>NC_083107.1:51047353-51351603 GCF_949774975.1 Lagenorhynchus albirostris | reverse complement strand
CTTTGGCATTTTATCTTTACGCCCTCCTAGAACCCCACTGAAATGAAAGGAATAAAAAAAATAGAAGGCATAAATCACAAGTAGAAAGCAAATGAGAGGAGACAGAAGTAGGCCTGATTGGTCAACAAGTTTTTGATAGAAGCAGGTTTGTAGAAATTAGCAGAACTGAGAAAGCTGATCTAAAAACCTGATGTTAAAAAGAAGCAACCCAGGGCTTCCCTGGTGGCGCAGTGGTTGAGAGTCCGCCTGCTGATGCAGGGGACACGGGTTCGTGTCCCGGTCTGGGAAGATCCTACATGCCGCGGAGCGGCTGGGCCCGTGAGCCATGGCCGCTGAGCCTGTGCGTCCGGAGCCTGTGCTCCGCAACGGAGGGGCCACGGCAGTGAGAGGCCCGCGTACCGCAAAAAAAAAAAAAAAAAAAAAGAAGCAACCCAGTTTATGCTGCTGGCTCAGAAATTCAAGGAACTAGTTACCTCAGAAGGTAAGGGTGGAGTATGGAGCTGAAAACAGGAACGGTGGGAAGTCTGTGTATCAGTCTCCCATGTGTCCTCCTTCACCCTGAGCAGCCTGGAAACGATTGTTCCTTTACCTTGGATAAAACAAGAGGTTAGAGCTGGGAGAAATTTAATCTAAGAAGTTATTTGTAACTGAAGGGATATCTTGTGAAAATAAGGACAACTTTTGAAAAACAGGGACTAAGCGGAAGTCTGAATGTTGAGGTTAAGACCTCACCATTCCCTTTTCCCTGTTCTCAGAGCGTGGCAGTCAGGTGTCTATGCCCCAGACAGGAGATTGGAGCATTTCTCTCTGGGATGAGCAGCCAGGAGACAAGGTTTAGAGATGCTAACTTCTGAGGATTCCCTAATAAAAAACCAACTCATTGTCTCATCACCTTGTAATAAAGCCAGTTGACAAGCACCGCCCACTCACCCCCACCTCCCCAAGTGGACAGAGCTTCTGATCAGCATGTCAGTGGTGATGCATCATCAGACACTTGCGGAAAGCCTCTGAAGTAAAAAACAGAGACCTAAAGATTTAAGGAGAAAAAAATAAGGTACTAAGAAGAAAGAGATAAAAATATTTAAAATGTTAAAAAAACATTTTACACTTTGTATCTGTAGAGAAATGAGATATTATATCCAAGAAGCTAGAATAGGATGCTATTAAAAAGAACATTCAGGACTTCCCTGGTGGCGCAGTGGTTAAGAATCTGCCTGCCAATGCAGGGGACACGAGTTCGAGCCCTGGTCCGGGAAGATCCCACATGCTGCGGAGCAACTAAGCCCATGCGCCACAACTACTGAGCCTGTGCTCTAGAGCCCGTGAGCCACAACTGCTGAGCCTGCGCACCACAACTACTGAAGCCCGCACGCCTAGAGCCCGTGCTCCGCAACAAGAGAAGCCACCACAATGAGAAGCCCGCGCACCGCAATGAAGAGTAACCCCCGCTCGCCACAACTAGAGAAAGCCTGCACGCAGAAACAAAGACCCAACGCAGCCAAAAGTAAATAAATAAATAAATCTATTATTTTAAAAAACATTCAGAGAACAAGAAAATGGTCTTGGAAATTAAAACTGTGATAGGAAGAATTGTAACTGCAAGAGAACTGTTAGAAAGTAATACCAAAGAAATCTACCAATAGAAAATGAAAAGAAATGCAATCCTGAAGATATATGATAATCAAAAGATGAATGAATCTAAGTGGTCGAGTGTCTAATGAAAAGGATTTGTCAGGAGGGAGGGAGGGAAGGTGGGGGAATAAAAAGACACTGAAAGGGCCTGGCACAACGAGTGTAGAAAAGGCCCCACACTAAGGAGAAAAAGAAGAGGTACAATTTTTCACGAAATAAAAACAGGTCACATACAGAAGACTGGGAATTGGTGTGATATTAGACTTTTCAACAGCCATGTTGAAGCCACTAGCCAACAGTAGAATAATGCCCTCAAAGTTTGGGGGGTAAGTTATTTCCATCACCCAATAGAATATTATCAACCAATAGCAATATGAACATGTTATCTAGAAACAATGAGGAAAATAGCAGCAAGAAACAGCTAACAGAATTCAAAGTAATTTTCCTTGATTCCCTGGGAGTGGGAATCGGGAATGGAGAGGATGTTGCAGGCAATGCTCTTTTTTGTTATAAGCCTCGTAGTAGTATTTGACCTTTGGAACTACAAATGTATGAATTAGGTAAAAATAAAAAGTAACTCAAAGAAATGAGAAGGAAGCCAGGCTAGAAGGGACCAGGGTATCAGAAGAGTAGATCTACAAATTTTGGAGTCAACAGGAATGTAGCAGGAATTAGTCCTAAAAATAACAGGGCTATGAGTGAAATCTTAATATAAAAAAACAGTAAGTGATAACAACAGGCATGTTAAGTTCAAATGGTGTAAGCCTCAAAAAAGACTTACAAAAAAATTTTTTTGCAAGGAGGAAGAGACAGAATGTTCTGACAGAGTTTAATAAGATTTAACAGTTCCATCTAACAGATTTTATTAGAATATATACCACTTAACAGTATGCTTTTAGTAAAGAAGAATCTGAAAGTACAATTTATGATTTTATAGACATAAATTCTCTATGTTGGCATTGTCACTAGTCCAAGAGCACTGTTAGTCCAAGAGCCCTTTCTGTAAGAAACTAAAGGGAAGATATGTAACTCATCTTAAGAAGGTTTATTCTTTATTTTTCTTGATCCTACTCAGCTTCTTGAAAAATGCAGGTATTTCTGACAAAGAGGATTAGTCAGTTATGGAAGGATCAGCTGTAATGACTCTCACCACTATAAAAAACAACTCAGATAGTTTTCCGATACTGATTTTAAACTGTGCAGAATAGTACCTAGTGACATAGTAATAGAAAAAGAACACTTTTTAAAAACTTCTGGCTGTCATGTTGTGACAAAACTAGTTGAATTTTAAGTTTAGGCTTTTCCATTTCATCTAATGTTGACTTTTAGGTTACTGAATGAGACAGTGTGCCTATAAATGCTGTAGTCTTAAAATAACTCACTTATAAAGTGCCATAAACTGCTTTAGATTTTTTTTTTTTTTTTTTGCAGTACGCGGGCCTCTCACTGCTGTGGCCTCTCCCGTTGCGGAGCACAGGCTCCGGACGCGCAGGCTCAGCGGCCATGGCTCACGGGCCCAGCCGCTCCGCAGCATGTGGGATCTTCCGGGACCGGGGCACAAACCCGTGTCCCCTGCATCGGCAGGTGGACTCCCAACCAATGCGCCACCAGGGAAGCCCTAGATTTTTTTTAAAGGAGTAAGAATAAAGATGCCAAATTGCATATTTTTTGTTTTTTATTTACTAAAGTATCATAACTTTTTTTCTATTACTGTTATTTTCAAGCTCTTCCAGGGTTAAGAATTGGGAAGCTTAAAGACATCTTCCATTTAAACCTAAATTTTATTTTATTTTCTCCTATTTTCCATTATACTCAAACTGCTTCTTCAAAATCATGGATAAAATTTGTTATGTCATAGGGCGAGGAGGGCAGATATGGAATTTTTACAGGTGATTGACCTGTAAGGTTTAGACTGCCAGATGAGTAGAGCGGCAGTTAGTTGGTAAGTGAAATTGGTAAGATTACTACTTAAAGGTTTTTGAACTAATGCATTACAGAAATGTGGCCCTGATTATCACTTTTGAGAAGTTGAATGCCGATACCTTTCAACAATACAGAACATACTTTTCCTTTGTAATACTTGAGGCAGTACCTAAATTATTCAAAGAAAGGAGACAGAAATCAATGTCATAATGAAATTAGGTCGATGCATAGGAAAAAGCAACCAGAGTTTAAGGGTTTGTTTCCTTTCCCCCAAGTTCTGAGTATTCTATCTGAAAGGACGTGGATAGCGAGGACTAGCTTGAATGATAGTGCCACAGAAGGGCCTGCTGGCCTTACAGCTGCCAGACACTGTAAGAGCCTCATCACCTTAGCAGGGCAATGTAAGCTGAATTTCTGACCAGAACCCCTGAAATTTCCAATCAGAAGAAGGGGGGTGGGTACTTACTGCCTTTTCTGTTTTCACACACAACTTCGATTAACTTATTTTCTCCTTTTCCTGTTTTTGTCTTTAGGTCTTATAATCAATGGATAAAGTGGGGAAAATGTGGAATAACTTCAAATACAGGTGTCAGAATCTCTTCAGTCATGAGGGAGGAAGCCGTAGTGAAAATGTGGATATGAACTCCAACAGATGTTTGTCTGTCAAAGACAAAAACATCAGTATAGGAGACTCAGCTCCTCAGCAACAAAGCAGTCCCTTAAGAGAAAATGTTGCCTTACAACTGGGGTTAAGCCCTTCAAAGAATTCTTCAAGGAGAAACCGAAACTGTGCCACTGAAATTCCTCAGATTGTTGAAATAAGCATTGAAAAGGATAATGACTCATGTGTCACCCCAGGAACAAGACTTGCAAGAAGAGATTCCTACTCTCGACATGCTCCTTGGGGTGGGAAGAAGAAACATTCCTGTTCTACAAAGACACAGAGTTCACTAGATACCGATAAAAAGTTTGGTAGAACTCGAAGTGGACTTCAAAGGAGAGAGAGGCGATATGGTGTAAGCTCTGTGCACGACATGGACAGCGTTTCCAGCAGAGCCGTAGGAAGTCGCTCTCTGAGACAGAGGTTGCAGGATACTGTGGGCTTGTGTTTTCCCATGAGAACTTACAACAAGCAGTCAAAGCCCCTCTTTTCTAATAAAAGAAAAATACACCTTTCTGAGTTAATGCTTGAGAAATGCCCTTTTCCTGCTGGCTCGGATTTGGCCCAAAAATGGCATTTGATTAAACAGCATACAGCCCCTGTGAGCCCACATTCTACATTTTTTGATACATTTGATCCATCCTTGGTTTCTACAGAAGATGAAGAAGATAGGCTTCGAGAGAGAAGGCGGCTTAGTATTGAAGAAGGGGTTGACCCCCCTCCCAACGCACAAATACATACGTTTGAAGCCACTGCACAGGTTAACCCGTTATATAAACTGGGACCAAAGTTAGCTCCTGGAATGACTGAAATAAATGGGGACAATTCTGCAATTCCACAAGCTAATTGTGACTCTGAAGAGGATACAACCACACTGTGTTTGCAGTCACGGAGGCAGAAGCAACGTCAGGTATCTGGAGACAGCCATGCCCACGTTAGCAGACAGGGAGCTTGGAAAGTCCATACACAGATTGATTACATACACTGCCTCGTGCCGGATTTGCTTCAGATCACAGGTAATCCCTGTTACTGGGGAGTGATGGACCGTTACGAAGCAGAAGCCCTTCTGGAAGGGAAACCTGAAGGTACATTTTTGCTCAGGGACTCTGCACAGGAGGACTACCTCTTCTCTGTGAGCTTCCGTCGCTACAACAGATCCCTGCATGCCCGAATTGAACAGTGGAATCACAACTTTAGTTTTGATGCTCACGACCCGTGTGTGTTTCACTCCTCCACTGTAACAGGACTTTTGGAACATTACAAAGACCCCAGTTCTTGCATGTTTTTTGAACCATTGCTTACGATATCACTAAATAGGACTTTCCCTTTTAGCCTGCAGTACATCTGCCGTGCAGTCATCTGCAGATGCACTACGTATGATGGAATCGATGGGCTCCCTTTACCATCAATGTTACAGGATTTTTTAAAAGAGTATCATTATAAACAAAAAGTTAGAGTTCGCTGGCTAGAACGAGAACCAGTCAAGGCAAAGTAAACCCTCCTGTCCCCAAAGGGCATTAACTAGATCTGCTTTTATGTGCATCGGGCAGTACACCTCTAGCAAGCACACATATCAGTGTTAGGTTTTTTTCAGTACAGTATGTAAGCTTAGTGTTAGTATTTGTCAGGTGCAATCTGCTGTTACTTACTCAGATAAACGTGGTGCCTATTGAGACAACAGAGGATACAGCTACAGGTGTTCGGTAAGGCTACAAAAACATTCTGCCGATTTAGCTGACAGTTTGGTTTTTAATGGCTGTAGTTAACTGAGTGAAGCAACTCTGGGGCATTTGCTATGAAGAATTCTATTTCTTACTGAAGAACAAATTATTAATATTGGATGAGTATTTCAACAGTGTGACTAATGTTTGAAATTATTATTTTTTCTAAGAATTTTTCTATAACCTTCCAAAAGTAGTGATGTTTGTAGTTACTATAAATCAAGCTTTGGAAGTCCAAAAAATAAAGACTGCCTTCCTTTTAGAAAAAAATGCAATTTTCTGGCCACAAGGGCATAGTGCAGTGCAGTTCACTTAAGTGTTGATATAGTTTATAGTCAGTCTCCTTTTCTCTTCTGCAAAAGGTACTGTTAAGTAAACCAGTTTTCTAAGTAGTAGTTCTTAAAATTTCAGACTTATGAAAAGTTGGTAGTAGAATTTTATTTAGAATTTTATTTAAGGCCTTAAGTATTCATTTTTTAATGAGTGCTTTAACATAACACATTGGGAATAGCTGCTGCAAAGTAGGCCTGCGTGTGATTTTTTTAAGGTGACATGTGCAGTCAAATCGCTGATTCATTGAAGTTGGATCTTTTTCTATGCCCGTGATGAGTTTGTGAACCATGAAGAAAATGAGACTAAAAGATACCCAAACAAGTCAGATAATACTACAGTGGTTGCTGATTGTTGAGATTATTGTTAAACTGTAATTCATAATTTAGATGGCAGTATTTATCTCTTTGTTGTAAACTCTCATAGCTGAATTGCTTAAGTACAAGTTATAGAATTTCAGTGCACTTAATTTTTAATGGAAAAATCTTAAACCTAAATTGCTGATTTAAAAGGTACTGTACAACCATTGTATCTGTAAATAACTTTACTTAGCACCTTTTTGTCACTTAGAATAGTATGCAATACTACTTGAGTGAGCTATTTTGGAAGTAATACCAAGTTCTAGTGTTTGCTTCTTAGTATTGGACTGAATTTACAGTTCCGTCCTGGACATTTTGCACTAAAGTAGTCGAATCCATTCTTCTGTCTTTTTGTTAACGTGCTCTGTACCACTGGTGAGTGCTCCTTAGTTTCCTTACCTGCTGCTACAGAAAGTTCTTTTACATCCCAATGGCTATCACCAAGGCCACAAAAAAGAAAAGCTATATTTGTATGCAACACTAACCCTTTGACTGCTAATGTATGTTTCTGCTTGCTGTGCCTTGTTACGGCTGCTTTTTTGTGCTAATAAAGTACGTTTGGTGTTCTCCTTGTATATCTGCTGTTTTATACATTTGCAACAATTTCTCTTGTAAATGGAATGGTTTGGGGTTTTTAAATAAGCATTACCTGACAACCTACTATAGTTAATGCAGAATTACTGAACAGTCTAATATTGACTTATTCCAACTAAGCTAACTCTAAATTTAATTCTATACATCTTTCCAATCATAATCACATATACTGTGGAACAGTATCTATAGTTACTGCAAATTACTGTATAGTTTAGATTATAACAGAAAATGAACAGAGAAATACTGGCTAAACCTATTGATTTCTCTGCTTATAAGTGAAAGATTGAAACTATCGATGACATGTTATAATAAATGAATATCTATAGCCTCCCACTGCATCAGAAACAAGTTAAACGAAGTCTTGTAAACTAATAATACATCAGCACCATTTATTGGTTTGGGGACCATTTTAATTAACAACAAATGCCCAAAATGTAGAACTTTAACCAAAGACTTGTCCATTTTAAAGCAAAATGGGGATTGAAGGGACTTACAATTCCTGTTGTTTCTAATAGAAGTCCCTGAAGAACATATACCAAAGTGTTTGAGAACTTCATCCAAACCTACTTTAAAGCATTATGTGCAATTAAGTTGTTATGACATAATTACAGTGCATAATTGTTGGGTCCGTTTTCTTGAGCTTATAATGTACCTGGAAAATAAACCTCTTGGGGAAAAAAAGTTCATACTGATTATTGGAGAAAGACTATATATGCAAGCAAGATCTTATTTTAAAGAGGTAACTTGAAACTCCAAGAAAGCACTTGATGTTTTGTATGCTTGTAGCAAATTGATGTTTTAATTGTAGTTTTATAGAAAGTATTAATGCTTTTATGTATTTCAGAAATTTCATATGTTAAATGGAAATTGTTTTAAATGTGTAAATATTTGAGTTTATGTAAGCATGTATGTTACTGTGCTAAAAGTCACTTATGTTTCGGTTTGTGTGTAATATTAATATGCAACTTTTGGTTTAAAATTTTTTCTTAAACAATTAGTGGCTTACATTTTAAAAAAGAAAAATCACCAGCATGAAACTGCACCTAAGTCTATATTCACTGTGTCTTTTTCTGAATCCCGTTGTAGCCTGTCAACTAAATTTGTGTTTTCATGGTCTTTTTGAAGTGCGTTTTAATGAGAACTAGGAAATTCTTTAGAAGTTTAGACATTTCATAGTGAAGTAATTATAATTTAACCCGAGGAAAGATTGCTCTGATTCATATCCACTCTCATTCTTACGTTCACTTATTCATTCATTCACACTCCCTATATACATATGCCTATATATATTTATGCTGTTATTAATTTCAACATTAATATTGCCATCTGATTCAAAATCATGTAAAGGCCTTATTCTATATATATATATATATATATATATATACTATCCTTGTACCATTCATACTTGATTATCTGCACCTGAAGTTTAGTCTTACAACTATAATCTTGTTTGTAATACCGTCACCTTAAAAAGAGAAAGCATTCGTTAGTATTTTCTTTACTGGCTAAACACAGTAAAAAAAATTCTGAAGAAACAGCTTGGTTTAAATATAGTTACTAAGAGTCATAATTAAATTTATACTCTTTAGACAAAAATTGAGCCCAAGTAATCATACTCCACAAACTGATCTGTGTTCCTATGGTCCATGAGAAGGTTTATGTAAGATTTATAGTGGCTTGAACTATAAAAATTGATACTTGAATTCTAAGCTTCATTTTGACAAAATTCAAAGTTTATGAACATTTTTATTTGACATTTTGACCTGGTTGCTATTCATTTTCCATCCTAAGCTTCCTTTGCTCCATGGCACTAAATACAAGTTTGGTAAGTTTTATTGAGATTGATGTTAGATCCCTTATTTTTGTAGCAAAGAAAGTTCTAAAGTTCCTTTTTGGTAGAGGCAAAGAGTCTAGAGTGAGTCAGAACTCTCCTAGGAAAGATGCAGAGCCTATATCTATCTCTGGGAGTGTGTTACCACCACAGATCACACCAGTTCCTTCATTTATTCTGTACCGCAACACATAACAGTTTTACCTAGATGAAATTAGGTAAACATGCACACTAAAGGTGAGAAACGTTTCCAAAGGGGGCAGTGCTGCTTGGTGCATAAAAACTACATATCTATGAGGCTCAGGTTTTGTTTCATATTTTTGCAACAGCCAATAGAGAACACAGTCTTTTATAATGTGGTATATTTCTAAGGAGATTTGGGGTGGGATTTCTGTGGGAGGTGGTTGGTTGTTGTTTTGGAGGGTGGGGCATGGAGGGATTGTCCTTTCAAAGTAGGGATCAGTTGGAACAACTGTTTCCATGCCCAGGAAGCGTGATTGAATATAGACTCATTTCAGCCATTCATTCAACAAATATTCATTGAAGACCCATGTGCCAGTCGCCATTTTAGGTGATGGGTATATATTGGGTATATATTAGGTGATGGGTATATATTAGGTGGGTATATATTAGGTGATGGGTATATATTAGGTGGGTATATATTAGGTGATGGGTATATATTGGGTTACAAGACAAAGTTACAGGGTCACCGGAGAACACTGACCTTGAGTGATGAGAAGATGATCACCAAGATCAAAGAAAAGAGTATTTTAATGAAAGAAACAAAACTAAAGATCTCAAAGCAGGAGTGAGCTTTTATACTGAAAGAGAGAATGCCAGTAAGACAAGTCCAGTGAGTGTGGTGAGGAATGGTGGGTGATAAGTTTGTAGAGATTGGCAAGGGCCTGATCACTTGGGACTATGGGCCCAAAGTAAGGAATCTAAATTTTATTCTGAGTCTGATGGTAAGCGAGGGAGTGACATGGTCTGCTTTATATCCCTTTAATAGATGGAGAACAAGCTATAGTGGGGCAAAATTAAGGTGACTGTTGCGGTTTCCTAAGTGCAAGATGGTGACAACCTGGACTGGAGTGGTAGTCATAGGGAGGCGTTTTTTGGTGGAAAAACCTGACAGGATTTGGTGATGGGTTAGATGTGAAGAAGAAAGAAGAAATCAAAGATGAGTCCGATTTTGAGCAAAGGATGGTGATGCTGAGATTTCAGAGCAACAGTGGAGGAGCAAATTGGAGGGTTGAAATCAAATCTTGCCTTGGATATGTTGAGATTTGAGATTCCTATTATCTCAATGTAGACAGACATTGGGTAGACAGATGTATGAATGTAGAGTTAAGGGAAAAAAGCAAAATACGGGGAGTTGCTATATGGATAATATTTAAAACTATAGGACAGGATGGTAACAGCTAGGGATTTTGCAGGAGGTTAAGTATTTCTTCGGGGGAAGTAATTATGGCGGCATTTATCTTAGTTTGTCGATTCAAGATTCTGTATCATTGAAAGCCATCTACTTTCAATAGAGGACTTGCCATTCAAAAAGTTTTTAAATACTGGAATCATAAGCCTTGCACTCAGTTTTAAAACTTCATCCATGTCAAATTGGTTGTCATGTTTTCCATGTCAAGTTGGCTTGTGTATCTTTTTTAGTACAAATTTTTATATGAGAAATGCAAGTTTATTATGGAATACTTAGAAAATACTGAAGATTATAAAGAAGCAGGACCACGGAAAAGTCCATATTATCATTTTCTCTACCATCACCAACCCCGACCCTGACCCTCTCAACTCCCATTTTGTAATCTTCCAGAGGTAACTGCTATTAACATTTATTATATTCCCTTCCACTATTTTTAATGCATTTCTAACAATTAGAAGATGAAAGTTTATGCAATATGGATACAGATAGATGACAACATACCAAGGGAGGAAGAGAGTTATAGGCCTTGAATCACTTTTAGAGAGTATACTCAGATGTGCTCCAAATTTACTTTTTACCTGATTCAGTGTGGACCTAGGTTTCTTGAGACATTTAAGACAGGTCACTGAATGGATAGAGTAACGGACACTGCTAAGGCCCAGTTACTGAAGGTTTCTTGAAATAAAATTTCAGTAGAAGATGAGAACCCTCATCTCATAGAACTTTTAAACTAATGGGGACAGAGGCAAATATATAAATGTGTAATGACGAGAATATATGAAAGTAAGCAAAAAGTAACTGAGCAAAAACTGGTTGTGTGCTTGATAAGGAAAAACACAGAAGTGACCCACGTGGAGGACCGGTGATTCGGTGCCTTAGATTTGTTTCATCACAAGAACGTTTAAGAAATTGACTTAGTGGATGGTGGAGCAGTCAGGTGTGGAAGTGCAGTGGTAAGTAACAACTGATGAGGGCAAGGTGTGGTAGAAGAATTTGTTGAGTGTAGCATTTGAGTATACTAGACTGAAGAGTCTGAATTTATCTAGGTTCGTAAGCAAGGTAGAATTAGAAATTCTGCCAGCAGCTGTAAAATGGATTATGACCAGGAGAGACTGGAGAAAGGACACCCTGTGAAATCTGCCTGGGTCAGATTGATAGCACTGGAATTAAGCTGAGGAGCACATCAGAAAGAAACCACACAAGGGAAAAAAAAATAGCACCAAAAATTTGGGGTAAGGAAAACAAGCAGTTTGCTTGCCTAGAAGATTGTTAGTTAACTATGTCATAATTTCTCCAAATTCAAGCAAATTATAAGAAAGCCAAGCTAGTATCTCCCATTTAATATGAATATGTATCCTCTATTTTTAAATAAAACTAAATATGTGTAGTATATTTTTGAAAGGCACATTTTTAATGCAAAAAAGTAATATTTAAATAAGGAAAACTTCATCACTCTTAGCTATACTTACAGAGAGAAATTAGGAAAACTATGTCAAATCTGAACATCAAAACTTTTTTTCAACCTGACAAAAATGCTGAGAACAGGTGGCAAAATAAGATTTAAGAGGGTGTTACTGAATTTAACCCCCCAAATGCTATTGTGATTGATGTATTTTTTTTCATTCTTAATTTGAGTGAGTGAAGCCTGCACTGAGTTTTTACTTAGTAGTCAGTCTTACATTTAGAAATGTATAGTATTACTGCCTGATATTTCTTCCTCGAAGTATTTACTAAGCATCCCTCTATAACTGGAAACCCAAGATTTTAGGGTATTTTTTTAAACTTAATATAACTTTATCATTACACTGAATGGTATAATACTTTCTCATCTGTTTTAAAATACAATTATGCACTTAATCCTACTTTTTTTGCTTCTATTTTTAAGATGAATTATTTTAAATTCATAGTGATTTTTGTAAACATTTTAATATACTTTTAAAAATTGAACTGGAATAATTTAAAGCTTTTGTCATCTAATTTTATAAATATTTTTTAGGTATCCTTGGGTGTAATACAGGCAGTGTGGAATTTTAATGACATTATAGGAATAGAGAAAAATTTTGGTATACAGTAGTTACAATACTGTGAATGATAAAATCTGTAAATTATATTTTTAAAATACTGTCTTTTAGCAATTTTTATCTAAATAATAACAAGATTAGAAAACTAAAATTAATTTCTAAAATTTGGCTATGCTAAGTTTCTCATCTTTCAAGTAGATAATCTTAGAGGCAGTATAGTTTATTGGTGAAGTGAACAAAAAATAAACGTTAAGGGCCTACATTTGATCTATGAATTCTGCCAGAGGCCGAGTGATGTACCTAAAATAATCCTAGAGAGAAAGCTGCCAGAATAGCTTCCTGGCCCAGCAAACCAACCATATATACCTGATGCAGCAGGCGGATTATTATGTAATACATAAGATTTACCTGAGCTGCTGTGTTCTAATCCTCTATTTGTCTTTGATACGTGACTTAGAGGTGTTAAGTACTTGTCCAAGGTCACAGGAAGAGTGAATGTTGGAGCTAGGTTTTAAACACGGGTTGAGGCCAGAACCTAAGCTCTTGTCAATGATACTTTAATTTTTGGATCCTAGTTTTGTTAGCCAAGTTCATATCTCTTCCAATGCTGTCCCTTACTTTCACCTCAAGGGGACAACAGATTTTCAACAACTGATAAAAATAGATTCTAAACCGTTGATAAAAGTGTTGAAACAACAGGCCTCTAGAGTTTCCTTAATTCATATTCTCCAGTTCATTATCTAGGGAGTCACCCACATATTTCTCCAACTTTTTCTAGCACTGCTTTTCCCCTTGCTCACTTCTCTGCTGTCATGCTGGCCTTCATATGATGGCTCCAGCACTCCAGTATCGTTCCCACCTCAGAGCTTTTGCACCTGTTGCTCCCTCCTGAAATTCTCAACCTTTCCTCTCTTCCACATAGCAAGATAGGTTCTTTTCATTCTTTATCTCTTAAGCTTAAATGTCACCTCCTCAGAGAGACCTGATTATGCCATTTATAGGAGATCTCCCCCATATTATTCTCTGTCTCTGCCCTGCTTTTGTTTTCTTCATAGATTTTATTACAAAAAACTTGCAAATATGTTATTCATTTGGGTTTGGGTTTTGACGTTACCTCTTGAGAAACTCAGAAAAGAGACCACCTCTACCTTGTTTGCTATTTTATCCTCAATGCCTAGCAGAGTACTAACCCAGGGTAGATTATTAATATTTGTTAAGTGAGTGAATGAATTAATCATCCTCTTGTATATATTTATCCACTTTACTGACAAATATATCATGAAAACCTTATTGCATGTCCTCCTAAAATCTAGATTTCTAAGAGGGAAGTTTATAGTGATACAAAGCTTACCTCAGGAAACAAGAGAAATCTCAAACAAGAGAAATCCCATAGCCACCTCTAAACACACCCTTTGACATGGCCCTGCCTACCAGAGGGACAAGACCCAGCTCCACCCAGCAGTGGGCAGGTGCCAGTTGCTCCCACCAGGAAGCCTGCACAAGCCCCTGGACCAACCTCACCTACCAGGGGGACAGACAGCAGAAATGAGAGGAGCTACAATCCAGCAGCCTGAGGAATGGAGGCCACAAACACAGAAAGTTAGACAAAATGAGACGGCAGAGAAATATGTTCCAGATGAAGGAACAAGATGAAACTCCAGAAGAATAAGTGAAGTGGAGATACGCAATTTTCCTGAAAAAGAATTCAGAGTAATGATAGTAAAGATGATCCAAGATCTTGGAAAAAGAATGGAGGCACAAACCAAGACGATACATGACATGTTTAACAAAGAGCTAGAAGATTTAAAGAACAACAGAGATGAACAATACAATTGAAATAAAAAATGCACTAGAAGGAATCAATAGCAGGATAAATGGGGCAGAAGAATGAATAAGTGAGCTGGAAGACAGACTGGTGGAAATCACTGCTGCAGAATAGAATAAAGAAAAAAGAATGAAAAGACATGAGGACAGGGACTTCCCTCATGGCTCAGTGGTTAAGAATCTGCCTGCCATTGCAGGGGACACGGGTTATATCCCTGGTCTGGGAAGGTCCCACATGCTGTGGAGCAACTAAGCCGGTGCACCACAGCTCCTGATCCTGCACTCTAGAGCCCACGAGCCACAACTACTGAGCCCACATGCCGCAACTACTGAAGCCTGCATGCCTAGAGCCCTTGCTCTGCAACGAGAAGCCACTGCAATGAGAAGCCAGCGCACCGCAATGTAGAGTAGCCGCTTCTCACTGCAACTGGAGAAAGCCTGCACGCAGCAATGAAGACCCAATGCAGCCAAAAATAAATAAATTTTAAAAAAAAAGAAATGAAGACAGCCTCATAGACCTCTTAGACAACATTAAATGCACCAACATTTGCATTCTAGGGGTCCCAGAAGGAGATGAGAGAAAGGGCCTGAGAAGATATTTGAAGAGATAATAGCTGAAAACTTCCCTAACATGAGAAAGGAAACACTCAAGTCCAGGAAGCACAGAGAGTCCCATACAGGATGAACCCAAGGAGGGACATGGTGAGACACATATTAATCAAATTGACAAAAATTAAAGACAAAGAATATTAAAGGCAACAATAGAAAAGCAACAAATAACATACAAGGGAATCCCCATAAGGTTATCAGCTGATTTTTCAGCTCAAATTCTGCAGGCCAGAAGGGAGTGGCACGATATATTTAAAGGGTGAAAGGGAAAAACCTACAACCAAGAATACTCTTCCCAGCAAGGCTCTCGTTCAGATTCAATGGAGAAATCAAAAGCTTTACAGACAAGCAAAAGCTAAGAGAATTCAGCACCACCAAACCAGCTATACAACAAATGCTAAAGGAACTTCTCTAGATGGAAAAGAAAAGGCCACAACTAGAAACAAGAAAATTATGAATGGGAAAGCTCATTGGTAAATGGCACAAAAGACAAAAAGGCACAGGAGACAAAACACCTGTACTCTGAAAACTATAGGATGCTGAAGAAAGAAATCAAAGATAACGCAGATAGAAAAATATACCATGTTCTTGGATTGGAAGAATCAATATTGTCAAAATGACTATACTACCCAAGGCAATCTACAGATGCAATGCAATCCCTAACAAATTAATAATGGCATTTTTCACAGAACCAGAACAAAAATTTTCTAAATTTATATGAAACACAAAAGACCCTGAATAGCCAAAGCAATGCTAAGAAAGAAAACCAGAGCTGGAGGAATCAGGCTCCCTTACTTCAGACTAAACTACAAAGCTACAGTAATCAAAGCAGTATGGTACTGGCACAAAAACAGAAATATAGATCAATGGAACAGGGTAGAAAGCCCAGAAATAAACTCATGTGCCTATGGTCAATTATTCTATGACAAAGGAGACAAGAATATACAATGGAGAAAAGTCTCTTCTATAAGTGCTGCTGGGAACACTGGACAGCTACATGTAAAAGAACGAAATTAGAACATTCTCTAACACCATACATAAAAATAAACTCAAAATAGGTTAAAGATCTAAATATAAGATGAGATACTATAAAACTCTTAGAGGAAAACATAGGCAGAACACACTGTGACATAAATCACAGCAATATCTTTTTGGATCCACCTCCTAGAGTAATGAAAATAAAAACAAAAATAAACAAATGGAATCTAATTAAACTTAAAAGCTTTTGGACAGCAAAGGGAAGCATAAACAAAGCAAAAAGACAACCCACAGAATGGGAGAACATATATGCAAATGATGAGACTGACAAGACATTAATCTCCAAAATATACAAATAGCTCATGCAGCTCAATATCAAAAAACAACCCAATCAAAAAATGGGCAGAATATCTAAATAGACATTTCTCCAAAGAAGACATACAGATGGCCAAAAAGTGCATTAAAAGATGTTCAACATCACTAATTATTAGAGAAATGCAAACCAAAACTACAATGAGGTATCACCTTACACCAGTCAGAATGACCATCGTCAAAAAGTCTACAAACAATAAATGCTGGAGAGGGTGTGGGGAAAAGGGAACCCTCTTGCACTGTTGGTGGGAATGTAAATTGGTACAACCACTATGGAGGACAGTATGGGTGTTCCTTAAAAAACTAAAAATAGAACTACCACATTATCCAGCAATCCCACTCCTGGGCATATATCAAGAGAAAACCATACTTTGAAAAGATACATGCACCCCAATGTTCATTACAGCACTACTTATAATAGCCAAAACATAGAAGCAACCTAAATGTCCATCAACAGAAGAATGGATGAATAAGATGTGGTACCTTTATACAATGGAATATTACTCAGCCATAAAAAAGAATGAAATAATGCCATTTGCAGCAACATGGATGGACCTAGAAATTATCATACTAAGTGAAGTAAGATAGACAAAGACAAATATTATATGATATCACTTATAAGTGGAATCTTAAAAAAAGAATACACATGAACTTATTTAAAAAACAGAAACAGACTTACAGACTTAGAAAACAAACATGCTTATCAAAGGAGAAAGGTGGGAGTGAGGGATAAATCAGGAGTTTGGGATTAACATATACACATTACTATATATAAAATAATCAACAAGGACCTTCTTTATAGCACAAGGAGCTCTACTCAATATTCTGTAATAACCTATATGGGGAAAAAACACCTGAAAAAGAATGGATATATGCATATGTATATAACTGAGTCACTTTGCTGTATATCTGAAATTAACACTATATTGTAAATCAACTATACTCCAAAATAAAATAAAAACTGAATTTAAAAAACAGCGTTAAAAAGAAGCATGTAAAAAAAACAACCATACGATTATCTCAATAGATGCAGAAAAAAGCTTTTGATAAAATTCAACATCCATTTATGATAAAAACTCTCCAGAAAGTGGGCATAGAGGGAACATACCTCAACATAATAAAGGCCACAAACCCACAGCTAACATCATACTCAATGATAGAAAAACTGAAAGTATTCCCTTTAAGATCAGGAACAAAACAAGGATACCCACTCTCACCACTTTTATTCAACAGAGTTTTGGAAGTCCTAGCCACAGCAATCAGAAAAGAAAAAGAAATAAAAGAAATCCAAATTGGAAAGGAAGAAGTAAAACTGTCATTGTTTGCAGATGACATGATACTATACATAGAAAATCCTAAAGATGCTACCAGAAAACTACTGGAGCTCATTAATGAATTCGGTAAAGTTGCAGGATACAAAATTAATACACAGAAATCTCTTGCATTTCTATACACTAACAACAAAAGATCAGAAAGTGAAATTAAGGAAACAAGCCCATTTACCACCACATCAAAAAGGATAAAATACCTAGGAATAAACTTACCTAAGGAGGCAAAAGACCATACTCTGAAAACTTTAAGATGCTGATGAAAGAAATTGAAGATGACACAAACAGTTGGAAAGATATACTGTGTTCTTGGGTTGGAACAATAATATTGTTAAAATGACCATACTGTCCAAGGCAATCTACAGATTCAATGCAATCCCTATCAAATTAACAATGGTATTTTTCACAGAACCAGAACGAAAAATTTCTAAATTTGTATGGAAACACAAAAGACGCCGAATAGACAAAACCATCTTGAGAAAGAAAAATGGAGATGGAAGAATCACACTCCCTGACTTCAGACTATACTACAAAGCTACAGTAATCAAAACAGTATGGTACTGGCACAAAAACAGACACATAGATCAGTGGATCAGGATGGAAAGCCCAGAAATAAACCTACACACTTATGGTTAATTAATCTATGACAAAGGGAGCAAGAATATACAATGGAGAAAAGACAGTCTCTTGTATAAGTGGTACTGGGAAAACGGAACAGCTACATGTAAAAGAATGAAATTTAAACATTCTCTAATACTATATACAAAAACTAAACTCAAAATGTATTAAAGACCTAAATGTAAGCCCAGATGCTATAAAACTCCTAGAGGAAAACATAGGCAGAACACTCTTTGACATAAATCACAGCAATATTTTTTTGAATCTGTCTCCTAGAGTAATGGAAACAAAAGCAAAAATAAACAAATGGGATCTTATTAAACTTAAAAGCTTTTGCACAACAAAGAGAACCATGAACAAAATGAAAAGACAACCTACAGAATGGGAAAAAATATTTGCAAACGATGCGACCGAGATTAATTTCCAAAATATGCAAACAGCTCATACAGCTCAATGTCAAAAAAATATATAACTCAATCAAAAAATGGAAGAAGACCAGAAGAGACATTTTTCCAAAGAAGATATACAGATGGCCAATAGGCACATGAAAAGATGCTCATCACTGTTAATTATTAGAGAAATGCAAATCAAAACTACAATGAGGTATCACCTCACATCGGTCAGAATGGGTATCATCAAAAAGTCTATAAATAACAAACGCTGGAGAGGGTGTAGAGAAAAGGGAACACTCTTGCACTGTTGGTGGGAATGTAAATGGGTGCAGCCACTATGGAGAACAGTATGGAGGTTCCTTAAAAAACTAAAAATAGAGTTACCATATGATCCAGCCTGGGCGTATATCTGGAAAAGAAGAAAAATCTAACTTGAATAGATAAATGTATCCCATTGTTCATAGCAGCACTATTTACAATAGCCAAGAGATGGAAGCAACCTAAATGTCCATCAACAGATGACTGGATAAAGAATATGTGAGATATATATATATATATATATATATATATATATGTAATGGAATATTACTTAGGCTTAAAAACAATGAAATAATGCCATTTGGAGCAACATGGATGGACCTAGAGATGATCATACTAAGTAAAGTAAGTCAGACAGAGAAAGACAAATATCATATGATACCACTTATATGTGGAATTTTTAAAAAATGATACAAATGAACCTACTTACAAAACAGAAATAGAATCACAGACATAGAGAACAGACTTGTGGTTACCAAAGGGGAAAGTGAGGGTAGGGATAAATTAGGAATTTGGGATTAACAGATACACACTACTAACACTACTACGTATTAAACAGATAGAAAACAAAGACCTATGGTATAGCATAGGGAACTATATTCAATATCTTGTAACAACCTATAATGGAAAAGAATCTGAAAAAGAATAGATATAGATACAGATGTATAACTGAATCACTTTGCTGTACACCAGAAACATTGTAAATCAACTATACTTCAATTAAAAAATACAAAAGAAAAAATAGAGAGAGAGAGACAAGGAGGTAACTAATATGATGGCCCTCCTGTGGTGAATGGGGAAACCCATGGATAATACACAGAATAAATGAATGCTGGAAACACTAAGGCAATAGTCTTAAGTAGTTGGAGGTAACTATACCTGTGAAACTACAGGCCCTAAGTTATATGTTACTGAAAGTTATCTTTTTTAAAAAATGGAAGACAATACCCTTGAAGAAACATTGTATGAGATTTTATGAGATTTTAGGGAGTTGGGATATGATGGGGTTAGAAGACTTGGGTTCAGGTTCGGAGGCCACCACTCATGTCACCTTGGTCAAATCACAGTTTCTCTTGGCTTTTGTTTCTTCTCATGGTGAAGGAAATATCTGTGCATTTCACAGAATCACATTTTGGAAATTATCTCAAATAAGAAATGACAGAAGAAGCACCAACCATTAATTTTCAGAATGCTGGCCTTTGGGAAAATGAACATTTCGTAATATGTGGCTTAATGTAAGACAGAGAAGATTTACCTAAAATAATTATTTAACTAAGAAAGAAGTTCTTTATATAATGTTTTTCTTCCTGAAGAGCTCAAGTTTATTTCATAGTTGTGTAGCTGTTCTCGGACTGCCGGGGTTGTGCTTCCACTCAGCTACCTACTAACTGGTAAGTTTCTTAACCCTTCTCAGGCTCAGTTTCTTCATCTCGGGCTCATCTATCTACCCTATTGCGGTGTGGAAATATATTCAATAATCCTTGAGAAGTACATATCACAGTGCCTGGCACATAGTAAGTGCTCAGTAAATATTGTTACTGTTTTTTTATCCTTCCATCCGTCATTGATTTCATTAGCAGACATGCAGAACTGTAATCTAGACCTTCTGATCTAGACCTTTTCTGTTAAACGCTTGACTAAAATGTGAATTCAGCCAGTAGTTCTCTTATATACTGGTTTAATATGGTTAAATATGGAGTTTTATTGAAGGACATAATCAAAATGTTGAAACATTATCTCTAAATCTCAGAAAATTATTGGGGAGCAGGTAGGATAAAGCAAACCATAATTCTACCCAAATTTTTATTTCATTGCTTATAAGATGTAAGATGTTTTTGTTTTCCATAAAGCAAAAGATTTTATTTTTGGAATTGATAGAAGTATAGTTATTATGAATTTAGTTCATGTTCTCACATCCCAGTAGAAATGTGGCAATACACATAGAAAAGTTTCAGGAATTATTTTTCTCCAAATGCACCATTTTATTTTATAACCTTGGCTATGACTATAGGGCCAGGAAACACACACACACACACACACACACACACACACACACACATGGCATAGGCATTGCTACAGGAAGCCATAAGATCTGTTGTAGCCATCTTCTACCACCAATACAGATTACAACAGCGTCATCCTGTGAGAAATCCACATTGCTATCGATTGCTGCCTGAGACTTTAAAAACCAATGTGGCTCCTTTCATGATTGAGATTTCTAGGAAAATCCCCTAGTTTCACTTTTCATCTAATTTGTTTGTCCCCTCTCCACTTTACACGCTGAATCATTGCTATTCGTTCCTGTGGGCTTTGTGAGGGCAGAGACCACACTACCACATTCCCAGGTGTATCCCTAGTGCCCAGCCCACTTCATGGCTCATGGCAGGCACTCAGTAAATATTTGTTCAAAGAGTAGATTAATCTTCAAATATTAAGGAATTTAAGTATCTATTTTGCCTACATTTAAAAAGCATAAAACACAATGTTTTGCCCTAACACTTAAATCTCTTCAATTTGAAGGAATTAAAGAACAAGATAGCATTGTGTAACTGCTAGCTTTACCTTGTCTTATGTCAGAAATGTTAATAAAATCATTGTACTTTATTCTAACCTTATGACTTAATTAGCTGACTGCCTTATAGTTAAAAGTCTCTTAATTTTGAAATTGAGACTTAACCTTTTTAGGCCTATTGCATCTTTCTGCTGGTTATATAACTCCTTTAAACCATAAAGAGATTGCATTCACATCTTTTGATTCTAGAACTGCTGGAGGTTTAGAGGATGTCAGTTTTGCCTTGAGGTTGCAGTGCCCACCATTCGTTGAGAAGTGAGGCTCAGAGGACCTGCAGTGTATCAGTTAAAGGAGGAAAGTGCTTCCACCTAATTAACAGCAAGTATTTCTGGAGAGAGAGACAAGAGACGGTGGGATGTAGGTAAAGGCCACAGAGCTGTCCCTCCTGAATGTGTCTATCTACGCTGGATGGATATCAGAGTGGTACTTTCATTCTCTAAGGCAAAATGTTTAGACTCTTGGGACCGACGCTGGAGCAGTTTCTACTGGAACGTTCTCAAAACTATATGACACTTTAAGGCAGCAGTCTGCAACCTTTTTGGCAGCAGGGACCGGTTTTGTGGAAGACAATTTCTCCGTGGGGCAGGGGGGCAGTGGTGGATGGTTCAGGCGGTCATGCGAGCGATGGGGGGCGGCAGAGGAAGCTTCACTCGCTCCCCCGCCACTCACCTACTGCTGTGCAGCCCGGTGCACGGCTGGGTACCGCTCCGTGGCCCGGGGGTTGGGGACTCCTGCTTTAAGGAATGTCTCTGAACGCCACTATACAGATCAAGCCAAAAAAAGCACTGTTTTGATTTTAATGGTTTGTGACTTCTAGTGCGTGTCCTGTCCTTGGGTCCTGGCCACTGTGACACTGTGTGCTCTTCACTGCAGAGGTGTGTGTTTCTCCAAGTCTGTCAGCATGGGAAGGAAGGTCAGGGTGAAGGAAGGGTATCCTGAAACAAACCACTTTGACCATATCATTCAATTGAAGCCCAGTTCTACCTCAAGTCATTTGATTCTTCTTTGAGTTCAAGAAAGCTAATAATACCATAATCATACCAGAAACATGTTGAGGAGAGAATAGTTCCAATCTCTTTGGGTGATTCTAGGACCTTCAGGTTAAAAACTTGATATTATTTGATCCTATGATTATTTTATTATGTTATTAAATGAGAGGATAATATTGAATGACCCAAAATATATTTAATTTGAAAGTTTTGGTTAAATATATTAAGTGTTTTAAAATAGTAACTGTCTGGCAGGAATAAAAGATGCAGACATAGAGAATGGACTTGAGGACACGGGGAGGGGGAAGGGTAAGCTGGGACAAAGTGAGAGAGTGGCATGGACATATAGACACTACCAAATGTAAAATAGAGAGCTAGTGGGAAGCAGCCGCATGGCACAGGGAGACCAGCTCGGTGCTTTGTGACCACCTAGACGGGTAGGACAGGGAGGGTGGGAGGGAGATGCAAGAGGACAACGGGACATTATGGGGATATAAGTATACATATAGCTGATTCACTGTGTTATACAGCAGAAACTAATACAACAATGTAAAGCAATTATACTCCAATAAAGATGTTTAAAAAAAAAAAGTAACTGTCTGGATCTCCCAAACTCACATCTTGGAAAAAGAATATCTCCATGCCTACCAGGAGTCTCTCTGTCCAATAAATGACTCCTTCAAGAAATGATATGGCCCCCACCCTCACAATAGGTCTGTTCTAGTCCCTACCAGACCCTCAGGAGTGGCAGTTGTGTGGCCTTTTACTTGTGTCTATGTTCTTTTGTCTCTTTCTGGAATTAGAACCACTTCCTTCCTCTAACTGATGCACACCTCATGTCACTTGAGCCCATTGCCCTGATAATCCTAGGTTCTCATCAGTTTAGGGCAGCAGTTCTCAAACTTTTTGGTCTCAAGACTCCATTACACTCTGTAAAACTATTGATGGCTCCTCAAAACTTTTATTTGTTGATTTATCTATCAATATTTACCATTTTAGAAATTAAAACAGAAATTAAAATATGTATTTCTTTTAAAAAATCCATTATACATTAACATTTTTTGAAAACATATTTTGAAGAAATTTAGTAAGAAGAGCAGTATAATTTTAAGTTTTGAAAGTCTCTTTAACATCTGGCTTGATAGAAAATATTCTTATCTGCCTCTGCATTCAATCTGTTGCAATATGTTGCTCTGGTTAAAGAATATGAAGATATGTAGTTGGAATAGGAAAGGAGTATTTTAATAGCCTTTTCAAATAATTGTGGCTGTTCTTCAATAATACTAGAGCAAAACTCAGCAGATCATAGTTTCTTAAAGGCTGGTTACAAAGCAGAGTCTGAAACTGTATCAATGAACTTTTAAAATTTATTACATTAAAATCCAATGGTCTGGACTTCCCTGGTGGCGCAGTGGTTAAGAATCTGCCTGCCAATGCAGGGGACACAGGTTTGATCCCTGGTCTGGGAGGATCCCACATGC
Source organism: Lagenorhynchus albirostris (assembly GCF_949774975.1). NCBI lineage: Eukaryota > Metazoa > Chordata > Mammalia > Artiodactyla > Delphinidae > Lagenorhynchus > Lagenorhynchus albirostris. The sequence goes on along the minus strand of NC_083107.1, from coordinate 51,327,618 downwards.
CGCGGAGCAACTAAGCCCATGCACCACAACTACTGAGCCTGCACTCTAGAGCCCGCGAGCCACAACTACTGAGCCCATGTGCCACAACTACTGAAGCCCACGCTCCTAGAGCTCATGCTCCACAACAAGAGAAGCCACTGTGGTGATAAGCCTACACACTGCAGGGAAGAGTAGCCCCTGCTCGCCGCAACTAGAGAAAGCCCGTGCACAGCAACGAAGTCCCAGTGCAGCCAAAAAACAAAACAAAACAAAACCAATGGTCCAATGGTCTATCTTGCACTCTGAATGAGTTTTGTAGCATCATGCATTGGTTATTTAAAAAATATTAGTTCACTGATTTATGCAGTTCTTCCAAACATTTACTCACTTTAATATATAATATCCAAAAAATCACATTTGATAATAGCACCCCAATCTCATCTGTAAGTATTGGGCAACTCATAATATTTGATATAAGTTTTCCAAAATTCTAATTTTTGATTGAAAGCTTAAATTTTATCATTAGCAACAAATACTTTCAATTATTTACCTTGAAGTGACATTTTCAAGAAAACGTCTAAAAGATAAAGTCTGGGGCTTCCCTGGTGGCACAGTGGTTAAGAATCCACCTGCCAATGCAGAGAACACGGGTTCAGGCCCTGGTCCGGGAAGATCCCACATGCCGCAGAGCAACTAAGCCCGTGTACCACAACTACTGAGCCTGCGCTCTAGAGCCTGCCAGCCACAACTACTGAGCCCACATGCCACAACTACTGAAGCCCATGTGCCTACAGCCCGTGCTCCGCAACAAAAGAAGCCACCGCAATGAGAAGCCCATGCATCACAACAAAGAGTAGCCCCCGCTCGCTGCAACTAGAGAAAGCCTGTGCATAGCAACGAAGACCCAACACAGCCATAAATAAATATTTTTTAAAAAAAGATAAAGTCTGAATAACCACAGCTTGTCAGTCATTCTTTCAAGTAAAAATGGTGTTCCATTAAAAAGTGGCTAGTTCAGCCTGAAATTCAGTCACACAAGTGCTTTTCATGGAAACAATTTACTTCGAGACACAGCAGAATGCTTTTATGCACTTCCTATTTTGTCATGCATAATATTAAAAAGATGTGTACTCAAGAGTTGAAATTGAATAAAACATCCTTTCTGCTGCTTCATCAAGGACTTTCTTAGATGGAGCTGGCTCTTTACGTTTTGCCAGTGCATAGCAGTAAAGAATAAAATAACTCCAGAAAGTGAGTCTTATCTCTTGTTTTTAAGCCAACAATCCATCCTTAAAGATAATAAAAGTGTCCTATAGATATTTCTATTGATTGATTGACTAACTGATTGCCATGCTACATGGCTTACGGGATCTTAGCTCCTCGACCAGGGACTGAACCCAGGCCATGGCAGTGAAAGCGCCAAGTCCTAACCACGGGACCACCATGGAATTCCCTATTTCTTTTTATTTAGAATAAAATAATGAATTCTAAAGAAACCATATGAGACTTAAATTTCTTAATTTGAAAAGTTTTTGAAAAATTTTTAAATATTATTGCAACAACAACAAAGTATACTTATTTCTTGTTGAGCTTCCAAATGTATGCAAGGAAAACTTCAGGATTTCAAAACAATACATTGGACAATAAGTTATACAAATTATAGCAGGTGTAAGGAAAGATAGTAAGAACATTGTCCAAGTATTATGAACAAACTGAGCTAATCTCTGAAAATGCACATATTTATATGCTAAACCTAACCCCTTAGAAAATTCTAGAATACACAAAGCACATCTTCCATTATTTGCCAGAACAATGATGTCATCATACACCATGTGGCCTCTGGAAAACTCCACTATATACTTGTGAGAGAATGAAAGTGAAAAAAGCAAATAATGTCTTAGCATTATTATAAATTACTTTTGACCTCACAGACCTCCTGGAAGATCTCAGAGCCCTCAGAACCCCCCAGACTACACTCTAGGGAGCCATCAGTTTTTAATGCATTTAAATTATCTTAAATATGCCAAGGGGGTGAGGTATGCTACTTTTTCTTTATTTGATGCACCTTAAAAAGCCTAAATTAGATTTTAGGATTTACTGATGCCTTAAATGAAATAATCAGTGGTTCCCAAGGTTAACAGTCCAAGAGCCACGGATTCAAACTTGGATCCAGCAACTCCTTCCACCTTTGCAGTATGAATCTGGAAGCCTAGTCAGTTCTGGTAAAGAAGCTAGAAATAGCTATTTGATAAATTTATGAATTTAAATTCCCACATGCTAATCCTCCAGATCCCTTCATAATCACTAATTTTCCTTCAAATAGGAAACTGAAGCAGCTAGAAATGTTTGTATATGGTTGGAATTTAATCACTTTATATTTTGAACATTCCTTCTGAAAGAAATTTCCTTCAATTCAATACAAAATACATGAGTACCATGCACCCAATACTAACTAGGCACTTCAGGGAATAAAACAGGTACATACTCCTCCTTCTCAATTAATTTTTACAAATACTTACTGCATGAAACAAAGGATGTATAGTTAAATGTTGCCTCAGATGTAGGTTATGAGCACTAAGAATAGAGATTTGGGGATTTCACAGAGAAGGTGATGGATAGAGACAGGGTGGAGGCCCATTCCAGGGGATTCATGGTTTGGACTAAGGAACTGAAGCTGGAAGCTGGAGCCAAGCCTGAGCGATTGGAGGTCATTGGGACTGTAAATATTTGCACACAGCCACATCCAGAGCTGGAAAGATGAAGGGAAAGGACTGGAATAGTTCTTTCTTCTTCTCCCTCCTACCCTCCAATTGCCTTTAGTTGACCCAGGAGGATAGAAAGTAAACCAAGGGACGTGGGGGAGGAGGCAACTCCAGAGTGAGTCAGCCAAAAGAGGTTGTCAAAATAAAATGACCCGAGAGCATCAGGACACCATTGTCCGTGGTAGACCAGATGCACTGCTTAGATCTCCATCCCAGAAGGGACCTGCTCCCCATCTACAGGAAGCACTGGCAGTCAGCCTCCAACTGTCAGCTCCTTCAGGTTCAGCCTCAGCCACAAAGAGCCACTTCGCTGCAAAAAGCTCCCATGCTCAAGGTCATACCCTTCTCAGGGCAGTTTGCATACATTAACAGAGAGGCAGGGATGTAAAGGCATAGCCATCCTAGACGGCTCTGCAGAATGGTATTTGCTCCAAAGCTCCCTGCTGGATTGGCTGAGGCCTTGATGCAATTCAGCTTCTCCTTCTGACCCATGCTTCTTTCTGTTTCTTCTCACAGGTGGGATCCCTAAGAATATCTTGCACTCCAAATTCTGCCCCAGTATCTGACTGTGGAGAATCTAATCTGTGACATTCTCTCATCCAGAGCAGAATATATACATATATATATATATATATATATATGCATGTGTATGTCTATGTGTACACATTTATGTATATGTACATATGCCTATGTACACATATAATATTTATTAATTACTTTCTCCATTCAAAAGTACACTGCCTACAAATTATCACCAAATTGTGTTTTCAACCTATATTCTAAATATAGTTATTTCCCCCTAATGAAAACCTTTGTTGCCAAAAAATTTTTATAATGGCAAAATTGTTTATTTTTCCCACTAATCCCTATGTAATTTTTGACCATTTTGGAGATACTAAGATCCTAAATGTGCACCATTTGTTCAGAACAGTAGGGCAAGATGTAAACATATACAATCAACTAGTTTACTGGTAATTGTAGGCATTACCTGCAACTTACATATGACACAGCTATGAATGTTGGTACCAGTCTCTCAAAACTTGACTGGGAGATGGGATAATGTTTATTTTTTATTTTACTTTTTATGTTTGGCTACGCTTCTCGCCTCGTGGGATCTTAGTTCCCTGACCAAGGATCGAACCTGCACCCTTGGCAGTGAAAGCACGGAGTCCTAACTACTGGACCACCAGGGAATTCTCAAGAGATAATGTTTATTTAGAACAGGACATCCAGCAGTTATACTCAGCTTCAGATCCCTGCACCTAGCGTTATTGTTTTGGCCTCAGTAATATTAATCATAAGTAAGAGTAATTCTTGGTAAGAATGGAAAATATTCCAGTTGTTACTTCAAAAATATGACATCTGGAAGACTGAAAGTCACTTTCTCAGCAGTGCCTGGTGTAAGCCTTAGTTTTGACACCTCTATTTAGTAGCACACTCCGTCCTTTACATTCGTGTGCAGTGCAGAGGACCAGGGTCTGATTGAACTGGATCTGTTTGCAGGAAACTCAAGCAAGGTCAAGCCTTTTCTGAAAGACCTTCCATCAAAGGAGTTGGACTAGAGGATCCCTAAGGTTCTTTTTCTAACATCCCAGGTCCCAAGTTCTGTGTTATGTTGACACATGGGTTATTTTGAGTCCTGAGAAGCAGATTAAACTATGATTTAAAATGTTTATTTTAGGCAAGGCTTTTTATATAAAACAACGACAAGCAAATGTGACACCCCTAAAATTCGTCATGAGAAATAGGTGTTCCTTTTGTGAAGCCCAGGTGGGAGGGCAGCCCTGGGCTGGACTGGAAGCCCAGCAGAGGCATCTTCAGCGTTCTTCCCACGTCTCCTCTCTGTGCCCTGCCTGGTGACTCAGGCCTGCCTCTCACCATCCTGCCGCTCTCACCACAGCTCCTGGATATCTTCTACAGTCGCTGCTCCACTGACTCCCGAGGGCCACAGAATGCAATCCGGATCCCACAGGTTGGCACACAGGACCTCTGTGGGCTGACCACTGGCCACCTTTCTACCTGCCCCCAAGCCTCTCTCCCACCTATGCACTCTGTCTCTAGCTGCTCTGGAGCCCTCGAGACACGAACACATCACTCACTCTCTCAGCTCTGCCTTTGTGCCCGCTGTTCCTCTTTGTCGTCACACGGCCCTTCCCTCTGTCCACCCAGCCCCATTTGCCTGGCAAAGCCCTTCTTAACCCCCTGCCCCGTTACCTCCCTCCATTTTTCCCTCTGACTCCTCCCACCTGCTCTGGAGTTCCTTTCTACTCTGTTCATAACGCCATTACAACCAGGTGTTTTGCATTAGAGACCATTAATTTTTCACACCAGACACCTCACTCGAATGTGAATGCCTGAGGAGCAAGGGCAGGATCTGCTTCACCTTTGCGTCACCAGCGCTGTCACAGCGCCTGATACACAGCGGGCCTCAGTCACTGCTGCACGTAGAAAACCGAATTAACGGCCTCCGGCCACCACAGCCCCCGCCCAGCTCTGCTGAGAGAACTGGTTTTGTCTTGTTTTGTTTGCTTACATTAATTCTTTCCTTCTGGCCAAAGCACCTCCAACAAATGGGAGAAGTCTAGACAGTGACTTTCGGACAAATCATATGCCAACTCCAATGCCCAGCATCTAATAAGCAAGTACTAATACTTCACTGAATGAATGACTAGGGCCCCCATCAACAGGCAACGCTATGCCTTTCTTTTCTAACCCAGTGGTAACTCAATTTCAGGCTAGCGGGAAGAGATATGGCGGGGGGAGAAGTAGGGCTCTCAATGCCCTCAAGTCATGGCATATGGGGGTTACTGCAGTCGAAATGTTTTGTGTCCCCCCAACCCCTGGCAAATTCCTACGTTGAGATCTAACCCGCAAGTTGATGGTATTAGGAGGTGGGGCCTTTACGATGTGCTTAAGTGATGAGAGTGGAATCCTCATGGATGGGATTCATGCCCTTATAAAAGAGACTCCAGAGAGAGCCCTGGCACCTTCCACCAGGTGAGGATGCAACGATAAGCCTGCAACCCAAAAGAGGGCCCTTACCTGACTAGGCTGGCACCCTGGTCTCAGACTTCCAGCCTCCAGAACATTGAGCAATGCATTTCTTCTGTTTTTAAGCTACCCAGTCTCAGGCACCTTGTTAGAGCAGCCTGAGTGAACTAGGCAGGGGGCCACCTGCTCATACACCTGGTTAAATATGGCTCCCAGAGGGTAAAAAAGGGATTACTTCAACCCTTTTCCTGGGCTCTTAGGGTATTAGTATTAGTTTAGTAAACTGAAGCAAAAAGGTATAGTAAGCCTTGGGAAACTGGGGTTGAGTGCTGGTGTGAAGCTGAAGTTGGTAGACTCTCCCTCATCTACAGGTTTCATGGATACGATTGATGTTTGACTCTCATCAAGTGGGGCTGCAGGGAGGTTCCAAGGCAGCCCTTTCACTAGGACTAGGAAAGAGAGAAGGTGTGGGAAAATGTGTCTGAGAAGCTCACCCAGCACAAACATATTTGCTGCCGAACTATGAAATTGTTAAATCCATGCCACTAGCCTGCTATTTAAAACACTGTGGTAAAATTGCCTGCTGAAGCAGAAAAGAGAGCTTGTGCACCTCTTGAGGGAGCGTTATGTGCTCAGGTGTGAGTCCCTGCCTCCTCCTCTCCTCAGTACTTAGTATCTGTGTTTCCTAAGACCCTGTGCTGCTCTCTGCTCCATGAGTTTCAACTAGATTTGAGCTCCTTGAGAACAAGGTCTTTACTATCATCTTCCTCTCTTATGCTGGGCACACAGCAGTGGCTCAATAGATGAGCATCTAATTAGACTGGAAGATGTTAACATTGCCAAGGGTGAATTGCCACCATGTGGCAGCACGGAGAGTCCAAAAATAGCTCCCTTTATTGCTCTGCACCAGATATGCCTGTTATCCCTTTTAATCCTCATAAACTACCCTGTATAGTAAGTGCTCTTATTATCCCAGTTTACAGATGTGTACACTGAGGCTTGGAGAAGTTAATCAGCTAGTCTGAGGTCACAAAGCTAGAGATTAGTGAGGGTAAATTTTAACTCAATAACTTTCACTTCTGGTGTTGCCTGAGAAAGATCCTACAGACCAGCCCTCCTGCTGATAATAACTATAAACTCTGAACAGAATGCAGATGATAACTAAAGTAGAACACAGCTATCTGAAGGCACTGGTGAGTGAACAAAAGCAGGCAGATTCTGGTGAGGACTCCATGCTTGGAGGAGGGGAGTTGTATGGAATGAGTTGCCATTTCCACAGCTTTTAGTCTAGAGCCAGACAGTCAGTGTGGCACATGGGACAGTGGGAGTGCTGGTGGAACAACTGCTGTCTTTCTGGGGAACCAGAAGACTAAACATGGGGGAACCACAGCTTCTGGAAGGGACTCCCAGAAGAGAGAGAGCTGGAGAAGGGATCCCCAAATTCTGCCTGCCCACATCTCTACTGACCCCTGAATCACACTTATGCAGAACAAACTAAAAGCAGCTCTGTTGAGGACAAAAGATCTGAATTGAGATTGGAGGTAGTGGGCAAAAAAAGGATTTGCTGCAGTTTGAGTCCAACAAAGATAACTGTCTGCTTTAAAAAGAAAAGAAAAAAAGAAAGAAAGAAAGAAAAATGTTTTAAGAAACGAAAAGAAAGAGTGCTTATCAGGGTAAAATAACATAATCCATAATGAGTCGCCATAAATTAATGTTCATAATGCCTGGGATACAGTCCAAAATTACTCGAAATCAAAAGACACAAACAAATGGAACACATTCTCAAGAGAAAAGAATATCAACTGAGGAAAAGACCTGAGGTGAATGGGATATGGAATTAGCTAAAAATTTTAAAGCAGCTATCATAACTATCCTCAATGAAGTCAAAGAAAATATGCTCACAATGAAGACAGAAAATTTCAGCAGAAAAATAGAAAAAATGATATTCTTAAAAAATTATATGTAAATATATAATATATATAAAATATATACTGGCTGAATTTTTAGAAAATCTACTGGATAAATTTAAAAGCAGAATGGAGATAACAGAGGAAAAAAGTAAGTAAACTTGAAGATAGAGCAATAGAAACTATCCAATATGGAGGACAGAATTTTTTGTGTTTTTTTTTAAAAAGACTGAAAATAAATAAATAAATAAAAGCCTCAGGCATCTCTTAGATAATATTAGTCGAAAATGTGTGTAATTGAAATTCCAGAAGAGGAAAAAAAGAAAATAGGGCAGAAAAAAAAATACTTGAAGAAATAATGACTGGAAATTTCCTCTATTTGTTTAAAACATAAAGCTATAGATTCAAAGTATTCAAAGAACACCAAGCAGGCTGTGCTAAAGCATGTTATAGTCAAAATATTGAAAGTTGAATACAAAGGGCAAACGTTGCTGAGGTAGCAAGAAAAGAATAGCATATTGTGTTCAAGGAAAAAACTTCAATAAATGGCTGACTTCTTATCGGAAATTATGAAGGTCAGGAGAGAGTGGAACAATATTTCCAAAGTGCTGAAAGGAAATCTGTCAGCCCAGAATTCTATATATAGCAAAAAAAAAATCCTTTAAGAATGAAGGTAAAATAAGGACATTTTCAGATAAAAGAAAACTAAGAGAATTTGACACCATCAGACCTTCACAAAGAAATGCTAATGGAAGTTTTTCAGGCAAAAGGAAATGATATCAGAGTGAAATTCAAATTATCAGAAAGGAATGAAGCAAAAGGAGTGACTAGGCAGCATTAGAACCTGCTTCCTATCTTTTGGCCCAAACCCCTCTGCTAGCCCAAAAGTCAGAGACAGGATTGCCAGGTTTCCTTACAATCCATGTCATTTTGTTAAAACTACTGATAAATATCATTTATAATATTGTACCATTTACAACATGATAAAAAACAACAAGTACCTAGGAATAAATCTAACAAAAAATGTTCAAGGAAAATTAAAAACTACAAAACATTGCTGGCGGGAATAAAAGAAAAGAGGAGACTATGCTGGTGGAGCACATTTGGTGCACCCCCTCTGCAGGTTCTGCCTTGGTGGTCTAATGTCCCAGTTTACAATGGGGAGCAGATGGGAAACACGGGCCTCTGGCTGCTCTCCAGCTCTTGAGTTTATGTTACACATCTAACTACTTAGAAACAGTCTGACTTCTCTCTTGCTAAGTCCATATTCTAAATTTCTAGCCAATTGGCCCACTCCTGAAATAATTAACCATAACCATGCATTATTGCATAAAAGAGCTACCAGTACCAATTGATTTTACCAAATGAGTTGGTAGGAGGCCGTTTCTACAAAGTGAGCAGGATGGCAGCTCATTTGGTGTCTAGTACAGTAAGAAAAGAAAGAAGAAAACTCTCTTGATGTCCCAGCAGGCAAATGCTAGGGTGAAACTACATCTTAGGAAAGTCTCCTTATTGGGAGGGTGCAGGATGTGCTAGTAAGGGGGAAAAGAGAAGGAACAGGAGGAGCTGGAGACCAGAAAAACATTTGGAATCAGTCATGTAAGATGCTGGCGGGGATAATCAGCAGGGATATGCAGGTGTAACCACACCAGTTCTTGTTAATATTGAAACTTCCATAATGGTTGGTCACGAGTGTAACAGTAACTGCACCAGGTGGTAAATGAATGATATACATTTTGGCACGTGGCATTTATCTCAAAAACCACACAGCAATGCCATTTCAGAATATTTGTCTGGTTTGGGCAGTGGAGTTCAGAGCTGAGGGGAGGAGTACAGCTTGGAGGGTGGCAGACATCCTGCTGTTTATTTCAGGTGTTGGGGACTTGCTTATTCTCCATGATCATTTACTTTTCTAGAGCCCTCTCCAGTATTCTCGTCCATTTCCTCCTTCAGGACTCACAGCGTTCTTGAGTGGGACTATCAGTACCTCCATTTCAACTGAAGCGGAGGGCGAGGCTTAGAGGTAGGGGTAGCCGTTCAGGGTTGGCTCTGGGGGCAGAGCCAGCTTTCAGGTCACCAGCGATGACATCAGTACCTGCTGTGAGAGCCTGCCTGTGGGCCTTGGTCACAGTGGCACTGTGCTCCCGCCTTGGCCCACTAGGAAGTCCTCTGAGGGCTCAGAGGACAGTATGTGCAGATGACTTCCTGCCTCAAGCACCTGAGACTCTGCCCAAGGGCTTTGTCTGGGCCCGAGCACACTTTGCCTGTGGGCAGGTCAGACTGAAGGTTTGGAGGAGTTAGTTCTTTTCGGGGCCACCCCTGAAACCACAAAGGACAGTACTTCCCAGAACTTCTGCTGCCAGTGTCCTTGTCCCCACGGTGAAACCAAGCCACACCCCGCCTCTGCAGGAGACCCTCCAACACTAGCAGGTCCCCCAGGCCCACCAGAGATAGTTATCGTTGAGGAAATCACTGAGAGCACAGCCACACTTTCCTGGAGTCCAGCCACTGACAACCACAGCCCAATCTCCTCATACAACTTGCAGGCTTGCAGCCCCTTCTCCCTGGGCTGGCAAACAGTAAAAACAGTCGTGTGGATGAAAGGCTCTTGGTGCTGCAGCCAGGAGTCAGTGCTGTGCCTCTGACGTGGGAGAGCCAACTTCAGGACACTGGTCCACAAGAGACCTCCCAGCTCCACGCGATATCAAACAACAAAAATCTCCCAGAGATCTCCATCTCAACACCAACACTCAGCTTCACTCAACAACCAGCAAGCTACAGTGCTGGACATCCTATGCCAAACAATTAGCAAGACAGGAACACAACCCCACCCATTAGCAGAGAGGCTGCCCAAAATCATAATAAGTCCACAGACACCTCAAAACACACCACCAGATGTGGACGTGCCCACCAGAAAGACAAGATCCAGCCTTATCCACCAGAACACAGGCACTAGTCCCCTCCACCAGGAAGCCTACACAACCCACTGAACCAACCTTAGCCACTGGGGGCAGACACCAAAAACAATGGGAACTAAGAACCTGCAGCCTGCAAAAAGGAGACCCCAAACACAGTAAGATAAGCAAAATGAGAAGACAGAAAAACACAGAGCAGATGAAGAGCAAGATAAAAACCCACCAGACCTAACAAATGAAGAGGAAATAGGCAGTCTACCTGAAAAAGAATTCAGAATAATGATAGTAAAGATGATCCAAAATCTTGGAAATAGAATAGAGAAAATGCAAGAAACATTTAACAAGGACCTAGAAGAACTAAAGAGGAAAGAAGCAACGATGAACAACACAATAAATGAAATTAAAAATACTCTAGAAGGGATCAATAGCAGAATAACTGAGGCAGAAGAACGGATAAGTGACCTGGAAGATAAAATAGTGGAAATAACTACTGCAGAGCAAAATAAAGAAAAAAGAATGAAAAGAACTGAGGACAGTCTCAGAGACCTCTGGGACAACATTAAACGTACCAACATTCGAATTATAGGGGTCCCAGAAGAAGAGAAAAAGAAAGGGACTGAGAAAATATTTGAAGAGATTATAGTTGAAAACTTCCCTAATATGGGAAAGGAAATAGGTAATCAAGTCCAGGAAGCACAGAGAGTCCCATACAGGATAAATCCAAGGAGAAACATGCCAAGACACATATTAATCAAACTGTCAAAAATTAAATACAAAGAAAACATGTTAAAAGCAGCAAGGGAAAAACAACAAATAACACACAAGGGAATCCCCATCAGGTTACCTGCTGATCTTTCAGCAGAAACTCTGCAAGCCAGAAGGGAGTGGCAGGACATATTTAAAGTGATGAAGGAGAAAAACCTACAACCAAGATTACTCTACCCAGCAAGGATCTCATTCAGATTTGATGGAGAAATTAAAACCTTTACAGACAAGGATAAGCTGAGAGAGTTCAGCACCACCAAACCAGCTTTACAACAAATGCTAAAGGAACTTCTCAAGACAAGAAACACAAGAGAAGGAAAAGACCTACAATAACAAACCCAAAACAATTAAGAAAATGGGAATAGGAACATACATATCAATAATTACCTTAAATGTAAATGGATTAAATGCTCCCACCAAAAGACACAGACTGGCTGAATGGATACAAAAACAAGACCCATATATATGCTGTCTACAAGAGACCCACTTCAGACCTAGGGACACATACAGACTGAAAGTGAGGGGATGGAAAAAGATATTCCATGCAAATGGAAATCAAAAAAAAGCTGGAATAGCAATTCTTATATCAGACAAAATAGACTTTAAAATAAAGACTATTAGAAGAGACAAAGAAGGACACTACATAATGATCAAGGGATTGATCCAAGAAGAAGATATAACAATTGTAAATATTTATGCACCCAACATAGGAGCACCTCAATACATAAGGCAAATACTAACAGCCATAAAAGGGGAAATCGACGGTAACACATTCATAGTAGGGGACTTTAACACCACACTTTCACCAATGGACAGATCATCCAAAATGAAAATAAATAAGGAAACCCAAGCTTTAAATGATACATTAAACAAGACGGACTTAATTGATATTTATAGGACATTCCATCCAAAAACAACAGAATACACATTTTTCTCAAGTGCTCATGGAACATTCTCCAGGAGAGATCATATCTTGGGTCACAAATCAAGCCTTGGTAAATTCAAGAAAACTGAAATTGTATCAAGTATCTTTTCCGAACACAACGCTACGAGACTAGATATCAATTACAGGGAAAGATCTGTAAAAAATACAAACACATGGAAGCTAAACAATACACTACTTAATAACGAAGTGATCACTGAAGAAATCAAAGAGGAAATTAAAAAATACCTAGAAACAAATGACAATGGAGACACGACGACCCAAAACCTATGGGATGCAGCAAGAGCAGTTCTAAGAGGGAAGTTTATAGCAATACAATCCTACCTTAAGAAACAGGAAATATCTCGAATAAACAACCTAACCTTGCACCTAAAGCAATTAGAGAAAGAAGAACAAAGAAACCCCAAAGTTAGCAGAAGGAAAGAAATCATAAATATCAGATAAGAAATAAATGAAAAAGAAAGGGAAGAAATGATAGCAAAGATAAATAAACCTAAAAGCTGGTTCTTTGAGAAGATAAACAAAATTGATAAACCATTAGCCAGACTCATCAAGAAAAAAAGGGAGAAGACTCAAATCAATAGAATTAGAAATGAAAAAGAAAAAGTAAACTGACACTGCAGAAATACAAAAGATCATGAGAGATTACTACAAGCAACTCTATGCCAATAAAATGGACAACCTGGAAGAAATGGACAAATTCTTAGACATGCACAACCTGCCAAGGCTGAATCAGGAAGAAATAGAAAATATGAACAGACCAATCACAAGCACTGAAATTGAAACTGTGATTAAAAATCTTCCAACAAACCAAAGTCCAGGACCAGATGGCTTCACAGGCGAATTCTATCAAACATTTAGAGAAGAGCTAACACCTATCCTTCTCAAACTCTTCCAAAATATAGCAGAGGGAGGAACACTCCCAAACTCCTTCTACGAGGCCATCATCACCCTGATACCAAAACCAGACAAGGATGTCACAAAGAAAGAAAACTACAGGCCAATATCACTGATGAACACAGATGCAAAAATCCTCAACAAAATACTAGCAAACAGAATCCAACAGCACATTAAAAGGATCATATACCATGATCAAGTGGGGTTTATTCCAGGAATGCAACGATTCTTCAATATATGCAGATCAATCAACGTGATACACCATATTAACAAACTGAAGGAGAAAAACCATATGATCATCTCAATAGATGCAAAGAAAGCTTTCAACAAAATTCAACACCCATTTATGATAAAAACTCTGCAGAGAGTAGGCATAGAGGGAACTTTCCTCAACATAACAAAGGCCATATATGACAAACCCACAGCCAACATCATCCTCAATGGTGAAAAACTGAAAGCATTTCCACTAAGATCAGGAACAAGACAAGGTTGCCCACTCTCATCACTCTTATTCAACATAGTTTTGGAAGTTTTAGCCACAGCAATCAGAGAAGAAAAGGAAATAAAAGGAATCCAAATCGGAAGAGAAGAGGTAAAGCTGTCACTGTTTGCAGATGACATGATACTATACATAGAGAATCCTAAAGATGCTACCAGAAAACTACTAGAGCTAATCAATGAATTTGGTAAAGTAGTAGGATACAAAATTAACGCACAGAAATCTCTGGCGTTCCTATACACTAATGATGAAAAATCTGAAAGTTAAATTAAGAAAACACTCCCATTTACCACTGCAACAAAAAGAATAAAATATCTAGGAATAAACCTACCTAAGGAGACAAAAGACCTGTATGCAGAAAATTATAAGACACTGATGAAAGAAATTAAAGATGATACAAATAGATGGAGAGATATACCATGTTCTTGGATTGGAAGAATCAACATTGTGAAAATGACTCTACTACCCAAAGCAATCTACAGATTCAATGCAATCCTTATCAAACTACCACTGGCATTTTTCACAGAACTAGAACAAAAAATTTCACAGTTTGTATGGAAACACAAAAGACCCCGAATAGCCAAAGCAATCTTGAGAACGAAAAACGGAGCTGGAGGAGTCAGACTCCCTGACTTCAGACTATACTACAAAGCTACAGTAATCAAGACAGTATGGTACTGGCACACAAACAGAAATATAGATCAATGGAACAGGATAGAAAGCCCAGCGATAAACCCACGCACATATGGTCACCTTATCTTTGATAAAGGAGGCAGGAATGTACAGTGGAGAAAAGACAGCCTCTTCAGTAAGTGGTGCTGGGAAAACTGGACAGGTACATGTAAAAGTATGAGATTAGAACACTCCCTAACACCATACACCAAAATAAGCTCAAAATGGATTAAAGACCTCAATGTAAGGCCAGAAACTATCAAACTCTTAGAGGAAAACATAGGCAGAACACTCTATGACATAAATCACAGCAAGATCCTTTCTGACCCACCTCCTAGAGAAACGGAAATAAAAACAAAAATAAACAAATGGGACCTAATGACACCTAAAAGCTTTTGCACAGCAAAGGAAACCATAAACAAGACCAAAAGACAACCCTCAGAATGGGAGAAAATATTTGCAAATGAAGCAACTGACGAAGGATTAATCTCCAAAATTTACAAGCAGCTCATGCAGCTCAATAACAAAACAACAAACAACCCAATCCAAAAATGGGCAGAAGACCTAAATAGACATTTCTCCAAAGAAGATATACAGATTGCCAACAAACACATGAAAGAATGTTCAACATCATTAATCATTAGAGAAATGTAAATCAAAACTACAATGAGATATCATCTCACACCGGTCAGAATGGCCATCATCAAAAAATCTAGAAACAATAAATGCTGGAGAGGGTGTGGAGAAAAGGGAACACTCTTGCACTGCTGGTGGGAATGTGAATTGGTACAGCCACTATGGAGAACAGTATGGAGGTTCCTTAAAAAACTACAAATAGAACTACCATATGACCCAGCAATCCCACTACTGGCCATATACCCTGAGAAAACCGAAATTCAAAAAGAGTCATGTACCAAAATGTTCATTGCAGCTCTATTTACAATAGACAGAACATGGAAGCAACCTAAGTGTCCATCATCAGATGAATGGATAAAGAAGATGTGGCACATAGATACAATGGGATATTACTCAGCCATAAAAAGAAATGAAATTGAGTTATCTGTAGTGAGGTGGATGGACCTAGAGTCTGTCATACAGAGTGAAGTAAGTCAGAAAGAGAAAGACAAATACCATATGCTAACACATATATATGGAATTTAAGAAAAAAAAAGTCATGAAGAACCTAGGGGTAAGAGAGGAATAAAGACACAGACCTACTAGAGAATGGACTTGAGGATATGGGGAGGGAGAAGGGTAAGCAGGGACAGAGTGAGAGAGTGGCATGGACATATATACACTACCAAATGTAAAATAGATAGCTAGTGGGAAGCAGCCGCGTAGCCCAGGGAGATCAGCTCGGTGCTTTGTGACCACCTAGAGGGGTGGGATAGGGAGGGTGGGAGGGAGGGAGAGGCAAGAGGGAAGAGATATGGGAACATATGTATAACTGATTCACTTTGTTATAAAGCAGAAACTATTACACCATTGTAAAGCAATTATACTCCAATAAAGATGTTAAAAAAAAAGAAAAAAGAACAAACAAAACAAAAACCACAAAGGACCAGAGTGGGTGGAGATACCCCAGCTTCCTCGCTGTTCCAGCCTCCTCATCCTCAGTGGGGTGACTCCGAGGTGAGTTGTACACTCACCCTCTGTGGGTCCTCAGTAGCATTGCCTCTCAGTTGCCCGAGCTCGGGCCCAGAGCTCAGTGATGTAACCCTGAGGGGTGTCCTCCCTTCCCTCTTGCCCTCAGGTCTTTACCATGCTTCTGGGAATCATCTCCCAAATAAACGACTTGTACCCAAGTCCTTGTCTAGAGCCTGCTTTGGGGGGCACCCACACTGGGACAGATAGCAATCCTGTCCAAAGGCACCAGGTGTCTGAGCCAGTGGTCCCCTCTGCCCGGACTAGTTGGGAGACCCTTGGTGGGGTGGGTGCTCAAGGAGGGACAGGATGGGGCTGTGAGGTCAGAGGATGGCATTTCAGGCAGGGGGCCTGGCATGAGCCTAGTCTGGAGGATGTGTGGGATGAAGTGGGAGGGCAGGGGGCAGTGGGAGCCTTCAGGGTGGTGGGGAGGGAATCGGGGGTGAGACCCTGCCTCTGCCAGCAAAGGGGACTGTGCCAACGGGCCTCGGAGCAGATGCCAGAGAGGCCACAGTCACCCTCTCAGCTCAGTCAAGGCTTTTAAGGGCTGGAATTGGAAATGCCATTTTCTGGCTTGCTGTTGGCCCAGTTATTTCTTGTTTTACACTTTTCCTCTGGAATTTCCATTGTCCTTACTCCTTAGAGGAGACTAGACTTTTGTGGGTAGTAAAATTATGTCCTCCAGGTTAAATGTCATTTCAACAAATGCCACCATTACATTTTTCGGTGCCTGGCCATTTATGTAGCTCTTTCATTTCGTGCTGATAAAATAGCCCTTTGCAGTCAGAAAGGCAGGGGCTAGTACTTCCATTTCTGAGATGCTGGCTAATGTGCCCAAGGTGACCCGGCTATAAGTGGCAACACCAACAAAGGTGAGAGGGGGCTCCCAGAGCCTGGTGTGTGGCTTCGCTCCTGCAGCAAGACAGAGTGGGGAGTTCAGCAAGACGCCTGGGGGTGCGGCCCCTCCACGGGGGCCAGTCAGCACTATGACAATAGTGGGCAGGGCTGGCGCCCTGGGGGCAGAGAACCAGCAGCTGGATGCAGACGTCTGAGGCCCAGGCAGTGTTGTTCACCCTGATTCCACGACACCTGTCCTCTCAGGCCCCCACTGCAGCTAGCTGGACTTTCTAAAGAAAGCTCTCTTTACCAAGAAGATTTCCAAGCCTAGTTCCCGCACGTGGGTCTGGAGATGGCAGCATGTGGACAGAACATTAGTACTTGGCCCGTGTCTGGCCTTGCCAAGGGCGGGCAACCTGGTGACTTGGGGCCCAGCTCAGGATCAAGTGTGACCGGTCTCAGGTCCATCTGAACCTCCCAAAGCACAGACAAGTGGCCAACTCTTTGTAGGTTTTGTATTTTTATGGCCTGCTGCAGCTTCCAAATATATGTGTAGGATGTTGAAAATGCTTGTTATTTCTTCAGGGAAGTCCCCCAATGCCCTGTCTGCTCGAACTCCTGCCTCTTTCTCATGCCCACCACCTTCCGGGAACTACAGCCTGTCTTGACCAGCATTTCACTCTAACCTTCTCAGTTTCCTCCCAGGAAAGTGAGGATTTAACAAAGCAAATTATGAAACTCCTCTGCTGGAATCAGACAAAAAGGAAGATCTTTAATAAGAGAATCAATTATGAATGTTACACCGTTAGGCCTAGTTCTCCAAGATGGCAAAGATGACAATGAGAATTAATGTTCTCTTAGCTCCTTTTCAAACCTTCAAGTTCTGAGTCTAGCTGTTGCCTCACGGAAACTTTTTCTCTGTGAATTCTCTAACATTCCAATTGCCATGAAATTAACCTGGATTTTAGAGATGACATTTTTCTTCTCTTTGGGGAGTATTGTAAGAAGCCCATCTCTGAACGCAAAAGAATGGCTTTTGTCTCCTCCTTTCTTCCACTAAGGAAAAAGATGTCAGCTGGCCAATCTTATTTCATCCTTCACAGCCTCACCCCCATGAGAAGCTGACGCTCTGCCCATCTCAGGTACAACTGCCTAGACCAGGTGGACCTCTGACCTAGGGTACCTCTCCCCAACCTGCTGAGTTGTGGCCTGGTGAAAAAGATGATCTGAGCCACTAAGATTCCTCCTTCGGGCCATAAGTAGGGGAGACTGAGAGGCTGCTGACATTTTGGAAATGGAAACCAAACCAGAAGGTTGTGGTACAGAAAGGGGAGAGAAGCAGGTGATCGTCATTATGGTCACACACGAGATGAGGGCACGGAGGAGACCCTGACAATAGCAAAAACTAGAGGCCACGGGTTCCTGGAAAGATGGGGAATGTGGCCTTAGCTTGGGATGGCTTTCCCATCTCAGTCCCAGCTCCCTTGAGAGCTAGCTGAGTCAAGGCTCCCGTTCTAAGGGTCACCATCCCTTCCTCACAGATCCTTGCAGTAAACCCCTCCTCCCTGAGCCAGTTCCAGGAGAGTGTTTCTGAAACACATCTGCTCATCAAGGGAAGGGGTTCAGACCTTTTACACTTAATGTAATTATTGATAGAGTCAGGTTCATATCTACCATCTTGCTACTTATTTTCTACTTGCCCCTGTTCCTTTTTTATTCTTTTTGTCTTCTTTTACATTAATTGTGCATTTTTTAGCATTCCATTTTATCTCTGCTATTGGCTAACTATATCACCTTGTCTTATTTTTTAGTAGTTGCTCTAGGATTTAAAACATGCATAGGGACTTCCCTGGCGGTCCAGACTCTGCGCTTCTACTGCAGGGGGGCACCAGTTTGATCCCTGTTTGGGGGAACTAAGACCCCACATGCTGCACTGCACAACCAAAAAGAAAAAAGTTGCCCAATATAATAAATAACTAAATAAAATATGCATAGTTAACGTGTCACAGTGTACCTTCAAATATTATAATACTGCTTCATATATAATATAAAAACTTTCCAACAGTATGCTCCCATGTTTCCATTCTGTACTTTGTGCTATTGCTGTCATATATTTCACTATTGTATATGCTATTAACACCACAATACATTCTTTTGATTTAAATCATTATTCTTTTAAAATTTTTTTGTAAGGGGGAAAAAAAGGGTCTTTTATTTTTACCTACATTATTTACCATTTCCCAATCTCTCCAGGCCTTTGTGTTGATCCAAGTTTCCATCAGGCATCATTTTCCTACTGCCTGAAGAACTTTAATATTTTTTAAGCTCGAGCCTGGAAATGCTCTCATCTTTTGTCTGTCTGAAAAAGTCATCATTTCACCTTCATTTTTAAGTTGCTTTTTTGCTAGATTTAAAATTGTGGGCTGACTTTTTTTTTTCTTTCTTTCAACACTTTAAGATGCATTCCACTGTCTTCTGGGTTGCACTGTTTTTTATAATAAATCTGTGATAAGTTTTATCTTTGTTCATCTGTACAAAATGTATCTTTTTCTCTGGACGCTTTAAAAATATTCTCTTTGTCACTGTTTTTCAGAAACATGATCATATTGTGTCATGGTGTAAGACATTTTGACCTGTAGATTTATAGTTCTCGTTAAATTTGGCAAAAAATTTTGGCCATAATTTCTTCAAACATTTTTTCTGTTCCCTCCTCTCTTCCATCTTATTGGAAGTCCAATTTCACGGACACTAGACTGCTTGTTATTATTGCATGGGTGATTGGGACAGTGCTGTGCACTTAAAATGTGTACATTTTTATAGGTAAATTAAAACTAAGTATAGTTGATTTAAATCAATGAGATAATATATAAAAGCCCCCCAGCACCATTCATGGCATACAATAGGTGCTTAATAAATATTATTTTTCACCTCCCCAACATCACCTCTTGAATTTCCCTCTATGTTCCTGCTATTTTCACCCTCTTTACACACTCTGCCTCTCCAAATTCCTCTCATCCTTCAAGGTGCAGCTTGAATCCCTCCATCCTGAACATTTTCCAGGTTACTCCAGGTCACAGTTCAGATCTAAGCTCTCACTGTTTGTTTCCCCAGAAATAAGCATTGTCGTATCTTGACATGTGTCCTTCATAATGTACGGGTGCATCTGTGTCTTGCCTCCCCTTTGGTTTTGAATTCCTCAGGGATGAGTACTACCTTATCCCCATGCAACCTCATCACTACCTGCTCCAACACCGCCAAGAGGCATTTCCCATTGTCCATCACCTGGGATACAGCCTGCCAAGCATCCTGGAGCCCCAGAGGTCTCCTGCCCATGGTCAGCCAGCTCCCGGGGGAAAGAAACTGCTCTAGAGTGACACGGTGGCGGTCTGAAGGAAAAGAGACTCTGGAGCCCAACCATCCTGGTCCGAATCTCAGCCCTGTCTGCTTCCTACCTGTATGACTCTGGCCAAGTTACTTAGCTAAACTGAGCCTCAGCTTCCTCCTCAGTTCCATGCGTGTGATTGTTGGAGCGAGAGAACTGTGTCAGCACCTGGTTGCTATCTGCTGTTATGAGAGCTGGGTTAATGAATGCAAGCGTAGGGCCCCAGCCTGGCAGGCAGTACAGGGAGCTGGTACTCTTATTCAGAGAACACCTAGACTCGTGGAGTTTTTGCCAGTGATGAACTCATTTCCCCAGGCTGTGTCTAAGGGCTCTGTATCCCTCTCAAAGGCTTATTGTGTTTCTTCAGCCCCATCCACACATCTGGTTGCACTTACTGATCTAAAAATGTATCCATCCTGCTTGCCATTTTCACATTTCAGAACACGGTGCAGTCCCAGGGGGAAAAAAAAAAAACTCATAAATACCATGCATTAAAAAAATTAATACCGTGCATTTACATCCTTCCAAAAAAGGAAGGTCTAGGCCAAAAAACATAGCCCTCTGTAAGCAGCAGGCCCCTGGACAGCTCTGTACAACAGAGGTTGACACACCAGGGTCCCCAGGACTTGAACCTAGTGGTCCAAGGCTAGGAAAACCCTTCCAAAGCAGCGAGGAGGACTTCCAGGGCAAGAAATCCAGAAAAATAAGAGGTTCTTTTGACTGCCTAATAAAGGTTTACTTCCAAAGATGGGAAGAACAGCAAGGGAAGGTCAAGAGACAGGACACCTGGTTCTGCCTTTAGATTTCCTGAGTGACCAAGAGCACGCCTCTCAGTGTCTATGGGCCTCTCCTACCCATCTGTACATAGCTGCTTATGTCTCCACTGCAGCTGTGATTCTGTGAATGTCTCTGAAATGAATGAGGCAGGGTGTGTTTGTATGAATGAGTCTGTGTGTTTGTATTTGTCCATGTTCTCAGTGCCTATTACAGTGCCTGGTATGTAGCAGATACTCCACAAATGTTTTTTGAATAGATGAATGTTATAAGGTTGAAATGGTAAGCCTCTATTTAGATATGCACTTTGCCCTCGACCACTATGACATTAAGCAAGTAACTTCATCCCTGAGCTCCAGTTTCCTCATTTGTAGAATAGACAATAGGCCTACACGTGATGATTGTGAAAATTAATAAAGGAAAGCCTCATTTTAAATGGAATTGAGAAGCCCTGAAGGGGGAGCTTTCATGTACACACCACCCGTTGCATTTTATTTTACAATTCTGGGCAGGAAGATGCTTATCTTACTAACCCAGTAAGAGGAAGGAAGGTTTTCTCTTCACCCAGCAAAAGCCCAGCCAATGAGTAAGTACCACAACTTACCACCCAGAACCCTCACTCTACTCCGATGGGCTTTCATTCAAAGAAGCCCCTCCCAACTTCCTCCTTTTTCTCTATGAAGTTACATTCCTCTCCTTTGTTCTCCAGACCTGCCCATGATTTGCCACAGCTTGCGTGTCCAGCATTGCAATTCCTCTGCTATTCCCAAATAAACCCATTTTGCTAGTAAAATAAGTGGCTGTTTTATTTTCAAGGTAGAAATGGTCAAATGAAATGTTCGTAAAACCCATAAAGAGTGCCTAGGGACTTCCCTGCTGGCGCAGTGGTTAAGACTCCGCGCTCCCAATGCAGAGGGCCCGGGTTGGATCCCTGGCCAGGGAACTAGATCTCACATGCATGCTGCAACTAAGAGTTCACATGCCACAACTAAGGAGCCTGTGAGCCACAACTCAGGAGCCAGCAAGCTGCAACTAAGGAACCCACCTGCCACAACTAAGACCCAATGCAACCAAATAAACAAATAAGGAGTGCCTAATACAGAGAGGGTGATCACTAAATGATAGCTATCATGGTTATTGCTGCATCTACCACAATTCTGCTTGTTACTTTTTGAAATGGCTGTAGGAATTTCCTCTCTTGTCTGTTTTTCCCCCACCCTCCCACTCCCAGTATAATGGCGCAGAGCCTGCACTTTCTCACTAAATGGTCTGTCTCTGAGGACCTGACCAAAAGAACTGACTTGTGTTGTAGTAAGAGATTAGATTCAAGTTAGAGCTGAACAAGGGGTGTCAGATATTGAGAGAAGTTATGAAAAGAGATGGGGAAACTTTCCCCAGGAAATCTGTTGGAATATATATATATATGGAGTTGACCCACGAGGAGCCATGCGGGACTATGTGACCTTTCACTTGATGGCCTCTACAAGCCATGAACAGCTCGAGGACATGTGATGAGACCCGCGGGCTCAGCCAGAGAGGCTCTGTGTGGGATCTGCTCCACAGCAACCCACAGGTCTATGCGTTTACAGAGCTGCTGAGATGCATTAGTGCCACCCACGACAGGATGAAAAGAAGTAGAGCCCTGCCTGGCTCCCACCAGCCCTGATGCCTGACTCTGAAAGAGGGAATAGAGAAGGGCCTCACCAGACCTGCTTTCTCAGGAAACTCCCACGTGCTGGGTCTTTCAAGAACCTCCTCGCAACCTTTAAAGCCAATCTAGGGCACTTTGGAGCCTCACTGGGATTCTAGCACAACCTCAAGGCCAGGTTAGGCGGGGTCATGGGCCTACAATGACCCCTGCTCTCCTCCTGCCCATTTCCCCGTGGGCTCGGTTTGTAAGGGGAGAAGAGGAGTCACGCTCTAGGCTGAGCTCAGAGGCTCTTCCATCAGTGCTGGAGGCTGCCAACCATCACCCAGGGCCACTTCACTCAAGGAGCTGGGCCCTCGGTCTTGGTAGGAGAGACTGGGATGGGGGTAGGTGGAGTGCAGAGGAAGGGCTTGTTGTGAGTGAGGTTGGGGCAGAGAAGGAAACAGGAAACTTCTCTGCCTGGGTGTCTTACCTACTTCACTAGCTCTGTTTGTGGCAGTTGAAGATAGGAGGGCTGACTTAAGACTGGCAGGTAGTGCGAAGAGCAAGTTAAACTGGGCTGAGCGGAGCTAAGTGGAGTTGGAAAGACAGATCCTGCCCTCATAGGCTCCCCTGGGCTGAGGCATCCTATTCTGTGCAGAGGTTGGGTTTGTTTTCCTCAGAACTGCTTCTGGCAAATGAAGAAGAGAAACGCTTTACTTATGGACAAGACACCGGGAAAACCATCTTAAGTCCCCAGAAGCAAGTCTCTGGCAGGTATCCCCACAAATCTCGTGGGCTGCCTCTGCTCCCACTGTGCCTTCCCTTCCCTCTGCTCTCACTCGTCTTCCCCCATGGGCCTGGATTCTTCCCCACAGGCCTTTCTGGAATAACCCTGTGCCAGCCAGACTTCTGCACTTACCTGGCTGTATTCTACCTTACACTGACCCCCATTCTCCATTTGTTTTGTCTCTCTGGGTCCTTCCCCTGAATAACTGACTACTACAAAGGACAGACTTGTAATTCTCTGGTGTCTCCTAGAATACAGAACTCAGTATACAGTAGGTGCTCAATAAACGCTTCTTGAATGGATGACTGGAAGGTTGTATTACCTCATAAGATGCAATTCTAAAAAGTTTGGGTCATAACAGGTGTGTACACTCAACTTACACCTTAAGCTTATTCCTGAGAAACTTGGGGTTTCTCAGGCTCCAGCTCTGAGAGCCCTGAGGCTGGTGAGGCGGGCTGGATTACGGGTAAGGGCATTAGGCCGGTATGCCAGCCCTGCCACGAATTTGTGTGTGATTGAGAGTAAGTCATATAACCTTTCTCTACATCCCTACCTGTGCAGTGGGTCACCACCACTTGTACAGAGTGTTGTGGGCAGAAAATGGGGCAGAGCACTTGTATAGAGTGTTGTGGGCAGAAAATGGGGCAGAGTTTTGAAAGAGCTTTGGTAAATGCTGTATAAATGAGGGAGATTATTATTCTCAGGGGCTCGTGAGGGATTCATTCAACACACCTTAGTGAGAATCTACTCTGCATCAGATACTAGGAATGCAAATATAAAGGTGCTTCAGACCTTGCCCGTGCGAAGCTGGGGAGAGAGACTCAAATACTAACAGTAGGATAAGCAATAGGAAAGGGGGAAGGAAAGCATATGGGGGTGCGGACAGAGCGGCATTTGAAGAGGCCTTGGAGAGTCATCAGATGTCACCAGGAAGAAGGGGGGGGGGAGAGGCAGTAGCTCGAGCCTGACAGTAGGCTGAAGGTTGAAGGCGCGGATGGGAGCAGTGAATGGTGCCTTGTGGCTAACAGCAGAGACGCTGGGAAGGCGGCAGGGCTGGTAGCTCTGAGACTCTGGCAGAGTGGGGTAGAGCAGGGTGGTGGTGTCGGGGGAGGAGGTTGCAGAACCCCTCTGCGACTCTGGGCAGGTGCAGACACAGGTAGGGCCTGGAACTACTGGGTGTGCAGGGAGGCCTGGCCCTCCGTGGAGCTCAGAGCGGATGGGCAGAAGCACAGTGTCTGGTCCTTCCTTCTCTTAAGAGCTCCAAGGGCAGGCAGGCCAGGTTACTGCTCCTCAAATGTGTAAAACTCTTCTCACCTCTGTGCCTCTGCACAGGCTCTCCCTTTGCGTGGAGTGTTGTTAACGGCTCTCACCCTCCAAGTCCCAGCTTCCATGTCACTCCCCCAGGGCCCTTCTGTCTCTATCACGGGCGCCCCCATTGTTCCTTTCATGGCACTTAACACAATTGGTCCTTGGCTTTCCCGTAGGTCTCTCCCCACTAAAGTGTCAGTTCTGTGAGGCTGGGGACTTTGTCTCTCGTCCAGAGCTGTTGCTGGAACCTGGCACAGTGTCTGGTACACAGTAGGTGCTGAACAACTGAATCAATGGCCTGACAGGAAAGTGTGACTTGAAAGGCATTAGGTTTAAACCTGCAGTATCGTCCATAGCAGAGAAGAAACCAGGGTCATATTCTTAGTCTTAAATATGTGTCACACTAAATTTCATAGTAGGTGACAAGGAGAACCGACCACCAAGCCCCAAGGCTGAAATCTGGCTTTCCACCCCCCACTCCCCACTCAAGTACTGAGCCTCATGTCCTAAGTCCTAAGCCCCAAATCTAGCTGGAGTGGGTAGTCCAGGGTAGACACAGTCCTAAATCCAGCCTGGTCAAGGGAACCATGCTGGTACAGGAGGGTCTCCCCTGGGGCCACGGCCAGCTACAGAGAATGGAAAGAACAGGCTTCAACGGGCAAAAGCTGCTATTGCCTTACTTAGCAACATACATGTCTTTTTAAAGAACAGATTTAAATAAGTAATGCAAACTGTGAAAATCTATGGCTAAAAATGAAAGGGGAGGAGTGGGAATAAAGACTCTAACAGATGGTGGCCGGGCCTCCCTTTGTGACAGGTGGGACGGAATCATCTGCACCAGCACATCTCGAAAAGTCTTCTAGCGGCGCGTTTTTTGGCATCCTGCAGAATGAGCCCTGTACGTTCAGACTGCACCGTCAGCCCAGCCTAGAGCAGCTCTGGGAAGGAGGACCTCAGCCTTGGCTGGGCCTCACCTGCGGCCACAGAGCTGCTGGCGGGCAACGAGAGAGATCCAACCGCAGGTGGGGAGGAAAGACCCGGCGCGCGCGCGCACACACACACGTGTGCGCGCCTCCTGCAGCCCCAGGGCCTTCTTCCCGTCTGTTCCACCCACATCTGCTCTCTGATGGCCAGGACTGTGGGGTCCTTGGAAAGATGCCACCTGGTCCACTAACTGGTTCACATAGGAGAGTTGTGAGCCCCCAGCCAGACTGTGCCCCACTGGGAGGTGGAGACCAGCCCAGGTCCTTCAGCAGCCCCGTGGCCAGGCACAGGCCTCTCACGTCCCACGTCCGAGGGGGCTCAGGTGCAGCCATCCTCATTTCCCAGGCACGGCCATCAGTCTGGGGCCAGGCTCTTCTCCGCGGTCACCACTGCATGTCTCGGGCAGGCCTCCTCCCCACGTCCTCCAGCCCCTGCGTGTGTGAGCGCTGAAGGCCGGATGCTGATGCTGGGTCCACAGGGAGTCCCGCGAGGGGCTGGCAGGGAGCTCTCCCAGGAAGCATATCCTAATCTGGGAGATGCCTGCCACGATCAAGCACTCGTCAGGCCAGCCACTGTGCTGAAATCTTTACGTGCAGAATCACTTTAAATCTATACAACACCCTACGAGGTGTGTCAGCATCACCATCACCATCATCATCTTCATTTCATATAAGAGGAACCTGAGACACAAAGAGGGCAAGGAACTGGTCCATGGCCACAGAGGCAGGATGGCGAGCAGGATGCAGACCCCACGGTCACGCCAAACCCCAGTGAGGCTGTAGCAGTGCCGCACCACCACCCCGACCTCGCCTGTCTCGCAGTCACAGGCACCTGTGCAGAGGCCACAGGACCCACAGGACGGTGCAGGCCCAGGGGCTAGTTCTCCGGGTCAAGCCACTGCCCCTCCCTGAGTCTCCACTTTCTCATCAGTAACACAAGGGTGGCGAGAAAAGCTACCTCACAGGGTAACTAGAGGAAAAATGCGCTAATACATGTAACAGACTTGGGACAGACACACTCAGTAAACGTGAGCCTCTGTCACTACCATGAATAATGTGAGTGTTCCAGTGGAACGTTCCAAGTCCCTGCCTGATCCGGAGTCCCTTCTCCAGGGGCTCCATGTACTGACTTCCAATATCTGCTGTCTTTTTGACATCTCCCTCCAGCTCATTCTTCCACCTTCTGCTTTTCCCCTCCTTCTACTCCCGACTTGCCATTGAATCTGTTTAATTCATTTTAATGCTCAGATCTGCAGATCCCTGACTGTGACAGATTGAGGGGGTGGGATGGAGGTGGAGAATGGAGGCGCTTGTGTAATAGGACATAAATAAACTTGCACATGCTTCTCTGTTTTACTTGCAGATTTTCTCCCATCACGGGGCAATCTTTGCTTTGTCTTCTCTTGAATCGGTGGGAGGATGTTTTATTCATGCCCATCTCCCCAGCACGCAGCACAGGAGGCGCCCAGCGCATGAGGCACTTGGTTCTGTGAGGGCCAATGTCTATGTCGGGTGCTGTTTGTTCTCAGGACCTCACACACTCGCTCACTGACATTCTGATACCATCTTCACGTCCCCACGCCTGGCAGATAACGAGCACTCTGACATCTGGCTAGCAAGGAACGGTGTTCAGTTTCTACCCTCCTAATGGGCACACCATGTTAAACTCCAGCTCGGTCTCAGTGACTCATACTGTCCCCCCTTACCTTTGGCCTCCCTCCTCTCTAACATTTAGGGAGGGGGTTTCAGTGCAAACTTTCAACTTGATGAATGGCTCAGGTGAGAGTGACAGGTGAGCACACACCTAAAGGGACAGATGTTTTCCTACAGGGTTTGATTTGAGCAGCACCAAGAAAACCCCTCAAATCATCAAAAAACATCTCCCTCAGCAATGGAAAGACATTCCCTTGCATTGCTTTTCCAAGTAACTCTCTAGAAATTGCAAATCATGGAGGCTTAACACATCACGCCAGGTCACAGTCAGATAGGCTTGGGTTCACATCCTTGTCCTGTCATTTTTGGAGCAAATTCCTGATGCCCTCTGAGCCACAGCTTCCTCAGTGAAGGGGCACAACTCACGGGCTACCCCTTGGGGCTGTGGAGAGATCACCCAGTTCAAAGATCTGCCGTTTAGTGGGTGCTTTCCTCACTCTAAGACCCCACCTAGTACAGGCGACTACGGAAAGAATTTCAAGGGAGAGAGAGGAGGGAGAAGAAAGGAAAGAAGGATGCTTTTAGGGTCTGTCAGGCCTGGGGTGGGACAGGGTGGTGGGTGGAGGCTGGGAAAGGAACGAGCTGTTTACCGGCACAGTCAACAAACAAGGACTGAGACTATAAAGCAAGGCATTGTGCTAAGTGCTGAGGAAGTAAAAAGGAATTTTTATTTATAAGTTATACTCCACCTACTTCCCAAAAGGATTTGAAGGTGACTCACAGTGAAAACCACATATGCAACACGATCACTAAAACTGAAAATCAAATCCACGGAAATGAAGAGAGGAAACCAACACTGACGATCACCATGTGCCAAATTCTTGAGTGCCATCAGTCATTTAATCCAACGACCCCATTTTACAGATGAGAAAGGCAAGAGCAAAGAGGCGGGCCCAGGCCAAGTGCAAGTACAAGCACGACGGGCTCGGGGCCATGAGGCTTTAGGAGCCCGTGAAAATGTATAAAAGGTTCTTTCAAAATCAGAATAAGAAAAAAAAAGTTTAGGTCGAAGAAAATGTTTTAATATATAATGTTAATATATACCAACATAATCATAAAATATATTTTTTATACCAACATAATCATAAAATATAATTTTTACTATTTTTTAATGGAGGAAGGGGCCTACAAAAGTGCCCCAAAAGTCATCATGCAGCCCCAAACTTTGACCTGCCTAGCTCCAAACCTGTGAGTGAGAATATTTGTTGTTACTGAGTATCAAGTGCAACTCAGCTCTGAAACGAAAGAGAGAGCATGATGAGATAAATAATCCTCAGTTTCATACGAAGGATGTGGAGTGGGGCACATGTACTTACTTTACAATGCGATTGTGGGAAAAAAAAAATGTAGTCTTCTCATTTTCTTTGTAACTAATCAACAATTTCTTATCAGTTCCACCAGGGAGCTGACCCCTACTTGGCTGGGGGGGGGGGTTGACTAAATTTTGTCCAATTTGATAAACTTCCAATCTAATTCAGTACTAAAATTGTCTTTCTAAGTAATGGATGACTCCGTTGAATCTCAACCTTTGGGAGACTGTTTTCTCTGCCTCCTGAACCCAGTGTGGCACATGGTTCTGACAAGATCCTTGTGGCAGCCCAGGAGAAGGTCTTTGGGTTCCTGGGTCATGCCTGGATCCCCACTGCTCTCCACTGCCAGAGGCTGGACCAGCCTTCTCCCTGAACTGATGGACCACTGCGGTGGGACAGGCCCCATCTCGCTCCCCAGGGTGCTGTGTCGGGATGCATCGGTGAAGTCTGTGGTCCCCACCAGCTTCCCAAATGAGCACTTGGTCCTGTCCTCTGCCGCCTGCTGGCTCTCCCAGCGCCTCCTCGGGTGCTGTCTCAGGCTTCCCTACCTACCACTCCTGCTACACATCCATGCCATCCTGTGGGGTGCTTCAGGACTTGTCGTCTTCCCCATGTGCCTGGGGGCAGATAGAATACTAGCCCAGACACTCACTGTCTCCTTCACACTGTTATGGATTGCTCAAAAACTCCAATAGGTTGTGCCCTGACATATTGGTAGGGAAAGAGGAGGAGGCAATAAAGAAAGTGGCAGAGAAAAACCCTGGTGCCTGGTCTACCTGTTCTCTCTCCATCCTCCTTTTCCTTCCCACTATCTATCAGAGGAGAAGAAACAGGATTTCCTCTCTTCATTTTCTAAGAACTAGTCAGGCAGGCCTAACTCTTGATACATTCAATGAGAGTTAAAGGAATTCAGAAAACCTTTTCTCTTAACCATGATTACATTCCATCCACGAATCTTGCTACAGACCCAGGAAAAATCTAATCGGAACATACTGATCTAATATTCTATCTGCCTTCCCCTAACCTCCTGCTCCAAACATTGCTTCAGTGGACAAGAAATCCCAGAACAATAAGATTTATAGGATGTGAAAATTCATTTAAAAATAATTTCAAAGACTGTTAACCCTGTTGCAGAAACATGTTCGTTCAACAGGAGAAACCAACTATGCTGTATTATATCCCCAAAGAAACGTATTCTCTGGGTCCTTATACAAGGAATATTGAACAACACAGTGAACACCATCTTCAATGCTTTTTTTTTAACCTACTACATCACAGGTTTATTATAAAAGGATAGAACTCAAAACAGCCAGATGGAAGAGATGCATAGGGTAAGGTAGGCAGAAAGGACACAGAGCTTCCATGTCCTCTCCAGGCACACCACCCTCCCCACATCTGCCTGTGCTTACCAACCCAGAAGCTCTCTGAACCCTGTCCCAAAAGGGTGTTTATGGAGGCTTCATCACACAGACGCGATCAATTAAATCATTGGTCATAGGCAACTGATTCAACCTCCAGCCCTCTCTCCTCCACAGAGGACAGGGGTGGGACCTTCAATGCTTGTTTTGCAAACCTTCTTCCAATAGATATTTGTTATATCAAATGTCAAAAAAAGTAGACTAGAACCTTAGGCATTTCTCTATAAAACGGAGCTCATTAGGTGAGTTCAGTTGTGCTATACCTGGTGTTCTTACAGCTGGATGCAGCTTAAACACCCAGAGAAGACAGCACAGCACAGCACACCTAGGTCTTTCGGGCAGGGTTTAGATGGGGGAGCACAGTCACTGTCCTTCTCTCCCAACTTGAAGGAGATCAGGGAGAGTTTCAAAAAACCAATCTCTCAGCCATGACAGTATTTTTAAGATTAGTCATGATTCAAAATGTGAGACAGAAGTGGTTTGGGAGTTTCGATAGGAATTGTGTTTGGGGAGGAAATGACCCTACAAGTATGAAATGTTGGAGAATAAGAGATCAGACTCCAGGATCTTTTAGATTCAGGCTAGAGATATGCAACTACTAAAGGTCACCCAATACAAATATGACTCTTATTCTGGATCAGGAGAAAGACTCTAGAACAGCGGTCCCCAGCCTTTTCGGACCAGGGACTGGTTTCATGGAAGACAATTTTTCCATGGACCAGGGAGGCGGGGGGATGGTTTTGGGATGATTCAAGCACATTACATTTATTGTGCACTTTATTTCTATTATTATTACTGCGTGGGCCAAAAAGTGCTTGGGGGCTTCCTCTAGTTGTGGCGAGCAGGGGCTACACTTCTTTGCGGTGCATGGGCTTCTCATTGTGGTGGCTTCTCTTGTTGCTAAGGACGAGCTCTAGGCACGCGGGCTTCAGTAGTTGCAGCACGTGGGCTCATTAGTTGCAGCATGAGGGCCCTAGAGCACGGGCTTCAGTAGTTGCAGTGCGTGGGCTTAGTTGTCCACAGCATGTAGGATCTTCCTGGACCAGGGATCGAACCTGTGTCCCCTGCACTGGCAGATGGATTCTTAACCACTGTGCCACCAGGAAAGTCCTGGTGTTTTAAGTAAAAATAAAACACACATTTTTCATTTTCAGCAAGAACTTTATTGAACAACGTATTCACCCTTTTGTTCCACTAACTTCTGCCATTTTTCAGGCAACTTCATAATTCCATCTTCCCAAAACTTTTTATCTTTTTGAGCAAAGACCTGTACCAGGTGCCTTTTACAGTCTTCCAGGGAAATGAAATTTTTTCCACTAAGAGAGTTTTGTAAAGACCGAAATAAATGGAAATCCGAAGGTGCAGTGCCTGGTGAATACAGCGGGTGAATCAGAACTTCCCAGCCAAGCTGTAACAGTTTTTGCCTGGTCATCAAAGAAACATGTGGTCTTGCGTTATCCTGATGGAAGACTATGCGTTTTCTGTTGACTAATTCTGAACGCTTCTCGTCGAATTGGTCTAATTGGGAGCAGTACACGTTGGAATTAATCATTTGGTTTTCCGGAAGGAGCTCATAATAGAGGACTCCCTTCCAATCCCACCATATACACAACATCACCATCTTCGGATGAAGACCGGCCTTTGGTGTGGTTGGTGGTGATTCATTTCGCTTGCCCCACGATCTCTTCCATCACGTTGTTGTACAGTAACCACTTTTCATCGCCCGTCACGATTTGTTTTAAAAACAAAACGTTTTCATTATGTTTCAGTAGAGAATCGCATGTGGAAATATGGCCAAGAAGGTTTTCTTCACTTAACTTATGTGGAACCCAAACATCAAAGCGACACACGTAACCAAGCTGGTGCAAATGCAAATGATTTTCAGCCCGATTTGGATATTTTCAGTATGTCAGCTATCTCCCGCGTGGTGTAACGTTGATCGTTCTCAATTATTGTTTTGATTTGATTTCTATCAACTTCAGCTGGTCTACCCAACTGTGGAGCATCGTCCAGCAAGAAATCTCCAGCACGAAACTTTGCAAACCACTTTTGACATGTTCGACAGCACCTTCTCCATACACGGCACAAATCTTTTTGTGCGTTTCAGTTGCGTTTTTACCTTTCTCGAAATAATAAAGCATAATATGCAGAAATGGTTGCTTTTCTCTTCCATCTTCAATATTAAAATGGCCACACAAAAATGCACCAATTTTGATAAGTCTTGTTTTAAATGCACATTGATATGACAGCTGTCACATGCAATTTAACAAAATTGTTTCAAATGAAGTTAGAGACAACTAAGTGCTACTAGAGCCATCTTACAGAAAAAAACGAAAGAACCTTTTGGCCCACCCAATACCTTGTAATATATAATGAAATAATTATACAACCCACCATAATGCAGAACCGGTGGGAGCCCTGAACTTGTTATCCTGCAACTAGATGGTCCCATCTGGGGGTGATGCGAGACAGTGACAGCCGAAGTGCGTGGCTTATGTCCAGTCTACTCTGTAATCTCGTTTTGGTTGCTGTCACTGCAGAAAACCCTGCTTCACAAAGATAGGATGCTGGAAATGGAAGCAGGCTTTACCGTGCTTTTGTGGCAATCTCAGGATATCCCACCTTGACTTTAATCCAGAACGTATGGAGATTTGAAGTTGTCTCAAACACACTTTTAAGGCCACTGTCATTTGTGATCTCAAGCAGTTGATCCCCTTCTAGCATAGACAAAGTCGATTCACCTGGCTTATTCGTGAACGGGTCGCGGATCCATCCCTTCCCCGTGTGGGGGTCTTTTGTGGTTGGGAAGTAATGCTCAGACTCTTCTGAAAGCTGAGATTGGTGGTCATGCACCAGCTGGGAGAAAGAAGGCCCTGGCTCAGTCTCTTTCAAAATCTCTGCTAACGTTTGAAACATGTCAGAAATCCCAATGTTCACTCGTCGCCCCCATAATTCGTTTGGCTTTGAAGGCAGCCACTTTATTTGCCGACTTGAACACAGCTGTCGTTCTCCCCTGAAGGGACAGATTGAGCTCGCTGAGCAGGTTGAAGATGTCACAAAAGTAAGGAAGTTTTGTGAACCATTCTGTGTCACTGAAATGTGCTGCCAGTGGTGACTGTTTTTCTAAAAGTAATCTCTGGAGCAGCTCTCATAACTCAGAAACGCTGGGCAGTGACCTACCTCTAGAAGCCATCTCACTTCTGTGTATAAGAGAAGACGTGTGTGCTCTGCATCCTCACAGAGCTGCAAGAACAGACGTGGGTTAAGGCATGTACTTCAATGTGGTTGATAATCTTAATAACATCCTGCAAAACATTATTAAGTTCAGGTGACACTTTTTGGCTAGGCAGCATTTCTCTATGGATGACACAGTGCGTAGACTCACATTCAGAAGCAACCTCTTTGACCCGAGCAGTAAAACCAGAAAGCCGTCCAATCATGGCAGCCACTCCCTCCGTGCATATACCAACACAAAATGACCAATTCAGTTTTCTTGATATGTAATCATACAAAGACTTGAATAGTTCTGCAGCTGTGGCGTTGATGGGCAACAGAAGTGCACATAACATATCCTCATGCACATCCTCCTGAAAAATATATCGCACAAAAACAAGCATTGTTGCCTTGTTGTCAACATCTGTAGAGTTGTCAACCTGGATTGCACACCACGGTGACTCATTAATCCTCTCTAACAATTATGCCTCAATATCCTCTGCTACTTCATCAATTTGTCTAGTTATGGTGCTAGCCGAAAGAGGAACGCGTGCCACCTTTTGAACTGCAGCCTCTCCTAAAAGTGCATGACAAATGTCCTTAGCGGCAGGCAGGATCAACTCTTCACCAACAGTAAAGGGCTTCTTAGCTTTAGCAATGCAGTTAGCCACTAAGAATCGTGCTCTCAGTGCAGGAACATTTGATGAAGTATGGCCTTCAATAATTGCTTCTGTTCTTCGTGTTCACGTTTTTTTCTTTTGAAAAACTCCACAGGCTTGTCTTTTAATGCAGGGTGCTTCATCTCCATGTGATGAAGCAGTTTTGAAGGTTTCATGGCTTCGCTGGATACTCAGTCGCCACATGTTATACAAAGCGGGCTTGGAGAACGTGAATCACCTGTTGCAATGAACCCATAATTTAAGTAGGACTCTTGGAATTTTCTTTCAAATGCAGCTTTCTTTCTGTTGGCAGTCTTAAAGTCTTCTGCTGTCTCATCATTGGGTCTTTCCCTCTTTTCAAAGAAGCTCCAGTGACGTTTGTTTTTTACTCATTTTGGTTAGGGTTGGCTTGTGGGCTTACCAAAACCGTGACTGAGACAAGTGAGCAGTGAGGGGAAGAGGCGCAGACAGAAGTGGTAAATAAAATAATGAGCAGGCCACGCACAGACTGAAATAAGTGTCGGGTTCTGACTTAAAGCCTGCCACCAGATGCAGTTTAATTGTCACTTGCCACTCACTGATAGGGTTTTGATATGAGTCTGCAAGCAATTGATTTATTATGGTCTCTGCGCAGTCAAACCTCTCTGCTAATGATTATCTGTATCTGCAGCTGCTCCCCAGCGCTAGCATCACCGCCTCAGCTCCACCTCAGATTATCAGGCATTAGAGTCTCATAAGAAACCTGCAGCCTAGATCCCTTGCATGTGCAGTTCACAGTAGGGTTCATGCTCCTATGAGAATCTAATGCTGCCACTGATCTGACAGGAAGCAGAGCTCAGGCGGTAATGCAAGCAATGGGGAGCGGCTGTAAATACAGAGGAGGCTTCGCTCACTCACCCACTGCTCACCTCCTGTTGTGCGGCCTGGTTCCTAACAGGCCACGGACTGACACAGGTCCGTGGCCCAGGGGTTGGCGACCCCTGCTCTAGAAGACTGTGAGTACCTGCTTTAGCCAGAAAGAATATATCGTGAGGAAAATCAAGATCTTTGCACTGGAAGGGACTCAAGAGATCAACTTGCCCAATCACTGCCTTCGAGATGGAGAACAAGACAAGGATGGTCACTATCACTACTTCTATCAACATAGTACTGGAAATCCTACTCATTTCAATAAAGAAAGAAAAAATGTAACAGCTAAAATTGAGAAAAAAAGAAATAAAACTTTAAATATGTACAGATAATATTATTGTGTAACTAGAACATCCAAGAGTCTACAAATAGTATTAGGCCTAGTAAGAAAGTTTAGCAAGATTGCTGGCTATAAAATTAACACACAAAAAAATGATTCTATTTCAATATATAACAATAAACATGAAAAAATGAAAAATTTTAAAAGTGATCACTTACACTTACCACAAAAATGAAGTATTTATGAATGAGTCTAACAAACTCTATGCTGAACTTCTATAAAACATTATTAAGCTTTATTAAGAGACATTTTAAAGGATGTGCTAAGAAATGCAGAGGTAGACTATATTCATGGATGGATGAGTTGGTATTGTAAAGATGTCATTTTTCCCAAATTTATATATAGATTCAATACATCTCAATCAAAATCCCAACATATTATTACATGTGGAATCTGGCAAGCTTATTGTAAAATTTATATGAAAGTATAAGAAGAAGAAAAACAAGGTGAAGGAATTGTCCTATCAGGTATCATGACTTACTACAAAGCCATAGTAATTAAGACAGTGAGGCATTGGCACAGACGTAGAGAAATAGGTCAATGAAACAGAATAAAGAGCCCATGAACAGATCCACACATATATGGATACTTGATATATGACAGAGGTAGGATTACAGAGCAGTGGGAAAGAAAAGACTTAAAAAATGATACTGAAAAATGAGTTATGGGGAAATGTGTCGTAAGGGAGGAGTAAATCCCTTGTAGCGTCTTTAAGGATCACTCCAACATAAATTACACTTAGAGAGGCACATGCAATAAAAGGATTTATTATACTCACAGGTCCTAGAAGAGGGAGGCATGGCAGGCTACGCAAGGTCAGTTATATCTCAATTTTAAAAATTAGAGGGTTTCCCTGGTGGCACAGGTTGAGAGTCCGCCTGCTGATGCAGGGGACACGGGTTCGTGCCCCAGTCCGGGAAGATCCCACATGCCGCGGAGCGGCTGGGCCCATGAACCATGGCCGCTTAGCCTGTGTGTCCAGAACCTGTGCTCCACAACGGGAGAGGCCGCAACAGTGAGAGGCCCACGTACCGCAAAAAAAAAATAATAATAAAATAATAATAATAAATAAATAAAAGGAATGCAGGGACTTCCCTGGTGGCATGGTGGTTAAGAACCTGCCTGCCAATGCCGGGGACATGGATTCGATCCCTGGTCCAGGAAGATCCCACATGCTGTGGAGCAACTAAGCCCGTGCACCACAACTACCAAGCCTGTGCTCTAGAGCCCACGTGCCACAACTACTGAGCCCACGCGCCACAACTACTGAAGCCCAAGCGCTCTAGGGCCCTCACGTAGCAACTACTGAGCCCACGTGCTGCAACTACTGAAGCCCACACACCTAGAGCCTGTGCTCTGCAACAAGAGAAGCCACCGCAATGAGAAGACCGCGCACTGCAACGAAGAGTAGCCCCCACTCGCCACAACTAGAGAAAGCCTGCGCACAGCTACGAAGACCCAATGCAGCCAAAGGAAAAAAGAAAAAGAATGCATATAGTATATTACTTATTTACCAAGCCTAAAAATAGACTAAACTACTACCTTAAACTACAGTTGGCCCTCTGTATCCATATGTTCTGCATCCGTGGATTCAACCAATTGGATATCAAAACTATTCAGGGAAAAAAATTCCAGAAAGTTCTAAAAAGCAAAACTTGAATTGGCTGTGCTCCAGCAACTATTTACATGGTATTTACATTGTACCAGATATTACAAGTAATCTAGAGATGATTTAAGGTATAACAGAAGGATTGCATAAGTTATTTGCAAATATTACACTATTTTATATGAGGAAGTTGAGCATCCTAGGATCTTGGTATCTGTAGGGGTCCTGGAACCAATCAATACTGAGGGATGAGTGTATATGAGATGCTGTTATTCAACCATTTTTGTTAAGACAAAATGGCAACTTCCTACAGTTTACCCTAGTATTGTTTAGGGTGCATACACAGATGGTAAAATCATAAGGAATGCAAGGTAATGATGAACTGAAAGGTCAGGATAGTGTTACCCCTCTGGGGAGGAGGGAGGGAGATTTGACTGAAAGAGGTGGAGGTGGGGGAGGGGAGACTTCACAGGTACTGGAGAAATTCCACTCTATTTCTTGACCTCATGAGTGTTTACAAAGATATTTGCTTTATAGTCCCTCCTTAAGCTATAAATAAGTTTTATGCATTTTTTAAAAGGAAAATAAGAAAAATATAGATGCCGATTCTGAACTCAGGGCACACTAGCCAAACAAGTCTTCTACGGTTGAGTGGCAGAGAGAGCAGGGTACCTCCTGCTGGAAGCCAGTGGGGCCCACATTGCAGTTACCTGCAACAGTTGCCTGGCACCGTTGATTTGTCTTGTTTTGTTTATCCCAGATAACAATTGGTAATACTTTTATTATCTCACTTATAATGTATATTGATATATACTAAATTAGTTGTGTGTGTTTCCCCAATAAAGGGTGAGCCCATTGAGGGCAAGGACTGAGAAGTTTCCATGGATGGCCCAGTGAAGCTGAGTACCTGGCACACTGTAGATACTCGATGGAAAATGGGCTGAGAGGATAAATTCCAGAGGAATGGATGGATGGACAGATGGATGGATAGAGAGCTTAATGGTTGCAGGTCTTTATTGAATAGGGGATTTTATTTTCAGAACTAGTGAAGAGAGTTTTACAGCTAAACACTATGAATAGAGTGGCTTTATATGTGCAAAAGTATAGTATAAACGGAGTATAGTATAAACTATGTTTAATGATTTAGGGACTAGGACAACACACGCTGTGTTTTGAATACTCAGCGATGCCCCCGTCTAATTATGCCGCTAAGACTTGCTTCTAGGACTTGCCAGCCACACAGGGCCTGCTATTTCCTTGCACCGCTGCAGGGCACCTACTCACTTCGTGTTTATGTAAATAGCACTCCCTGAGTTGCGCAATGAGGAGCTTCTCAAAACCTGCCTTTGTTGGGGGAACTGTAGAGCAAGGGGCACAGGGATGACCCAGGAAGGGGGTTGTCGGAAGGTCACCCCGTGTGCAGGCTGGTTCCCTGATGCATCCTCAGTCTTGGAGGCTGCACTCCGAAGACACAGTGCAGGGAGACAGCTTCCTTCTTCACTCTCTCCCCTTCCTGTTCCCTTCCTTCTTGCCTGCTTTCCTCCCTTTCTCCCCTCCTCCTGTCCTTCTCTCTTTTCTCTCTTCCTCTCTTTTTCTCTCTTCCCTTTCCCTTCCTTGATTCTCTTTGTCCCCTCTGCCTCTCTCCATCCTTGCCCTTGTCCCTGTCTCTCTCTCTCACTCCCCCTTTCCTTCCCCATGCCTGCACGTGGCACTCTTTCCAGTCCCCTATTTATCTCTCCTACTGTCAGTCAGCTGGACCCAGTGTAAAGAAACCCAAACATTTTACCTATCCTTCCCTCCCCTCCCTGAGGGACAATACTGCCTGTGGTTTTCAGGAGGCTGA
Organism: Lagenorhynchus albirostris; assembly: GCF_949774975.1. NCBI lineage: Eukaryota > Metazoa > Chordata > Mammalia > Artiodactyla > Delphinidae > Lagenorhynchus > Lagenorhynchus albirostris. The sequence continues at coordinate 51,288,932 of NC_083107.1, read as the reverse complement.
ATTCCCTCTGAGCTCTTCACCCCATCTATTCTCCATCCATGCCCACAGTCCATTGACCCCTCTGGGTGGCCTGGAATCTGCTCCACCAGGTGGCCACGAAGCCCCCTTGGGCTGGCCTGGGACCCCCTCCCAACCACAGCCAGAGAAGGGGCCATTTGTTACTTCTAAATGTATCCATCCTCAGCTCCATGAGCAAATGCCCTGGTTTCTGGACCCCATAATAGAAACAGATTTTGGCTGTCCTTCTCTTCACCCTAAAGAAGGGCTGCTTTTGCAATAAGGGGCATTAGAAAATTGTCGTCTGCCAGGAACACATAGATGTTTTTTCTCCACAGTCTCTGCCCTGGGCTGATTTGGCCTGATTGACAGGAGAGAGAGAGATCATGGGATGAGGGTAGAAGGAGGCTGGGAAGGGGGCTGGAGAGAGTACACAGAAGCAGAGAGAAAGAAAGATCAAATTCCAGAATTTTAGAACTGGAGGAGGAGAAGGATGGTCATCCAGTAGGACTGTCCCAACACACACACCAGCCATTCTGCAGAGGAGGAAACCGAGGCCACACAGACAAGAAGCAGTCTGCTTCCACCCTTTCCCACATCGGTAATTGGCAGAGTCTGGACCAGCCGGCAGGTCTCCTGACTCTAATCCCAGCCCAGCATCGCCTGACTCAAGGCAGAAAAAGCTGACTGTCTTGGCAGCAAAATGAAACCTTTTGATTTACAAGGAATTCTGAGATATCTTCCAGTTGACAGTCTGGAGAATTGCATAAGCCCACACTTCTGCGGGGCAGCATTTAATGAAACGAACACATGAGTTATTCATTTTTCATTAAGGATGACATGCAGAGAGTCCATATCTAAGGATGAAAAATAGGTCCCATGGTCCCACGGAGCACTTGTCTCAAAACACAAACATTGACTGTCACATTCATTATCTCTTGTAACTCTCACAGAGACACGGAAAGCTAGGCAATATTGCTCTAGTGTTAGAAAGGAGAAAACGGCGGCTCAGAGAGAGCAGGTAACAAGCCCACGTCACCCAGCTAGGGAGGGACAGAGTCAGATTCACATCCCAGGAGGCTTTGATCAGCTTCAATAAGCTGTCCAGGCAGGAATGGGAGGCTCCTGGGCAGGGCCTGCGGTCTAATCGTGCAGATCCACTCAGAGCAGGGCCCAAGCTGCAGACATTCACTCCAGATGGAGGCTTCAAAGACAAAGGGGCCCTGGGTCCTGGTGAGGGGATCCTGGGCTTCAGTATTCAGTCAGGCCCAGCTGGACAGTGGCCAAGCCTATGAAGTCTAGGGGGCAGTGGGGCCGTGCAAATGGTGCCTGACGGGCTCTGCTTGCCCATTCCCCAGCCTCGGAGCAGCTTGGCATCTGCATCAAGAAACCCAGCCAGGGCCCCATCTCAGATGCAGGTACAAGTGTGGGCCTTGGAGCCAGGCAGACCCGAGTTTGAATCCTAAGCCCGCCACTCAGTAACTGTCAGACCCTGAAAAAGTGCTTCAATGGTTACATAACAATACCTGCCTCTGGGCATTGTACTGAAAATTATTATTAACAGCAACTATTTAATAGTCATGACAACTGACATGTATTGAGGGCACTTTATGTGCCACGCACTAGACTAAGCATTTTACTATGCCACCTGAGTTAACCTTCAATACAACCCTCTGAAGTGTACTATTATTAGCTCCATTTTACCTATGAGGAAACGAAAGTGCAGAGAAAGTTACTTGCTTGCCCAGACCATAGAGTTAGCAAGTGACGGGATCAGCCTTTGAACCAAGGTCTGTGTGCACCCCCAGCCCACTGACATGACTATGAGCAAAGTACTGAGCACACAGAAGACACTCAAGAAATGGGAGTTCCAGTCCCTTGTTTTTCCCCTAAAAGCCCAGATTCCCACAGTGCCCTCCGGGACTTGCTTTTAGGCTTGCCTACACAGAGTTCTCTGGAAGTCAGGAGAAAGCTGGAGGTGGGGGGACGAGGGGGGATCTCTCATTCCAGGCTCCCCTCTCCTCCCCCCCGCTTCCTTATAGGGTTTGGCAAAAGCTGCTTCACTCAGGGCCTCTTGTGTTGCTGGAAACAATGCAAGTTTATTTTGGCACCGCAAAGGGAGTCCGATTCTCCCGCTCTGGATGGCTGTGTGGGAAGAGGACCCAGAGAATGTGGCCCAGACCCCGTTAGTTCCCGTTATCCTCCCAGCACGTCCGTGGCACAGGCATAGCCATCACATGCAGCTTGGAGAAGGAAATGAGATAAGAGCTTTATTTCCACTTCATACAGATAAGATTTGCCCGCCCCTTCCATGTTCCCCCTCCAAAAAGAAGTCAAGCTGAGGGCACGGTGCTGCGGTTAACCGCCCACTCTTATCCTATCCCGCTCTTATCTCAACCCTGTGGGCCCTTCATCTGGCAGTGTCCTCACCGGGGCATCTGGCTACCTGTGCTGATTAAAGTCATCGACACTCAGAGCTGCAGGGGATCGCCTGCTCCAAACCCCTAGCTGGCTCAGGTTCACAGTCAGCCAGCGCTTATCCAATGCCAATCCTGGGCCAAGCAAGGAGTACTCTTGCATCTGTGCGTTCATATTTCAGAATCCTCATACTGCCCTTTTTCAGAAAAGCCTTCTTTCCCCGTTTTCACAAAAGCGGAGCCTGTGGCTCAGGGAGGTGAAGCAGCTGGCTGAAGGTCATGGAGCGAGTGGGTCAGAGGTTGAACCAGGATGGGGTCTTCCAACTCGGACACCAGCCTCAGCTGTCCCAGCCCAGGAGGCATCCCTTCTGCAACCCTCTCAATGGAAGCTTCATGCAGGCTTTGTCTGAGCTCCTCTGGTGTTCCCTGAGAAAGCCTCATCTAAACGGTCTTGCAGGTGAGTTAAAATCTGCCTCCTTGTCACTGTCTCTCACAGGTCCCCAAAGTCCTAAATCTAACTCCAGGAAAAAAAGGGGAAATCCAGATCTCTGCCCTTGGCCATACCCAGTCTTCAGAGATGGGAAAATGGCTCGAGATGGTCCCTCATCCTGTCCCAGTACTGGGCGTGGGTGGGGCTGGGAACCCTCCCAAGGAGACTGGCCGTCGGAACACTGGCTCTGCGGGCCTTCTCTGGCTTTCTCTTCTGACTGCCCCACCTGGCTCTGGGTGGGACTTAAGGGAAGCTTGAAGCAAAAGGTGCAAGCAGGTGAGCCTGCCAGGAAGGCCCCAGGTGAGAGGAATGGACGGGGACTCCTGCCCTGGCCCAGAGAATCGCAAATGTTCAGCAACACCGAGGAAGGCACCGCGGAGTGGGCTGTGACCCGTGGTGGGGGGAGAGCCCTCGGGCCCTAGAGGGCACACACTCCACACCCCACACACCCAGCTTGGCCCAGGGCCAGGGAGGGGAGGTGCTGATCTGCCCCAGTAACGGCCCAGCTGACAGCTTTCAGAGCTCATGGAAGGAGGCTGGTAGGGCAAGCTTCATCTTGGTTTCCAGATGTGGAAGATGAGCCCCAGAGAACTCAGATGGCTTCGCAAGGCCACACAGCCAGTGAGGGGCAGAGTGAGGCCCGAATGCAGGACCTCGAGTTCCTTTTCTGCTCTGCTGTGCCCCCCTCTTCCTCTGTCGACTCTAGGAAGACGGGTCCGGGCACAGCCGCAAAGACGCAGATGGGAATAAGTACGCTCGGTCAAAGGGCAGTGAGGAAAGGGACAGATGGATTGGCTGATTGAATCAGCAAGACCTCATCTTCCTGAGCGCCCCCAGCCCAGGCCAGCCCCACTCGGTCCACCCTCTCTACTGCCTCCCCGCTCTGAATAGGAGACCAGATCTGTGCTTGCAGTTCTTGCCAGGGCGAGGCTAAAACACTTATGGTTCCTATTTAAAGCCATACCTCATTCCTCATTTCAGCACCAACCAACAATTAAACCTGATTCAATCAATTTAAACCGGGCCTCACAATCGGCCTGTCCCTGGCTATTTAAAACCCTCTCCTGGCCTCTGAGGCCCTGAGGAACCAGGACTGTTTGTCCTGCCAAGAGCGAAGCTCTGCCTGCCTCGTTCCGGATAGGGATCCAGATCTGGACGCATGTAGCGTGCAGGACCTGCTCTAGCGGCTGGGGCCCCTGCGGCTCTGTGCCCCGACGGCCTTCTGTTGGGGCTGTCTTTGCCAGCCCAGGCCTGGACTGGCTCTCTGGTGGGGCTCAGGGATGGCTTCTGGGAGGGCTCAGAGATACCGGGGAAGGGAGCAGGGGGAAGCCAAGAAAAGGCAAGAGCCCACTTCAGAGGTCATATGAGCCCCAAGTGCACACACTTTGGGTTCTTTGTTGGTTTTATGTGGGCCCTGAGCAAATGCAGCCACCTGGGGAGCGAGGAGCACATCATAACCTGGATTTGAATCCTGATCCGGCAATCGACTACCCAGTCCTGGGACCTTGGCTGGGTCTCTTGGGCATTCTCAGCATCCCCATCCTCACCAGTATGATGGGAATTCCAAAAATGTCTCCCAAACCACCTGCCTGGGTGGTTAAGAGATCCCCCACATCTGACCATCCTGGTCAAAGCACTTGGAAAATGAGAAGTTCTACGGCATAGAAGTTACGAGTAAAGCAAGCTTGAGCTTGTACTGGGTCTGGTGATGTGAGGGCAGCATGGTGGATTCCAACACATGGTCATAAGAGTGATGCCTCATGTTCACATTGCGCTCTGGGGCTGTAGGAACACACAGAGGATCACCAAGTGCGGATGATGACCCTTCCAGGCTGAGGACTCAGTCCACAGTGGTGTAGTCAAGGAGGTCTTCTGGGAGGCAGTGGGCTGGAGCTGAATTTTGAAGGCTGAGCAAGACTGGAATAAACTGAGAGTGGGAGGGAAGCTAAACTAGGTAGAGAGCCACTGAGAGCTGGCAAAGAACTTCCTCGGCCATTTCCCATTTACTCTTCATGATCACCCCCATTTTAAACGACTGGCCACTGAGAGATCTGGGCAGCCTGATACTGGCTTGGAACTCCTGACACCAATAGCCTGGTGCACTCTGCCCCCCCCACCCCCCCCACCCCCACCCCACCCCCGGAGAGCGGAGAACGCCAGAGATAAGCGAGGGGAAATCCAGGAGAGGGGGAAGGCGGAAGGTCTCCCAGCAGGGCTCTTCCCTCTGGGATTCCTAACGCATATCCTTCTCGAAGGAAGAAAATGCACAGAAGACGCCATTTGGAGGCTGAGAGATCACGGGGGAAACTGAGGAGGGGGGTACTGTGTCAGGGGCTGAGAATGCGGTAGTGACAGCCTACCAGCCCTGTCACTGTGGGGAGCCTGAGCTGCCCTGACAGGGGAGAAGGGCCTTTCAGGTCCCCAAGTGCTGGTGTGTGGGAGGGAACAATAGCCTCTTCTCTGAGGCCCCAGGGACAAGGAGTGAGATCACATCTGGGGAGGGAGGGGGCAGGGACACAGGATGTGAGCGAGCTCCCGGGGGAGGCGGGCCTTGAGAGCGGCAGCCTCCCTCCCTGAAGTCCTCCACAGCCTCCAGTCTTCCTCCCTCCTCCAGGTTCCTGGGCCAGAGTCAGGACTATCTGACCCTTCTAGGATTCTTCAAGGGTCTCACAGCCCCAACTAGACTGTCAGTCCATCAGTGGCAGCTCCACAGCCTCACACATGTCAAGAGCTCAGGGCCTGGCATAGGGCAGCGCCTTCGTGGGCGGGTGAGGCTCCAGTCCTGCCACTTATCAGCTGTGTGATTTTAAGCCTGTCCCTTAACCTCCTTGAGATTCTCTTGTGCAATGAAGGTAAAAATAGGACCTATCTCACAAGGTCACAGTGAAAATTAAATGAGCTAATCAGAGTACATGCTTACCAAAAATATCTTCATTTGGTGTACCCCAGGGCAGCTAGCACAGACTCAGTATCTAGTAGTATATAACTTGACAATTAGTTGACTAGCTACAGCACTGAGGGCTGGGATCGGATAGGAGGGAAAGCTTTCTGACACGGACCCATGATTCCAAATGCAGGACGGAGGGTATCTCGGGAATTTCCTTCCTTCGAGGCCTCAGGAACATGGCAGTCCCCAAGTCAGTCTGCCCTAAGCGTCTCACACCCCCAAATCCTGGGCAAATCAGGAGCCCCTAGACTCTCCCTGGGATCTTCCCGGGGAGTCTTGGCCCCTGCCTCCTGATTGGGGTGGGACAGGAGACTCAGGGACAGAGCCGCCCTCCTCTGGTTGAAGGAGGCAAGCACCGGGATGCTGGCTTCCTGCGAGGGGGGACAAGGGGAAGAGAAAGGAACCCCTAATCCAATATTGTGCAGAGGCTGTGTGAAGACTAAGTAAGAGGTCATACATCAGTCTCTAAACCGAGGCCTCTGTAATTTTCTGTAAATGACCAATTTTGAAAAAATCCAGTCAGTCACAGACCAATGCTTTGATAAAGTACTAGAAAAAAATGATCACACTGTTGAATACTGTGGCAATAGCAAATGGCTCTAAAAATGTGTGTTTAATCTCAATTTCCGGACTTCTCATCAGCTGGTGACAAATGGTTTATACCACACAACAACCGCACTACACTTGGTGCAGACACCCCATAAACGGTCATTTCCCTCTTCTCCTTCACACAGTCTTACCACCTCCTTGATTGGATGGGCAAAAGGGTTCTGAGAGCCACTCACCATGTGTTCAGAAACCACCATCTCCCCCGGCTTCCCCTGGTCGTCATCTATGGCCATATAGCCTCTGTTTTTCTGGGACAGTCCTAATTATATATATCCTGTCTCGTGGAAATGTGTTCCGACTTTTTTTGATGTCTGCCATACAACAGACATGTTCCTGAAAGGATGAGCAGAAATTCTGTATTTATGCAAAGCAGGATGTGGAGAACTGGGTCCCAAGGCAGAAAGCCCTTCCCAGGGGTGAGTGTAGAAACAGAGTGTCCGTCTGTCAGGATATAGTGCAAAGGCTTCCCCTGGGATCTAGAAGTTACTATTTTTTGAGCACCTAAAATATGCCAGACCCTGAGCTCCACCAGCAATCTATTTGTCTTTCCCAGAGATTCTACAAGGTAGACATTATTTTGTCTGACTTAACAGGTGACAACTCTGTGAGTTCCTAGAAGGAGCTATGTAGGCGCTTTACGGCAGCCCAGAGGGTTTCAGAACAGCCCCTCCCCAATGCTGATCCTGAAGGGGCTTCTTAAAAATGCAGATTCTCCAGCCCCACACCCTAGGTTCTGACGCCAGAAGCCTGCATGGCACCCACAATGTCCAAGTGATTCTGAGGATGGGCCTGCTCTGGCATCACTGTTCTCACTGCTGCTCAGGCCTGCAGGCAACCTGAGAGAGCCCATACGATGCAGTCCTCAAAAGTGAAGACCTTTTGGGCCAAGATGGCAGGGTAGAAAGACCCTGAGCTCACCTCCTCTCACAAGCACACCAAAATCACAACTATCTGCAGAACAACCGTCGACGAAAAAGACTGGAACCTACCAGGAAAGATCTTCTACAACTAAAGACATAAAGAAGGAACCACAATGAGATGGGTAGGAGGAGGGGTAGACTCGAGATATAATCAAATCCCGAACTCCCTCCCCTACTCTGATGGGCAAACCACAAGCTGGGGAATATATTGCAGAGATTCTGAGACTGGAGGGAAAGCGGCAGGACACAAACGTGAGATAAATGAAGAGGGGGAGCAGCTGCTGGGATGCAATAAAGACTGGCTGGAACCAGCTGAGACAAAGGTGGCTTCAAGAACAGCCGGGTCATTGACTGTTAGCTCATTATACCTTCATTGTAATACTAAAAATCACTTCCCCTTATGCCATGACAGTTCTGAGACAGACCATAAAACGCCAAAAAGTGGGCAGTGGCCCAATTCCTGGAAAATCCTCACACTTCAGACCCCTGTCTCATTGTGACACCCAAACCAAAAATGGGGGTGACCACAAGCACCCCAAAGGACTCCCCGTTAGGATGCATGTTAGCTAACTGGGGTAAATTTAGACAGGATGGCTTAAGAGAAAAGAAATTAATTTTCTTTTGCAACACTGCATGGCCCCAATACAAACTAGGGGACCAAGAGATCTGGCCAGAAAATGGGTTACTGGATTAAAATACCATCTTGCAGCTGGACCTATTTTGCAAAAGGGAAAGTAAATGAGGGGAAGTCCCATATGTCCAAATGTGCATGACCCTATTCCAAGATCCAGATCTAAAAAGCTCTTGCTGAGTGTGCCTGGCTCACAACCCTTCAACCTTCTTCCCCCACAGGAGCCCAGTGTTTTAGATGAGCCCCTTATGAGTTCACCTCCTTGAGGTCCACAGCCAGGAACTCCTACCACCCCCGCAATTCTGAGGAAGGACAGTCTTCTGGAGTCTACCCCTAGCGCCACATCTGGGCTGCTGGAAACCCCACCACCTTATCCAGCCCTGTCCTATAACCTCTGTTACCAGTGCCATACTACACGCAACAGGGTTACCTACCAGCCTCCTACTATCAAACTCTGTCCCTTAAGGGAAGTCCCAGGAACAATCAGAGTCCACGTCCCTTTTCCTATGGGTGACCTAACTACATGCAAAGAGAAACCTGGACATTTTTCTGAGGAGCCCAGTCGGTTCGTGGAAGAATTCACCAAGCTGACAATGTCTTGAGAACTTACTTGGGGGACCTACAGGTCCTCCTGTTTACCTGCTGCACCTCCGAAGAGAAAAGCCAGATCCCTGTCGCAGCCCAGGCACGTGCTGATGAACCGGAAGCCCCAAATCAAGGACATATAACCTACCTTACAGGAGGGGATGCAATCCCCAACCAGGACCCCCACTGGGACTACCAACAGGAAGGTAGAGGGCTTGAACACAAGAACCACATGATAAACTGCCTCATAGAAGGGATGAAAAGGTGTGTTGTTAAGCCTGTTAATGATGAATGAAGTCAGAGAATTAACACAGAGAAAAGATGAGAATCCAGCCCTCTTCCAGGGCCGTCTGAGGGTATACCAATATTAATCCTGACACCCCGAAGGGCAAGTCCTAGTAAATACCCATTTTATCACTCAATCTGCCCCAGACACAAGGAGAAAATTACAGAAGGCAGCTAGGGGACCCTAAACCCCCAAGAATCAGCTCATGAACTTCACCTTTGGAGTACTGAACAATAGAGATAGGGTTGAAGAAGCAAAAAGGATTCGGGGACAACAACAAAAGGCACAGTTATTGGTGGCAGCCCTATAGCCCCTGCTCCACCAGGGTTACCCTCCCTTGTAAAAGCCCATGGCAGGGGCAGGATCTGGAAAATCTGGATCAGAGCCCCTGCCTCACCAAGAAGGGTCCTGTTTTAAATGTGGCCAGGAGGGCCACTGGAAGGACGAATGCCCTCTGTATGGGAAAAGTCCACCGAGACCCTGCCTGATAGGCAAATGAGAGGACCACTGGAAGCGGGACCACCCCCAGTCCTGAAGAGGAACTAGGGCTCCCAAACCGATGATGGCCAAGAAGACTGAAGAGTTATGAGGCCCGGGACCCTCCTTGGCTCCCAAAGGACACCCGGTCATTTCCCTGAAGAAGCCTCAGGTAACCCTTGTTGTGGCGGGTAGGAAAGTTACTTCCTCCCCATCCTGTATAGTAATGGGGATCGATGGACAGCCCAAAGCCAAACAATTCACAACCCACCCTCAGCTGCTTATTAGGAAGTTTTACCTTTGCACATCAGTTCCTGCTCATGCCTGAGTGCCCCGTCCCCTTGTTGGGAAGGGATTTGCTCACTAAATTCCATATAATAGTTCAATTCAGAGACCCCCTCAGAGAAGACATCCACCAGGAGAAACAATTGCTCTTGGCCATGGAAGCCTGCCTCAGTCACACGTCAGAGGATGTCTCCCCTCTACCCCGTATTGTTTCTCAAGTAAACCCCTCTGCCTGGGACACTGAAGTTCTGGCAAAGCTACTAACGTGCCCCCAGTTCAGATTTCATTAAAACCCAATGCTGATGACCTGTGGAAGAAACAGTACCCCTTGAGGCCCAAGGCCCAGTGAGGTATCCAACCTTTAATAACCAAGTTTTTAAAACATGGGCTGTTACTACCCTGCCAGTCTCTGTGTACTACCCCCCATTCTGCCCATACAAAGGGAAAGTGGAGAATACAGGTTTGTTCAAGACCTGAGGGCAGTTAATGAGGCAGTGATCTCAGTTCACCCGATGGTCCCTAATCCATTCACCATACTGACCTAGGTTCCAGAAAAATGCAAACTGGTTCACAGTGCGAGCCCTAAAGGACGCCTTCTTTTGCATTCTCCTGCAACCAGACTCCTAACATCTCTTTGCCTTTGAGTGGACAGATCCAGACACTCATAACACTTCCCAGCGAACCCACACTGTGCTGCCCCAAGGCTTCAGGGGTAGACGCCACCTGTTTGGAAAAGCACGAGCAAAGGAATTAAGAGAATTACAGTTGGTGAATGGCTCTCTCCTCCAGTATGTGGATGACCTCCTAATTTCCAGTCCCACTAGGGAAGACAGATAAAAACATCATTCAGGGACTTCTCTGGTGGCACAGTGGTTAAGAATCCGCCTGCCAGTGCAGGGGACATGGGTTCAAGCCCTGGTCCGGGAAGATCCCACATGCCGTGGAGCAACTAAGACCGTGCGCCACAACTACTGAGCCTGCGCCCTAGAGCCTGCAAGCCACGACTACTGAGCTCGTGTGCCACAACTACTGAAGCCTGCGTGCCTAGAGCCCATGCTCCACAACAAGAGAAGCCATTGAAATGAGAAACCCACACACTGCAACGAAGAATAGCCCCTACTCACCGCAACTAGAAAAAGCCCGTGTGCAGCAATAAAGACCCAACGCAGCCAAAAATAAATAAATAAAATATAAATACATTTATTTTTAAAAAAGTCATTCAGATCCTTAGCTTCCTAAGGGAACGAGAATACTGAGTCTCTCCTCACAAGGCCCAGATTCCACCCAACAAGTTAAGCACCTGGGATACATGCTCAACCCTGGGACAGGGACTCTAGCCCAGGACCAAAAGGAAGCCTTATGACCCCTCAACTCTCCCAGACTAAGAGGCACCTGAGGGCCTTTCTGGGGATGGCAGGATTTTACAGGATCTGGACACCTGGATTTGGGCTCATAGCAAAGCCTCTCTATGAGGCCCTAAAAGGAGGTGAACACAAGCCCCTCAACTGGGATGAAAACTGCCAACAGGTGTTCCTAGCTCTAAAATAAAAATCAGGGACTGCCCCTGTGTTAGGTCTCCCAAACTTAGAAAAACCCCTTACCCTTTATATAGCTGAGAGACAACGGTAGCCCTAGGTGTCCTCACCCAAAACTGGGGGACCTCCCTAGACCAATAGCTTATTTCTCAAAACAATTTGATCAGGTGGCCACTGGACGGCCAGGATGTCTTAGGGCAGTGGCTACCACTGCTCTGCTGGTAGAAGAAGCCAACAAGTTCACCCTGGGACAATCACTGGAAGTGCTACCTCACCAGGCACAAGGAGTCCTAGGAGCAAAAGGACACCAGTGGCTGGCAGATGGATGACTCCTTAAATACCAAGCCCTCCTGCAAATCAAAGCTACAATGAGGTATCACCTCACACCAGTCAGAATGGCCATCATTAAAAAGCCTACAAACAATAAATGTTGGAGAGAGTGTGGAGAAAAGGGAACCCTCCTACACTGTTGGTAGGAATGTAAATTGGTGCAGCCACTATAGAGAACAGTATGGAGGTTCCTTAAAAAACTCAAAATAGAAACTACCATATGATCCAGCAATCCCACTCCTGGGCATATATCTGGAGAAAACAATTCAAAAAGATACATGCACCCCTATGTTCATAGCAGCACTATTTACAATAGCTAAGACTTGGAAGCCACCTAAATGTCCATCAACAGATGAACAAATAAAGAAGATGTGGCATACATACACAATGGAATACTACTCAGCCATAGAAAAGAATGAAATAATGCCATTTTCAGCAACATGGATGGACCTAGAGATTATCATATTAAGTCAGACAAAGACAAGTACGATATCCCTTATATGTGACATCTAAACTACAATACACATGAACTTATTTATAAAACAGACTCACAGACACAGAAAACAAACTTATGGTTACCAAAGGGAAAAGGTGGGGGGCATGGGGGGGGCATAAATTAGGAGTTTGAGATTAGCAGATACAAACTACCGTATACAAAATAGACAAACAACAAGGTCCTACTGTTGTTAGCACAGGGAACTATGTTCAATATCTTATAATAAATCATAATGGAAAAGAATATACATGTATAAAATGACTGTACATATGAATCACTTTGCTGTACACCAGAAGCTAACACAACATTGTAAACCAACTATACTTCAATAAAAAATAAAGAAACCAAGCCCTCCTACTTGGCACCCCATGCATAACTTTTTTTTTAATTTATTTATTTATTTTTTGCTGCATTGGGTCTTTGTTGCTGCGTGCGGGCTTTCTCTAGTTGCAGCGAGCAGGGGCTACTCTTCGTTGCAGTGCGCGGGCTTCTCATTGCAGTGGCTTCTCTTGTGGAGCACAGGCTCTAGGTGCGCGGGCTTCAGTAGTTGCAGCATGCGGGCTCAGTAGCTGTAGCTCGTGGGCCCTAGAGCGCAGGCTCAGTAGTTGTGGCACACGGGCTTAGTTGCCCCACAGCATATGGGATCTTCCCGGACCAGGGCTTGAACCCATGTCCCCTGCACTGGCTGGCGGATTCTTAACACTGTGCCACCAGGGAAGCCCCCCGACGTATAACTCTTAAGGCTTGCCAAGTCCTGAACCCAGCTACTCTCATGCCAAACCCCCTACCCCAAGGGTTCTTGTTCACTCCTGTGTGGAGACTACTGAACAAGTTTACTAAGTAGGCCCGACCTCAAGGATGAGCCCCTGACCAATCCCAACGCAGAATGGTTTACCAATGGAAGCAGTTTCATACATGAAAGGGTTAGAAAGGCCAGCAATGTCATAATCAGCCTGTGGACAACTCCTGAGTCTGGAGCTCTACCCTCTCACACTTCCACCCAAAAGACAGTTGACTGTCTTGACCAGAGCACTCCAACTAGGAAAGGGATTAAGAATCAATATAAATACTGATTCCAAGTATGGATTCCTAGTGCTATATGCCCATGCTGCCATATGGAAAGAAAGGGGACTACTAATAGCAAAAGGGTCTCCTATAAAACACCAGGCAGAAATTCTAGGACTCCTAAAAGAGGTCCAGCTTCCTAAGGAGGTTGCAGTCATTCACTGCAGGGGTCACCAAAGGAGCCACACCTCCCTGTTGAGGGGAAATGTCCTGGCCAACAAGGCCACAAAGACTGCAGCCCAAGAACACCCAATCCTACAAGCTGTAGCTCTCAGACCCGACAGTCCACCCTTCCCAATGGTACCATCTTATACACCTGAAGAAACTGAGTGGGCTACGTATAGGGGACTGAAAAGAGACCTCTCAGGGTGGCTGACAGAAGATAACAAGCTTCTCATTCCTGGGGCCGAGCAATGGAAAATAATTAAGCACTTCCATGAACCCCCCCCCCCCCCACTTAGGATGGGACTTCATATTCAAACTAGTACTCAGGTGTTCCTGGGCAAGGGACTGTCCCAAACCGTTAAAAATGTCACCAGGGCTTGTGAGCTTTGTAAGAAGCCACTCCATACCTCCACCCCTAACTCGGCCCGTATAACATCGGGGAACCTATCCAGGGAAAGACTGGCAAGTGGACTTGACCCAAATTCCCTCATGTAGGGGATGGAAATACCTATCGGTATTCACAGACACCTTTACAGGATGGTTAGAAGCTTTCCCTTCTAGAACTGAAAAGACAATAGAAGTATCCAAATTTCTGCTTATAGAGATAATTTCAAGATTCGGGTTACTAAAAAGCCTACAGAGTGATAATGGACCTTCCTTCACTGCCAAGGTGACCCAACAGCTTTCCTCAGCTTTGGGTATTAACTACTGCCTCCTCTCTTCCTGGAGGACCCAGTCCTCAGGCAAGGTTAAAAAAAAAAAAAAAAAAAAAAGCAAGTCATGTTCTAAAAAGAACCCTTGCTAAGCTATGCCAAGAGTCTTCAGGAACCTGGCTCTCCCTCCTGCCTGTAGCCCTTCTATGGACCGGGATGTCCCCAAAGGGAATTGTGAAACTTAGCCCATTTGAAATGACCTATGGGAGGCCCTTTTTGACTTCAGATCTCTTGTTTGATGAGGAAATCCCCATTGGTTGCCCACATTGTTTAGCTTAAGCCAAGTTCAAAGGGCTCAAGAGGGCTTCCCTGGTGGCGCAGGGGTTGAGAGCCCGCCTGCCGATGCAGGGGACGCGGGTTCGTGCCCCGGTCCGGGAAGATCCCACGTGCCACGGAGCGGCTGGGCCCGTGAGCCATGGCCGCTGAGCCTGCGCATCCGGAGCCTGTGCTCCGCAACGGGAGAGGCCACAACAGTGAGAGGCCCACGTACCGCAAAAAAAAAAAAAAAAAAATATATATATATATATATATATAGTAATATAATGTCAAAAGCCATAGTATTCCTATTAGGACTTCTGACGATGGTCTCGGCTCACAGGGAATGGGAAAACAATGCTTTAGTAAACATATCTAAAATAATCACCCGGGGAGAAAAACTAGTTAAGTGTTGGGTCTGCCATAAAAATCCTGGCTTACAACAATTGTTACAGGTACAAATAGGTACATACCACAAGAGCTATACCACAGACTCACAGATTTCAAAAACAAACCTATGGTCACCAAAGGGGAAATGTAGGGGGGAGGGATAAATTAGGAGCTTGGGATGAACATACCCAAACTACTATATATAAAATAGATAACCAACATGGACCTACGGTATAGCACAGGGAACTCTACTCAATATTCTGTAATAACTTATATGGGTAAAGAATCTGAAAAAGAATGAATATATGTATAACAATCACTTTGCTGTATACCTGAAACTAACACAACATTGTAAATCAACTATACCCCAATAAAATTAAAAAACAAACAAAAACCAAGAGCTTTCTCAATTCAAACACATGGAAACAACCCCCTCACTCACTCACTCTCACACACACACACACACACACACACACGCCAATACGAGCTCGATGGGCAATACCCCCGTCGGGCCTGATACCTTGCCTATGTTTAACTCTTTTAAAAAATGTGACATAACTTTTCCATCAATCATCGCTACTTTTGTCATCCAGAAAACCAGTCATGCTTCCAATGCCACTACACCTCTAATGGTTCTCTTGGCTATGGTGAGCCTCTTGGAAGAATCCCTGGCCGCCAGATGGGAAAATCACCACAACGTTTTGGAACCCAGACCCAAACTGCATTCTCATGAATGCCTCCATTCTGTGTGCTTATAATGAAGCCCAGGTCCAAGGTGCCTATGGGATAGGGAGGGAATGGACTAAAAACTGGGCTAAGAATTGATGGGATCTATGGAAGTGTTGGGTAAAACCCTCTCACACCACCATCTCATCCAAGCCGAGGGCCTGGAACACTCCCAGACTTAACTATTTTGAATACAGTAATGGGCCCTTGACCTGCATTGTTTTCATAACTTGTCCCTTCCACTGATCCGACGGCTGCTTCCTTGCTAAATTCTTCTGTTCCCAGATCTCTTATTGCACCCTCAGGATATGTCTGGATATGTGGCACTCCCCCAAATGAGGGCCCAATGACAAGGGCACCCCAGATAAAATTTGGCCCCTGGGTAAATGCTTATCCTTATATCGATAATGTGTGGCACAAGGGGGCCTATACATGAGGACATTTGGCCCCATTCATAGTCACAGTACATAATAATACTCAATATCATCCCAGGAGGGTCACTGGATTAATAACGGTAGGAAAAGGACTGCCAGGGGGATTGGCATCTCCAAGGGGAGGCTTTGCCTACCATGAGGTAACCCTAGAAAATCTAACCAACAGTTTTGAGAGCCTAGCCCTGACCACTGGAAATGCCCTAAATAGACTTTCAGCTTCTTTAAAGTCACTGGCCAATGTGGTCATGGATAATAGACTGGCCTTGGATTACTTGCTGGCCAAGCAGGGTGGTGTTTGTGCAGTCATAAACAAAACCTGCTGTACCTATCTCAGTAATTAGGGCCTGATCGAGGTGGATATCAACAAGATTCATGAGCAAGCATCATGGTTACACTGCTACAACCAGGCGTCAGATCCTAATGCCATCTGGTCCACCATTAAGGGCGCCTTCCCTAGCCTTACTTGGTTCCGTCCCTCCTGGGCCCAGTAACGACCATATTCCTACTCCTCCTCTTTGGACCCTGCCTCTTTAACCTCTTGGTAAAGTTCATGTCTTCCAGGTTACAACAGTTCCACATCAAAATGATGGCTGTGTTGGGCTTCCCTGGTGGCGCAGTGGTTGAGAGTCCGCCTGCCAATGCAGGGGACACGGGTTCATGCCCCGGTCCGGGAAGATCCCACGTGCCACGGAGTGGCTGGGCCTGTGAGCCATGGCCGCTGAGCCTGCGCGTCCGGAGCCTGTGCTCCGCAACGGGAGAGGCCACAGCAGTGAGAGGCCCGCGTACCACAAGAAAAAAAATTTTTTAATTTAAAAAATGATGGCTGTGCAGGGATTCCAACCCATACCACCTTCTGACTTCAAACAAGAAGCTGTCCTGTCCCTGGGGCCCTAGACCAGGCATCCAGAGATTTTTACTCCCTGACAGGCAGGGTGAACACCCCTGCCCAGCCCTGAAGCAGCTACAGAAGACGACCCATCGCCCTTCTGCTTCCCACAAGAATATGGGAGTAAAATCTCTGAGAGGGAAATGAGACAGGAGGGAAAGCGGCAGGACACAAAACACTAGATAAATGAAGAGGGGCGCAGCTGTTGGGAGTCAATAAAGACCGATTGGAACCAGCTGAAACCAAGGTGCTATGAGAACAGTCCGGTCATTGACCTAATTTAGCTCATTATACCTTTACTGTAATACTAAAAATCACTCCCCCTTATGCCACCACAGTTCTGAGATGAACCATAAAAGGCCACAAAGTGAGCAGTGGCCCAATTCCTGGGAAATCTCCACCTTTCCCTGAAATAACAAGAATATTCCTCCCACTAGTATGAAATTAGCCAGCCCATAAAAAAAAAAACGACGACCCCTCCCATGCCCTGGGGCCACTCTCACTTTCTGAGCCAGTCCACATTCTGCCTATGGAATGTGTATCCCTCTAAATAAACTGGCTTTTGCTTTTCTCTGGCTCGCTCTTGACTTCTTTCCTTCGTGAAGCCAAGGACCGGCACTTGGCGGTCCATCCTAAGGACTCCTGCGGGCCCCAGGATGTGACATTTCCCTCTCCTGCAACAGTTCTTCCACAGGAATGAGAGTTCTGAGCCCCACGTTGGGCTCCCCAGCCCGGGGGTCCGGCACCAGGAAGACACGTCCCCAGAGCGTTTGGCTTTGAAGGCCAGTGGGGCTTGATTGCAGGAGCCCCACAGGACTGGGGAAAATGGAGACTTCACTTTTAAAAGGCACACACCAAATGTCACATTCACCGGGACCGGGACAAAAGCAGTCATTTGATAGGAGCCTGAGCGAGGCCTACCTGCTGGCCTTGGAGAGTCTCCTGGAGAGGCGGAGGGCAGCTGCAGCACATAGAGGAGAGCTCCTTCTACTGCACGAAGCCCGGGCTGGCGGGCGCCATTGCGGAGGCTCCTCCTCCTCGCTCGTTAGCGCCCTGACCTGGCCCCGCCCAGCAGCCTGCAGGTGCCAGTGCTGGGAGCCTCAGGCCAAACAAGTAACTGGGCGGGGCCACAGCCCCACCCATCAGCAGACAGGCTGCCTGAAGACGGCCATACTAAGTGAAGCAATTCAAAGACAAACATCATATGGTATCACTTATATGTGGAATCTAAAAAATGATACAAATGAACTTATTTACGAAACAGAAACAGGCTCACAGACTTAGAAAACAAACTTATGGTTACCAAAGGGGAAAGGTCGGCGGGGGGAATAAATTAAGAGTTTGGGATTAGCAGATACATACTACTATGTATAAAATAGATAAACAACAAGGACCTACTGTACAGCACAGGGAACTCTACTCAATACTCTGTAATAGCCTATATGAAAAGAATCTGAAAAATAATAGACATATGTATATGTATAACTGAATCTCTTTGCTGTACACCTGCAACTAACACATTGTAAATCAACTATACTCCAATATAAAATAAAAACTTAAAAACAAAAGACTCCCGGAGCCCACAGCCGCCCCTAGACACCTCCCCTAGACATGGCCCTGTCCACCAGAGGGCCAAAACCCAGCTCCACCCACCAGTGGGCAGGCACTGGCCCCTCCCACAAGGAAGCCCACACAGCCTCTAGACCAGGCTCACGCCCCAGGGGGCAAGATACCAGAAGCAAGAGAGCTATGATCCAGCAGCCTATGGAATGAGTCCACCAACACAGGCCAGGCCCTGTCCTGGGATCAGCTGGGCCCCAACCGTGCCCACTATCAGGCCAACACAACCTTCAGGACACCCCAGATCGCATACCCAGTTGTGTCAGGAACCGGCCCCACCACCATCAATCATCTGAAACGGGCTCTAGGATCCCTGGGCCCTGCAGCCAGGCTCCAGGGATCAGCTCTGCCTGCCGGTAGGCTGGCATTAACCCCAGGATCTCGCTTCACCTGCCAGTGGTGGGGCAACAGCCCCAGAATCTTTGGGACCCTGACTCCACCCACCAGTGGGCTAGCACTAGCCTCAGGCCCCCTAGGGTTCTGCAACCAGCTACCTTGTGACCAGGCCCCACTGAATAGCAGCCAGCAGCACCCACACAAGGCAGGGCCTGGCAACTAACCAGACTAGAGGCCAACCAAGCCTAGCAGACCACCCACATGGTCAGCCCGCCACAAGAGAAGGACCCATGCAGCCTTCTTAGGGGGAACCCCAAGAGCATATACCTTGGGTGACAAGAGGGGAGTGCATTGCTGAGACACATAGGATGTCTCCTACAGAGTGCCGCTTCTCCAAGGTTGAGAAACATAACAAACCTACCACAGACATAAAAATACAAATAGCAACTTCGACAAAATGAGGCAGCAGAGGAATATGTTCCAGATGAAGGAACACGATGAAACCTCAGAAGAACTAAGTGAAGTGGAGAGAGGCAATCTACCCAAGGAAGAGTTCAGAGTAATGATTGTAAAGATGATCAAAGAATTCGGGGGGAAAAGGGAGGCACAGAGCAAGAAGTTAGAAGTTTTTACAAAGAGTTAGAAAATATAAAGAACAACCAAACAGGGATGAAGAATACAATAATTGAATTGAAAAACACACTAGAAGGAATCCATAGTAGACTAAATGATACGGAAGACTGGATCAGTGAACTGGAAGACAGAATAGTGGAAATCATTGCCAATGAACAGAAAAAAGAAAAAAGAATGAAAAGAAATGAGGATGGTTTAAGAGACCTCTGGGACAACATCAATCACACTAATGTTCACATTACAGGGGTTCCAAAAGGAGAAGAGAGAGAGAGAAAGGGCATGAGAACATATTTGAAGACCTAATAGTTGGAAACTTCCCTAACCTGGGAAAGGAAACAGGAAGCGCAGAGTCCCATATAGGATTAACCCAAAGAGGAACACACCAATACACACTGTAATCAAAATGACAAAAATTAAAGATAAACAGAGAATATTAAAGCAACAAAGGAAAAGCAACAAATAACATACAAGGGAACTCCCATAAGGCTGTCAGCTGATTTTTCAGGAGAAACTCTGCAGGCCAGGAGGGAGTGGCATGATATATTTAAAGTGATGAAAGGGAAAAACCTACAACCAAGAATACTCTACCCATCAAGGCTCTCGTTCAGATTTAATCTAAATGAAAATGGAAATCAAAAGCTTTACAGACAAGCAAAAGCTAAAAGAATTCAGCACCACCAAACCAGCTTTACAACACATGCTAAAGAACTTCTCTAGGCAAAAAAGAAAAGGCCACAACTAGAAACAAGGAAAGTACAAAGGGAAAAACTCACCAGTAAAGGCAAACATACAGTAAAGTTAGGAAGTCATTCACACACAAAGTTAGTAGGGAGGTTAAAAAGGAACTTTTTAACAATGTAGGAACATATTTATGTTAAGGGAACAAGGCAGGTAATAAAATTGTATGTATAGTTTTACCTCAACTATGTAGCAACTAAAAGGAAGACAGAAGGACAAACACAAAATATTGGTGTCAATGCCTCCACGTGAAGGGATTATATGTGATTTCATTTTCCTTTATAGTTTTCTCTATGGAACACATATACCTTTATAAGTAGAAAAGCAATAAGCACTGTTTTTAAAAGAGAAAGTCATCCATCCTCTACACCACCACAATCACAGGGGTCAACTTTGACATTCTGGGGTGAAGCAGGAACTGCTGGGGTTTTGTTTTCTCCTCTCTAAGGGCAGGAAGTAACTATTTCCCACTGGGTTTCCTGCTGGAGTTCGAGGCTGAGAAAAACTCTGGCTGAAGACTCAAGATAGGTATAAAAATAGAAGACATGCAGGCCTTTTGCAAGTGGCTTCTGCTTATCTCTGTGTCCCCCTATCTCTCCGCCACCTGCTTGGGGAGTCTTTTCTAGAAAGCACCATCATTACTCTTGCCTCAAGGACTTGGGCCCCTGTTGCCTCCACAACCTGGAAGGCTCTTCCCTAAACTCACCCCCCTCACTTAACTACCACCCTCCAGGCACCACCTTAGGTGTTCTTGTTCTCTGAAGCGCTTCCCTGACCCCAGTACTGAGTGAGGGCCCCCACGAGCACCCCGAACACCCTGTCCTCCCCTACTGACAGATGTGTCACTTTTGACTGTCATCATGGCTTACTTCTACTCTTTCCCACTGACCTTTAACTCCATGAGTGTTGGGACCCTGTATCCCCCAGGCTACTCTAAGTACCTGCCTCTCCCGGAGCCCCTTGGAACAAAGTGGCCCCAGATAGTTCTTTCTGCATAAAGGTGTTATGGTTCATTCCATGTGCTCAGCAAACCTACCTCCTTGACCTGCTCCAGTGGATTAGACCAGGGGGTGGGACCCCAGCCAAAGGCAACCACAGAGGCTAGTGGGAGGGAGGCTGGACTCCCCTCTGATGGTTTGCTCAGAGATTCTGCCCAGTATGTGACCCTACAGGAGATGGTGGCTAGCTGGCCAATCAGATAGCTTCCTGGGAAGAGAGTCGTTGGCACGGGAGCGTTTCCCTCAAAGCCACTGACTTTCATTCATGCTCTCCAGCCCAGCCTGGAACCCCTGGAGGCAGAGCCCGCTTCATCTTCCCATGCCTCAGAACTGAAGGGATCTCCATCTGTCTCTTCCACAAAAACTGGAGCCTGTATCACAGGAGAGGGCAGCCAGCCATGCTGTCGCTCTCTCTCCCTCTGGCTGCTCATGGGCCACCCTGTGGCCACTCCTCTGGGTGCCCCTCCTTCTCGAGCTGGGCAGGGTTCCAGGAGTTGCTCCTTGTTCCAGGGGCCTGGCCCAGCTGGCCACGTGCAGGGAATGGCTGGCATGCATGCTGGACCAAACCCAGACTGGTAGGTTTGCAATGGCTTGATGATTTCAGGGCTCTCCTGTCCTGTGTCCCCAGCCTCCACCCTGCCCGGGGCACTGGGGCCGAGCAAAATGTGACCCCCCTTCCCTCCCACACACTCTCTCTTGACAGAGCGAGGGGAGGCATTTGGCCCACAGGCTCACTCTGGTGCGGTGGAATGAGCTGCACCAGGGAGATGGGTAAAAAATAGAAACATGTTGCTGAGGCTGCAGGAAGTGTGCTGGGAGCAGGGGTCCCGAGAGGACAAGAAGGAGAGGCTTCCAGGGTCTAGGAGGGGTTGACCTGCTTGTCTGCAGGCAGCATCCTTCCCAGGCCAGCCCTTAGTAGGTTGGGCGTTGTGCTAGGTTGGTCTTGTCCCTCCCCACCACCTCCCCACCCTTTCATCACTTTCTCCTCACTTCTCCTCCCCCTCTTTGGGAAACCAGTGCCCTCCTGGTTCTGGAAACCACATGTTCCCGACTCTGAAGGATAACTCAGATTTAAAATATTCTCATCCCACATCAGAGCGTGTGTCACTGTGCTGTGGCTGCCCCAAAGCCTCATGCCCAGATTAGTGGCTGACACACTCACCCACACCGAGGAACTGGGGTGGCCGGGGCCGAGGGTGAGGAACATGGATAGATTAAAAAGAGAAGTCCCTGGGAAACAAGGCTCCATCAAAGAAATGAACCTCTTAGACTGGGATGGACCCATTTGGTCAGGGACGCAGAGTGTGGGCTTGCCTTCTCCACCAACACAGGACTTCCTTGCTCGAGGCAGGAAGGTGGGGTGGGAAGCCTAATGGTCAGTGTGACACAGGCTGCCCCCCTCCCCCGACCTTGGAAGATAAGCTGCCTTCTTACAACAGAGGGGGAAAGAGCACTGAACTGGGAGTCCAGGGCACTCTCAGTTCTGATCCCTGAATGAGCCTTGGGACTTTGGACAAGTCACCCACCAGGCCTCAGTTTCCCTACTGGTAAACTGGGAATAATCCTACCTACATCTCAGGGCTGTTGTGTGCGCCACTGAGGTAAAAGACCTGAAAGGTGCAGGCAAGTTAGACGCAGGACACCGTGAGGAGGTGGAAGAATAGTGAACAGGGTGTGTAAAGATGAGTCTGGCTGTGTGGCCTCGGGCAAGTTGCTGCCCCTCTCTGTGCACTGAGAGGGTTGACCAGCCAATCTCAACTGCAGTTTGGCTCCTCTCATCTTCATTTATGAAGAATAACACCTTTATCTTCACCCTTCTTAAGAGATCCTTTCCCAGGAGATGCTGCCGGCAGTTTCCATGTTGTCCCTCATGACACCTCAGAGCCACTGGCCAGGGCCTTGTTCTGGACACCAACCTTTCTGAGGACGTTTTGTTGGGGGAGCCCAGGGCAGAGTGAGGGAGACAGGCCCTACCCTTCTCCTGCCTGGGAATGATCTGTTGCTTCCCTTCTCTCCACACCCTCTGGTTCCCTGGGTGGATTTTCCTGCCTGGTCTCTGTGATCCCCTGACAGCCATCTCCCCCCACACACAGGCTGGCCCCTGCCCTGCAGCTCACTTCTGGCCAAGCCTGGTCTTGGGTCCTGAACCAAACTCCTATAGTCTGGGGCTCTCCAGTGGGTTCTGGGAGAAGCTACTAGCAACTCAGTTCTAGGAAAGCTGCCTCCTCACGCCCGGCCCAGGTCAGACTGAGGCCTGGCCTGCGGGGATGTGTTGTCAGGGAAGGGTCTGGCCATGGACCTGCCCTGGGGACAAGCATGACTCACAGCCATACAGTTCAGGAAGACCACACTCTCCGGAAAGGAAGGCGACTCAGCCGATGATGCAAATGTGTGATTTTCTCTCTCTTCACCTCCCCGCCCCCACACACCCCCCCCACACCCCCGGTCAACCCTGGGTCTTGATTTCCTCTCGCTCTCAACAGCAGCACGGTGACTGAGAAAGGAGTAACGTAGAGTGCTGGTGACGGCCCTCGGTTGTCCCGTGGGCCCAGGGGCTAAGAGGGGCTTCCCAGGTCATATCCCTACCCCCAGCCTCTAGGCCTGGCCACACTCGACCCATCAGACAGCCACCCTGTCAGCTCAGACCCCAGGGTCCTAAAACCTCCCCCTCTAGGCCTGACCTCCTCATTCGGAGGTGAGGGCTTGGACCAGAGGAGAGAGGGCAGCCTGGTGAGACTGAGGGGGCACCCTGATGCCCAATGAGCTACACAGTGCTGGACGGGGTGGGTGAGGGCTGAGAAGGACCCCTCTGTCTGCCACCCACCCCCAGGCCCCTTCCTCCTTCAGGCTTTTCTCCCGCCCCAGCTCACCTGCCTTGGGTACTCTCTGTATCCGCTAACTGACCCCATCTCCCATGTGTGTGTCTCTGGACCTTTGTCACTTTGTCCCTGTTTTCTCTCTGTCTCTGGCTCCCTGTTCTCCTCTGTCTTTGCCTGTCCCCATCTCTCCCGATGGCTTCACAATGTTCTCTGCTGTCTCTCCCACAGTGTCTCTCTGTCCTGTTCTGTCTCCCTCTGACCATTTCTCTGACCCTCCTTCCCTTCCCCAGCCCTCCCATCTGCATTCATTGCTATGGGCTTTATAACCCACTTTGCAGCAACCTTATGAAAAAAAAGAAAAAATGGAAGAAGGGGCACCAGTTGGTTATCTTCAGTGCATTGAAACCCTGATGGCCTTAGAATTTGGCTACAGGGCCTGCCCACCTCCCCGCTACGGCTTTCCCTCACTTCTTCCTGGACCTCCTGTGCTGGAGGAACAACCTTGTGCACCAGCCCGAGACACCAGCTCCAGTGCAGCTCCTACCTGACTGCTCCTTATCAGGCTAGAGCAGAAACATGTCAGCCACGATGCATCCCCTGAAGGCACAGGTAAGCATAGGGACAGAACAGGACTCCACAGGAGCCAGGCCATATTTCCAAGTTCCAAGTGGAGTTAGGTGTTCATTATAGACTGAATATTTGTGTTCCCTCCAAATTCATATATTGAAGCCCTAACCCCATTGCCACAGTAGTTGGAGGGGGTGCCTTTGGGAGGTCAGTAAGCTTAGGTGGGGTCATGTGGGTGGGCCCCTATGATGGGACTAGTGCCCTTACAAGAAGAGGAAGGGCGACCAGAGCTCTTTCTCTCGGCCACGTGAGGATACAGCAAGAAGATAGCTGTCTGTAAGCCAGGGAGATAGCCCTCACCAGGAATGGAATCAGCCAGCATCTGAATCTGGGACTTCCCAGCCTCCAGAACTGTGAGAAATAAATATCTGTTGGTGCTACTAGTCTACAGTATTTTGCTATGGCAGCCAGAGCTGACTAAGACACTGCTCTATCCTGGTGAGCCCTCTATCGGGAGGCAGCAGCCTGGTCAGATCTCCAGGACCTACCTGGACCAAGGCCAACCCCACCCTGCGTTCTCCACCCTCACCTCGGTGTTTGTAGCCTCTGGCTTCTGCCACAGGTGCTCCTTTAGGGATGTGAATGAGGCCCCTGACCCCAGGGCTGGCCTCCAACCCAGGAGCCTGGAAATCTCCCTGGCTTGACTACAGTGGTCATGGGAGGCCCAGGACTAGCTCCTGGGTCAGCATGGGATATTGACCCACTCTGCTCCTTTTGTGAGGGAGAGAAAAGGGAAAAGGCCCTAGGGCAGTGCAGCCCCACCCCACCCCTGCCATTCACCCATCACTGTCTTGCATCCTAGGAACATCTGTGCCTTGTCCGTGCCCCACCAAAGGCTCCTGTCCTCCCGTCTACCCATATGTCCCCACTCACCACCCGCATCCCCCATCCGCACAAGGGCATCCCAAGTGGGGAGCCCCCTGGAGGGTGGAATGCAGATTCCTGCCCCTCCCTGTCCAAGCCTGGGCCCATGTCATGATGACAGCGGCTGTTGTTTTTTGAACATCTAAAGTGTTCAGGAACCTACAGTTTACAAAGGGCTTCCTCCTGCTGCATTTCACTGAGTTCTCATAACAGGATCGACTCTGTGTATGAATTACAGAGGAGGAAACCAGACTCTGGGGGTTAAGTGACCCCCTGCTGATTACACAGTCAACACAGGGTTGACCCCTGCTCCCAGGGCTGTGACCCAGCTAGCCTCCGACACAAAGCCCCTTCTGGCCAAGACAACTCTATTAACCTACAGGCACACCTAGTACGTTCCTGCCTTTGGGCCTTTGTTTGGTCATTCCTCTGCCGGAAATGCTCTTGCCCATCCTTTCTGATCATTTAATCATACTCACCTTTCACAGCCCAGCTCCTGCCCAACTCCACCTGAAAATCTTCCGTTACCATCACAGAACAAGCCTTCCTGGAACCCTATGTTGCACTTGTAATCAGCACCATGGAGGTTAATAAGTGTGGCAGAGCCTGCTACTTGTCCCTCAACATTCATTTTCCCCTACTTCCTCAGTAATGGAACCCCTGAACTTTAGTGGGGTACATGGTTGCCTAGATGAAAGCCTGTATTTCCCAGTCTCCATATGGTTAGATGTAGTCAGATTCTAGCCAATAGATATAAGCAGGGTGTCCTTTATGACCCTGGGGAAGTATTCATAAAAGGAGAGATGCCCTTTTTCTTCCCTCCTTTCCTACCTCCTGCAGGCTGAAATGTGAACATGATGGCTGGAGCTCAAGCAGCCGTTTTGGGCCATAAGGTGGATGCCATGTTTGAGGATGGCAAAGCAACATGACCAAAGGAATCTAAGACCCTGATGATCATGGAGCTGCACTACAGTCCCTGGGATATCCACACTGTTTATCTACAAGGTTAATCAACTTCCATCTTGTTTAAGCCATCATTATTTTGGGTGGTCTATCACTTTAGCCAAACACAGTCCTACTTGTTGGTACAAAACAACCACCAACGAGTTTTCTTATCGAGCACAGGACAAGACAGGATTTTTTTTTTTAACTTTTAATTTTATATTGGAGTATAGTTGATTAACAATGTTGTGTTAGTTTCAGGTATACAGCAAAGTGATTCAGTTATACACATACATGTATCTATTCTTTTTCAGATTCTTTTTCCATTTAGATTGTTACATAATATTGAGCGGAGTTCCCTGTGCTACACAGTAGGTCCTTTTTAGTTATCTATATTAAAAATAGCAGCGTGTACATGTCAATCTCAACCTCCCTAACTATCCCTTCCCCCCACCCTTCCCCTCTGGTAAGCATAAGTTCATTCTCTAAGTCTGTGAGTCTGTTTCTGTTTATGTAAAACATACAAGTAAATGAAAATAACAATGCAATGTGATGATGATAATACTGAATCATCATTTTAAGATACTATCATTTGTAAGACACACTGCTTGTACCATCAAGAAAAATAACACTGCCATTAAACTGAGACAGGATGCCTTAATAATTGTCCCACGTGACACATGAACCAGTCACACCAATCTCCCATTACTTTGAAATTTTTTTATTATCTATGCCAAGGAATTTCATAACATCTTCAGCCCTCAGTTGCCTTGCTTCAAATGTGATAAGCCATCTTTTTAGACATATCTCATTAACAAAATATAACACAGCTTCATCTATTTCTATCTGCCTTTCCTGTCCCATAAAGCACTTGGTTGTTGCTTCGGAAGAAGCACAGAACGGTGATTCCTCTGATGATGAATATTTGTTTCATTAATATCAAATTTATGCCCTGCCACTGTTTTGTGTCTTTCCTCCTACTTAACTTTTTATTCCTTTGCTGAATCATAGCATTCTTGAAGGCAGTTTGAATGGCAGTTAAACTCAAGAAATAAAATTTCAAGAATGCACAAAACTCTACTGAAGAATGTTGGCCAAGTTCATGCTCATGCAAGCAGTGACAATGATGTGGGGCTGCCACCTGAGAAACAGTGATCATAAGATGCTTTTGATTGTAAGCACAGCTCCAACTCAGAGATGTGAAGATGTAGGGGGGGAAATGTACATCTTCCAGAGGCTGGAAGAGGGAGAAATGAGGAATGATGCTTACTCTGTATGGGGTTTCCTTTCAGGGTGATGAAAATGTTCTAGAGATAGATAATGATGACGGCTGCATATGTTGTGAATGGACTAAATGCCAGTGGATGGGTGCATTTTTAAAGGATTAAAATGATAAGTTTTATGTTCTGTGTATTTTACCACAATAAAAAAAAGTATGTCTTAGATTTGATGAAAATAGTAGTTGCTTTTGTTTAAAAATTACCAAGTTCCAAGCATGGTTCTCAGTAAATTACAGCCATAAGCAACTGCAATCCTGGCAACAACCCTCTACCTTAGCTAATAATAATCACTAACATCAATTGACTATGGACTGGCCAGTGACTCAGGCCCCTATAGGCACCAGTTCATTTTCCCCTCACAACAACCCTATAAAGTTCAGTCACTTCTGCCATAATGTTTGTCTTGAAAATACAAATCTGTTCCCATACAACTGGGATATGAGGGAACAACGTGAGTGTAATGCAAGTTTCACTTTTGCTCATGTGCGATTTCGTCCATGAGAAACACTAGGTCCAGGGTTGGCGACCACAGCCCTCTGGCCAGTGGCTTGTTTTTGTAAATAAAGCTTTATTGGACCCAGGACACTCATCTGTTCACGTCTGGTCTATGGCTGCCTCCACACCATAACAGTAGAGTTGGATCATTTCAACAGAGACCATACGGCATTGCAAACCTGAAAGTATTTACCATCTGGATTTTTAAGAAAAGTTTGCTGAGCCCTGTGTTCTGTGACCCCAGAAAACTGCACCCAACTGAACCAAGCCGCAGAGACAAAGCACACCAGCTCTCCAGTAGGAAAGATGGTCAGTAACCAGATAGCCACAACGCAGGGCCAGAGGGAACTGTGATGCACAGAGGAGGGCTGAGAGGACCAGGAAAGGCTTCCTCAAGTGCTCAACCACGCTAAATACCGGGGCTAGATTCCAGAGTGAGACGAGGGGCAGAGGCCCATAGGCAAGAATCCTTCCTCGCCTCTTCCCAGCTTCTGTTGGTTGCCGGCATTCCCTGGCTTGTAGCTGCATCCCTCCAATCTCTGCCTCCACGAGGACATGGCCGTCTCCCCTGTCCCCTGTGTCCTTGTATCTCTGTGTCTCAAAGTCTCACTCTCTTTATAAGGATCATAAGGTCATTGGATTTAGGGCCTGCCCTCCTCCATCATGACTTTGTCTTAACTTGATTACATCTCCAAAGACCCTGTTTCTAAATAAGGTCACATTCACAGGCACTGGGGTTTAGGTCTTGAATATATCTTTTTTTGAGGGGGGGAGGAGGGAGCGCAATTCAGCCCTCTCTGCTCTGTCCCATGGGATACATCCATGCATCCTTTCTCCCAGAAGACTCGGGGACTTTAGGCTAATCTCAACTCAGCCGCCTCTCCTTCAGCTCGTCTATGCTGGCTAACTATCTCTAGCCCTTCAGGTTTCTCAGGTGCAAGTCAAGTGTCAGTCCGCTGACCCCATCATGCAGGGATCCCATCCTCACCTCCCTGAGAAGTTCTGACAAAGCCCTCTTATCGGTTGATATGAGAGACAGGCACCTTCCACTCCCCTTCCCTGAAACACGAGGAACGTGGGATTCAATAAACAAATCATTTCCCCCAAATTCTCCTCGTTAATCTCCAAGAAACTGACCCTCAACCGCAAGAAGAGCTGTAAGATTTGTAAAGTTTTAAAATATCTCTTTTTAATTTGCATTTTGCTGCAGTGACTCTGGGAACTCATACCCATCATCTTCAGATCTCAGCAGACAGTTCCATTGCAACATCCCATTTCACCCGCTCCCAAAACCTGAGGAATTGCAGACCAGACAGCCCTTCACAGAAGACCTCTCCCACTGGCCAGTTAGGCCTTCTGCAGAGGAGAGAGGTCTCTAGGCTTCGCCCCCAGCCAGGTCCTGCCTGCTCTGGGGCCACCCCTACTGTTAGCAGAACCCTAACAGTGTGTCAGAAAAGAAGCCTGGTGGACCTTCCTCCATCTGTGACCTTATACAAACTATTTACTTCACTGACCTGCATTTTCCTCAGCATAAAATGGAGAGAAAAATACTAATAACACAGTCCCAATTTCTCAGAGCCATTGTCAGAATTAAATGTGTTGAGTGTGATCCAAGTGGACCCAGTGGATTCATTCAGCTCCTGACAACAGGTCGTAATTGCAGCCTCCCGAGCGGCACAGGACTCCAGGGAGGGAGAGTGTGGGGGTCTTGCTTTCAGAGCGCTTACCTTCTAGTTGAGCCGCGAATAGGCACAGGACTGAAGACAGAAATAACAGCCCACATCGCGTACCAGCCGCAGGGAAGATTCGAGGCTGGCCGTGGATCCCTAATCAAATGAGCAGCACAGTATGACTCCATAGATATTTGGAGGAAATACAGAAGGCTGATTTGGGACAGCCTCTTAGAGGGGTAGGCCTCGGGAAGGACCCTGACAGGAAGGAAGATTGGACTGGGGGCGGCGATGGGGAAGAGGCGTGAAATCTCTCCCCATGGTCTCCCGGTGAAGAAGGCCCCACAAGCGTGCATGGTAAACAGAATTCCCCATAGGCCTCACGTGCTTATATACTTTAGATTCACAAATCAGCTGGCAAAGTAATGCAGGGGCTGGTGGTTTCCAACCTTGGCTGCTCACCAGAATCACCTGGGGGGCTTTAAGAACTACTAATGCCCCGGCCCAACCCCAGAGACTCCCGTATAATTGGTTTGGGGGTTGGTCTGGGCACTGGGATTTAAAAAATATCCCAGGAGATTCTAATTTGCAGCCAGGGTTGAGAACCATTGCTAGCCTCTCACATCTCAGCGGGAATGATATGGCTTCTGTTAAAAAAAAAAAATTGCTTAAAGAGAAAGCAACTTTATTTTTAAATGCCAAACTGACAGCGCGGGGCGGTGGTGTCAGATTTCCGCACCACCTTTGCCTTCCTCCAGCCACTGCCCCCCTATTCTTTCAGCTGCTCCAATAAAGCCAAGGTCCTGCTCAAAATGCTTCTTTCCCTTCCTGGAAAATTCTATTCCCGGGAAACTCCCTCCTGACTGCGGCGGCATCTTGTTCTCGGTACTGTGCTGTGCTTGTCAGAGTGCTCGGATCCCCCAACATGCGGTTTTGCTCGGATGTCATCAGATAATACAGAATTTTCCAGAAGGGTTGGAGGAGCCCTTCCCGAGGAGGCCAGTGCCGCAGCAGAGGACAAGTGCAAAGCGTGCTGGATTGGGGAGCCAGGATTCCCCCCAACCAAGTTCTGACACTGCCACTAAGTGGCTCCTCCCTCTGAGCCTCAACTTCCACCTCTGTGAAATGGGCGTGGCCCCGGTGACCCTGAGGGCCCCCCTCACCCAGGCCCTCTGAGACCTCAGAAGCTGCTCCAAGCTGAATACAGCTGGGCCTGAGTGCAGCCACCTCCGGGCTCTGCTTCCTGGGGCCTCAGCCAAGCCCCGGGTTTCCTGCCTGGTGAGCCGCGGGCACAAGGGGCCTTCACAGAGACTCCGCGTGGTTTTCCTGGGGAGCGGGGCAAGGAGGCGGGGAGCCTTGCAGAGCTAACACAAGGCTTCGTCTGTGTGCAAGCCGAAGGAGGGTGGACTGAGCGGCCCACAGGGACTCTACCTTGCCTCTGGATTTTTCCGTGGCCTTTTTCAGGACCTTTCATGTGATCATCAAATAACCCCGCAGCAGGAGAAACCAATAAGGACAATTAGCTCCATTTCACACCTGAGGAAGCTGAGGAGCTGAGGTGCAGTGATGCTGGAGGACGCAGTACATTGGAGCAGTCAAGAGTATCTGCTACACTACCACTTGATCTTCTAAGCCTCAATTTTCTCCCCCAAGAAAGTAAATACTCTTAACTGTTCTGGTAGACCTGCCCATGCTCTGTGGTGAGGGAAGCTCCAGGTCACCTTTGGGCAGGAGGTGGGGCCCAAGAGCCAAATCAATGCAAAGGCAGGACCCAGAGATCTATGATGGGCCAGGTGGTGTTCTAGAACTTTCTCAACTTCATCTCCTATCATCCTCACAGCTGCCCTGTCAGTCAGGCATCCTTTGCCCCATTTTGCAGAGAGAGGAGAGGCTGAGGGTCCACACACAGCCAGGGGTCAAACTCAGGTTGCAAGTCCTGTTTTTCCACCACCCTGTGCTGCTCCCTTGAAGGTGGGTTTAGCTCAAGAGGCAAGGGCTGATTCTGATTTATCCCCTCCTTCCCTCCAGACAGATGGCCCCAGGCAGAGGCAGCCCAGGAAACCAGGAAGCGAAACTGTCGGAGTCTGAGAAACTTGTGCTTTGAGATCATCCCTTTCTTCAGGCCAGCGGGAGTTTTTACAGAGAAATTTTACAGGATTAAAGAGTTACATACTTTTTAAAAAATCTAGAATAACTAGAAGAGAAACAAACATTCAACAAATCTCTGGAGGGAGAGTGTCTTTTTTATACTTGGAATCATCGATGAAATCGCAAAGGAAAGATTAGCAGGTTTGACTACAGAAAAATTACCTTTTCTGCACTTAAAAAAAAGACTGAGAAGGGACAAGTGGGGAGAAATACTGACAGCAAATAAGGGAGATAAAATGTCTCTTTTTATTTATTTATACTCTGCCTCCTTCCTAAAGAGTTTTGAGGAGGGAATATTTCATAAAAAGCACATACAAACTGATAGTTTAAAAATAAACAAAGGGTCTTATATACAAATAGGCAAGGAGCGTGAAGAAGCAATTTACGTAAAACAAATTACGACTAGTAAACGGATGTGTAGAAAAACGTCCAACCTAGTTAACCGTCAAGGAAATACAAAGTTAAATAGAAAAAAATTTCAACTAACATCCAATGCTCATACATGGGTGATAACAATTACACCTTACAATTCTTAAAGAAAATATAGTGATAGATACTGAGAACTATAAAAATATTTGTTCTCTTCAACAGAGTAATCTTACTACTAGAGACTTATGCCAAAGATTCTAAAATGTGGAAAGAGGTACATGAAGATGCTCACTGCAGAATAAAAAAACAAACCCCAAAAAGCTGAAAGTTGAAAATGACCTAAATGTCCTAAAGGCGAGAAATGCTTAACTAAAGCTTGCCCCATCCACTCAATGAAATACAATGCAGCTTCTTTTTTTAAAAAAATTATTTATTTATTTATTTTTCGCCGTGTCGGGTCTTAGTTGCAACACGTGGCATCTTCATTGCAGCATGTGGGATCTTTCGCTGTGGCGTGTGGGCTTCTCTCTAGTTGTGGCGCACGGGCTCCAGAGCGTGGGCTCTGTAGTTTGCGGCACGTGGCCTTTGTTGCCCCCGCGGCATGTGGGATCTTAGTTCCCCAACAAGGGATTGAACCTGTGTCCCCTGCATTGGGAGAAGGATTCTTTACTACTGGACCACCAGGGAAGTACAACAATGCAGCTTTTATAAAAGAAGTTCATAGAGGCTTATGGTAAATAAAAACGCCTACAACAAAATGTTAAGTTTAAAAAGCAGGATATGGACTTGTAGCAGTCATAATATATAATTCATAGTATGAATACAGTTATGTATGCATACAGATATGAGACAGGTGTGCACCCAGCAGGTGTGGGGCCTGGGGCAGGGATACAAATGGAGACCACATGCCAAATGCCTAAATATTAAATAATTATTATTTATTAAATATTTATTCAATCAATTTAATAATTAACAATGCAATAATTATGTATTAAATAACTATTAAATTAATAATTAGACATTTAAATTACTATACATTTAAAATATTAAATATTTAAATACAATTACTTATTACATATTAAACTATTAAATAATTCATGCTGACAAATTGTCAAATAAAATGTCAAATATTCTGCTACCTTGTGATAAGCTAAGATGACTGTGCTTTAATCCTTAAAGCAACCACTAAGAAAATAATTCAACAACTCCAAACTAGAAATAACTCAAATGTCCATCAACTAATGAATGGATAAACAATGGGATACTAGTCAGCAATTAAAAAGAAATGAGCTACTGACACACATTATAACATGAATAAACCTCAAAACCTTTATGCTGATTGAAAGAAGCCAGACACAAAAGAACACATATTGCATGATTCCATTTACACTGACATATCCAAAACAGGCAAATCTACAGTGGCTATAGCTAGGGTTGGCAGTTTAACAGCAATTAACTGCAAATGGCCCAAGGGCTTTTTGGGGGGTGATAGAAGTGTTCTAACACTAAATTATGATGATGGATATGGAGATGCACAACTCTATAAATTTACTAAAAATCATTGAATTGTGCACTTAAAATGGGTGAAATTTATGGTACGTAACTTATACCTCAATAAAGCTATTTTAAAAAATATGCTAACATTTTAAAAATTGTGCTGCAAATGATACCATCAAGAAAATGGGGCTTCCCTGGTGGCGCAGTGGTTGAGAGTCCGCCTGCCGATGCAGGGGACATGGGTTCGTGTCCCGGTCCGGGAAGATCCCACATGCCGCGGAGCGGCTGGGCCCATCAGCCATGGCCGCTGAGCCTGCGCGTCCGGAGCCTGTTGCTCCGCAACGGGAGAGGCCACAACAGTGAGAGGCCCGCGTACCGCAAAAAAACAAAAAAAGAACAAGAAAATGAAAAGACCACCCACAGAATGGGATACAATACGTGCAAATCATATATCTGATAAGGGACTTGTATCCAGAATATATAAAGAACTCTTACAATTCAATAATAAAAAAGATAAAGTAACCCAACATAAAAATGGGCAAAGGATCAAAACAGACATTTCTCCAAAGAAGATATGCAAGTGGACAGTGACTGCATGAAAAGACGCTCAGTATCCTTAGGTATTAGGGAAATGCAAGTCAAAGCCACTAAACCACACGAGCTACCACTTCATACCCACTAGGAAGGGTATAATCAAAAAGGTGGATAAACAAGTGTTAGCAAAGGTGTGGAACCCTCATATACAGCTGGAGAGAATGTAAAATGGTGCAGTCACTTCAGAAAACTGTTCGGCAGTGCCTCAAATTTTTAACATGAAGTTCCCTTATGACCCAGAAATTCCACTTCAGTATAATACTCAAGAGAAATGAAAACACATGTCCACATACCAAGTGGTACATGAATGTTCATAACTGCAGTATTCACAACATCCCCAAAATGGAAACAACCCAAATGTCTGTCAACGGATAAATGAATAAATTAAATATGGTACACCCATAGAGTGGACTATTATTCATCAATAAAAAGGATTGAAGTACTGACTCACGCTACAACATGGATGAACCTTGAATATATTATGCTAACTGCAAGCAGCCAATCACCAAGGACCACATATTGATTAGGCAAATGTATAGAGAGGGAAAGTAGCCTAATAGTTGCCTTGGACTGCGGGGGTTTGGAGGAAAATGGGGAATGAGTACTGATGGGAACAGTGTTTCTTTTGAGGGTGAGTAAAATGTTCTAAAATTGATTGTGGTGATGGTTGCAGAACTTTGTGGACATAGTGAAAACTGTTGAATTGTACACTTCAAGTGGATTATATGGTATGTGAATTATATCTCAGTAGAGGTGTAAAAACAAAACAACAGTGTAGGGCTTCCCTGGTGGCGCAGTGGTTGAGAGTCCGCCTGGCAATGCAGGGGACGCAGGTTCGTGCCCTGGTCCGGGAAGATCCCACATGCCGCAGAGCAGCTGGGCCCGTGAGCCATGGCCACTGAGCCTGCACGTCCGGAGCCTGTGCTCCGCAACGGGAGAGGCCACAACAGTGAAAGGCCCGCGTACCGCAAAAACAAAAAACAAAACAAAACAAAAAACCAACAGAGTATGCTACTGTCGCTAATATCACTGCTATGTTCCCAGAATCCTCATGTCATTGTTTCCTTGGTGTCTCCACAGTTCTTCCCAGAACGGCCCTTTGGCCCTTTTTTCAGCCTTCCCCTCATGCACTGGCAAAGAGTCAGTAGACAGGTATGAGTCCCAACTCTAGTAGCCTGGCTTGGGAAACTCCCGTATCCTCTTTGGGGTCCAGTTTCCATGACTCTCTATATTGATTTGTTTTCTCATTCATTCAACAGACGTTTCACTCATTCATCAGAGCAAACATTTGCTGAGAGCTCACTGTGTCCCAGGCACTGTTCTAGGTGCTAGGGATACAGCTGTGAACCAAAGTTGCTGCCCTCCTGGAGCAGGTGGGAGGAGGGAGTACAAACAGGTACATTAATTCTGCAAATACATTACAGAAAGCATGTGTGTCTGGCTCCTTGAGGACAGAAACATGCCTGGCTTCTCCTTCTGCTAAGGCTATCTCAGCCTCATACAGGGAGGCACCTATAGATTGTAACTAGACTTGGTGCTTTAACTGGATAATTCCTTGAATAAATCTGCCCAAATAACACTGTGAGATTCGATTCCCAAAGGAGTATTCCTATAGTAGGAGGGGATAGAACTTTAGTCACCAACTCATTCATTCATTCATTCATACAAGTGGTTTGAGCATCTTATAGTGGTTAAATCATTTTGTCTGCCAGTAATAGAAACCTAATTTAAACTGGCTTAAGCATAAAAGGGAATTTGTTGGCTAAAGTAACTAAAAAAGTACCAGGGTGGTTTGATCCTGGTGTGCGCACAGCATCATCAAGAACACCTCTCAGCCCAGTTCTCCTCTGATTGGCTCCATTCCTGAGCTAGTGCTCCCTTGGTGGAGGCAAAATGGCTGCAGACTGTCCCAGAATCTCATCTTCCAGTTCCAGACCCCAAGGATAGGGAGCTCTTCCTCTCCCGTCCTAACTTCCCTTTCTAAGGCTCCCTCTGCCCTTTTCCACAAAAGTCCTGCCTGGGCCCCTATTGAGTTGAGTTCAGGCTTGAACTAATCACTGTAGTCAGAGAGTGAAATGAGCTAATTCCTAGCTCATCAGGGCCTGGGCATTTGCCAAGGGCAGGAGCCGTCAGCCCTGTCCGAAGCACAAGGGCTGAGAGCAGGGGAGGGGGTGGCTCCCAAAGGAAACCTGGGATGCTGTTACCAGAAACTGGAGAACAGACGCTTCGTAAACAAACAAAAATAACCCGTGACCCCACATACTTTGGTACCAGGCCTGTCAATTACTGCCTTACATATGTAATGAACATAGGACATGAGAGAGAGGTGACAGGGGTTTAGATAAGATGCTGCAGAAATTCAGAAATCAAGGACCACCTCATGCAGGAGGTACCATATGAACTTGACTTTGAAGGATGAGTGGAATTAGTCATATGTATCCATGAGAGAGGGCACTCCAGGCTGGGAGGACTGTGTGACCTAAGGTATGGGGGATGCAGACTATAAATGGGGAAATTGAGCGATTCAGTGTGGCCAGAACACAGGCCCAGGAAGAGGTGGTGTAGCCTCTGAGGGAGGAGGTGGAAGCAGGGATCAGATCTTAGGGGGCCTCAGGGGCCAGGATAAAGAGCTTAGAAGACAGTCTAGAGAAAGCAGGAAACCACTGAAGGTTGTGATCATGGCAGTGATATCACCTGGGACATGAACCTGCTCAGATAATTTAACTTAGAAAGGGAGAGCAACCAGTTTAGAGCCTCCAGATATGGTCTAAGCAAAAAGCAAAGAGAATCTGAATGTCCCATTGGCACCTCCAACCCAGCATGTCTGAGACAGAAGCCAGCCAGCTTGGTTTCCCCACGCCACTTCTCTACCTGTGTTTTCTGTCCTGATGAATGGCGTCAGCATCCCCATGAGTCATCCCGGACTCCCGCCTCTCCCATGTCCCCCGCAACAAACGCATCCACAAATCCGGTCCATTTTTCCTCCTGTTTCTTGAATGTACTTGTCTTGTTCCTCTGTACCACCTTACTCCTCAGGCCGTCATCATCTGTTTCTTGGATGGCTCCAACAGCCTCTTTTTTTTTTTTTTTTTTGTGGTACGCGGGCCTCTTACTGTTGTGGCCTCTCCCGTTGCGGAGCACAGGCTCCGGACGCGCAGGCTCAGCGGCCATGGCTCACGGGCCTAGCCGCTCCGCGGCATGTGGGATCTTCCCAGACCGGGGCACGAACCCGTGTGCCCTGCATCGGCAGGCGGACTCTCAACCACTGTGCCACCAGGGAAGCCCCTCCAACAGCCTCTTAACTGGCCTCCCGGCCTCCAGCCTTATGCCCTTTCAATCCTCCATACAGCAGCCAGGGTCATCTATTTAAATTACAGCCAGCTGGGGACTCCCCACTGACCAAGCCCTTTCAGGATGTGGTTTCCAGCCTCACATCTTCCTGCACCCCCAGCCATTCTGAGCTGCGTTCAACTCACCAAATGTTGCTGTTCTCTTTCCCCTCTGGACACTTGTATGTGCTGCTTCCTCTGCTCTCCCCCGCACTCCCCTCCCGCCTCCTTTGTTCCTAGTGTAGGAGCTGGAGGGCTGTTCCTGGTGGAAACGTGTTTAGGAGGCTGGGAGACAAGAGAAAAGAGTAGGGGGAGTGCTGGGAGCTTCCTGTGGTGGACACATTCCTTGTCTGCCCGGCACCTGCCTTCTCCTGGGAACAGCAGCGCCTCTCCCCACATTTGTGAGCTGCTCCCCACACGCAGGTGTGTGGTCCAGTCGGAGCCGCCACCTTACATGGTCTTGCCTCCCTGTCATAGGGGTTCACTGTGAGGTGGATTACCCAACCAGTCTGGTCCCCAAAAGTTTCCTAACCAGAGCTATGGAGAAATGGCCTCTTTCCTTTTTGGTTGAGGCTGAAAAGCTAGATTGTGGAGCTCCTTGCTGCCAGGTGTCCTGCCTTGTGGCAAAAGGTGACATTCAGAGAGAAATGAAAATGACAGGCTGAGGGGAGGGTCCTGACAGGGTTCTGGTCACTTCTAAGATCCAGGGCGACTTGTTAACTTGCTGTCCTGTAGAACAATGCTTCTCAGACTCTCTGTGGGGAAGGGCCAGATTTTTTTCCCAATCTACTATAAATCACTACACAATAAAAAAAACTTTAAAAAAATACCCTAAACACATTTTTTTAACACCTCATTTTTTTTTTACTGTTGTATTCAACAGACCTAACATTAATTTGTCAATTTGTTATAAAAAGTTGTCAACACTTGATCCTAATTTCTGTGCTCACCTCGTCACGGGCTATATCAAGCAGCCAGTTAGTGGCACACACTTTGGGTAGCCCTGCCCCAGAGGCCTTCGTCCACCCTTGCTGGCCCCAGCTCTGCATTCCAGCCTGAAGGAATGGGGAAACAGAGGAACTGTAGGGCAAGCAAGCTCTTTTTAAAGAAGTAATGCTGCCCAAGGGGGAGGTGGGGAGGGGGAGGGACGGAGTGGGAGTTTGGGGTTAGCAGATGCAAACTATCATATATAGAATGGATAAACAATAAGGTCCTACTGTATAGCACAAGGAACTATATTCAATATCCTGTGATAACCCCTAATGGAAAAAAATATAAAAAAGAATGCATATATATGTGTGTAACTGAATCCTTTTGCTGTACAGCAGAAATTAACACAACATTGTAAATCGACTATGCTTCAATTTAAGAAAAAGAGGTAACATAGAAGTTTCACACATCCCTTTCATTCCATTCCACTGGTGAAAAACATGGTCACACTTAGTTGCAAGGAAGACGGGAAAAGATAGCCTCTAGGTGAGTGGACTTGTGCTGTTACTAAAAAGTTCCATGACTAAAAAGGAAAAGGGGAGGACGATTGTGGGAGACCACGGCTTTTGCCACAGGCTGCTGAGAGCCACCAGGGGGCTGCCCCAGGGCCTGACTCTATGCTCGGGAGTGCGGGAGGCTTGGCTACTTGGGGACTATATTGGTATCCGCTGCTTTGCAGCAAACCACCCCAAATTTAGCGGCTTAAAATAACAACCATGTTCTTGGCTCACGTTTTTGTCGGTCAGCAATGTGTCTGGGTTCAGTTGGTGGTTCTGCCGGTGGTCTCGCCTGGGGTCGCTCATGCAGTTGTTGTCGTCTGGTGGTTTGATTAGGGCTGGATGGGCTAAGATGTCCTCACACACGCATCCAGCAGTCAGCAATCTTAAAGCTGGGGTGCCTCGGTTCTCCATGTGGCCTCTTCAGCAGGCTAAGCTCAGGCTCACTCACGTCCTGGTCTCTGTTCCAACCACAACCAGAGAGAGAGAGAGAGAGAGAGAGGGAGCGAGCAAACCTCATGCACAGGTGTGCTTCAAGCCTCTGCTTGCATCACATTTGCAAACGGCCCATCGGCCAAAATAAGCCATATTGCCAAGCTTGGATTCAAGGGGAAGAGAGAAAATCACTTCTTGATGGGAAGAGCAGTAAAGTAACGTTGCTGAGAAGCACAGGAGGCATGTTTCATAACATCTTCACAAAGAGCCTTCCATGGTGACCCAGCTTCCACCTATAAGACACGGAATGATTGTCCTTGTTCAGGCTCTTGTGGCCCTAAGGAAAAAAAAAAATCCCCCAATGCCCCAAGGAATGAGTTCTCTTTTTCAGGGTACATATGGCCTTGCCCTGCATCTGAAGGGCTGCCAGGAACCAAAGCAGTCCCTGGAGGCAGAAGCTCTTCCTCTGTCTCACCGCTGAGCTGCAAGGTCTTCCTCATGACGCCTCTTCCCCCGCTGTCTGCTCCATTCTCCTCTCTGCTGATTGTTTTATTTCTATTTGCTTCCAACACCTGCTCCCTCACAATTTCTGCTTGCCCTGGGCATCGACCTGTGGCACCCTTTCACCTTCCGGCCCTGCGGCTAGCTGGCTCAGCCTCTCCATGTTTCCCCCATTCCTGTTCCAGAAACCCACCTTGACCGGCTGGCTCATATCCTCAATCTGGACCACTTTGTGGTGGGCAGGCCAGCCTATGGATAGGCTGTCTGGAGCTCAGGTGTCCACATTTCCTCCAATCACCTGGAGAAGTAGAGGAGCACTATTGTAGGTTGAATGGTGGCCCCCAAAATATATTCCATGTCCTAATTCTCAGAAGCTGTGAACATTACTTCATTTGGAAAAAGGGTCTTTGTAGACGTGATTGAGATGAAATTATCCTGGATTATGCAAATAGGCCCTAAATTTAAAAACAAGTGTCCTTCTAAGGAAAAGACAGACACAGAAGAGACCGTGCAAAGATGGAGGCAGAGGTTGGCATTATTCAACCACAAGCCAGGAAAAACCTGGCACCACCAGAAGCTAGAAGACTCAAGGAAGGATTCTCCCCTAGAGCATCTGGAGGGAGGGTGGCCCTGACAAATGCCTTCTCAGACTTCCAGCCTCCAGAACTATGAGAAAATAAATTTCTGTTATTTCAAGCCACCAAGTTTGTGGTCATTTATTACAGCAGCTCTAGGAAACTAATGTAGACACTGCTCAAAATAGAGCCTCCTGAGCAGCAGGACCCATTGGTAAGGCAACTTCCCGGCACAGACATATAGGCCACAGGAGCACATACCTCATTCCCCGAGCAGTGAGCGAACACTTCTGCTCTATCCTTCCAAGGCCTGAGACCTGCAAGTCAAGACAGCTCATACCCCAATGTTCTACTCCTCAGCGCCCACAAAGATGATGCTTTCAAGAGGTCTCAAGCATAAAAGGATGTGAGAGAGATATATAGAGAGACATACAAATATATTGGAATATTACTATACACACACACACACAAAACACATACATTGGAATATTACTCAGTCATAAAAAAGAATGAAATATTGCCATTTGTGACAACATGGGTGGACCTAGAGGGTATTATGCTAAGTGAAATAAGTCAAACAGAGAAAAACAAATACCGTATGACTTCACTTATGTGTGGAATCTAAAAAACAAATGAACAAATACAACAAAACAGAAACAGATTCATAGATACAGAGGAGAAACAGGTGGTTGCCAGAGGGGAGAGGGATTGGGGGAAATGAATGAAATAGGTGAGGGAGATTAAGAGGTACAAACTTCCAGTTATAAAATAACTGAGTCACAGGGATGAAATCTATAGCATGGGGAATATAGTCAATGATATTGTAATATCTTTGTATGTTGACAGATGGTAACTAGATTTATCATCATGATCATTTTGTTATGCATAGAAATATTGAATTACTGCATTGTGCACCTGGGACTAACATAGTGTTGTAGGTCAACTTTACTTCAATTAAAAATTTTTTTCCGGGCTTCCCTGGTGGCGCAGTGGTTGAGAGTCCGCCTGCCGATGCAGGGGACATGGGTTTGTGCCCCAGTCCGGGAAGATCCCACATGCCGCGGAGCAGCTGGGCCCGTGAGCCATGGCCGCTAAGCCTGTGCGTCCAGAGTCTGTGCTCCGCAACAGGAGAGGCCACAACAGTGAGAGCCCCGCGTACCGCAAAAACAAACAAACAAACAAACAAAAAAAGCAGAGGTCCAAGAGAAGAGTGACTTACCCAGGGCCCACAGCTGTTTGCTCCCGACATCCAATCCCTTCCTTTTCCTGTGCAGCTAGGACTTCCCAGTGTGCCCTTGGCAAAGACGGCTATTTTTTTAACTGAGTTTATTCATGTCTCTACCCGTTGTAACACGCCTCTTCTACTTCTCTATTCCTGTGCCCTTTCCCTGCTTCCCTGGACACAGTGGCTCATGAACCCCTTGCTCCTGCTAAGTGCAGCTGAGGAAATAGGAGCGGCCGCTTGGCTGAGCAGACAGGAAAGGATGCGCCGAAGGGGTGCTGGTCCTCCAGCCTGGCCGGGGCCGCAGCATCTCCACCTAACTCTGCACATTCCTCTGCCTCCAGTGGAGAGCCCTGGGGTCTTCAGTTCCCAG
The DNA here is from genome assembly GCF_949774975.1 of Lagenorhynchus albirostris. NCBI lineage: Eukaryota > Metazoa > Chordata > Mammalia > Artiodactyla > Delphinidae > Lagenorhynchus > Lagenorhynchus albirostris. The sequence continues at coordinate 51,246,741 of NC_083107.1, read as the reverse complement.
CATTCCTTGCCAGCATGGTTCTAAGTAAGATCCTGGCAATAGAGTCACTTGCACAAGATTCGATAAACCAAAGATAGGAGAGCCCACCTTCTCTGAATTGGCATGGAAAGGCGTGAGGTTGACCGTGGCCTCCAGACGAGCCCCCTGCAAGCTGCCCACATTGGTGTTGGGGCGATCCCGGCATCTTCTCTGCAGTCCTGGTACTTCCCGATTTTGTGCAGTCTGACGGTAGCTTCCCTGACCTGCCTCCCATCAGTTAGGAAAACCTCTAAATCCCCAGTATTAAACCTTGCGTATTTGGGGTATACAGAGTAGCTTCTGTTTCTCTGACCAAACCCCAACTGGCACGAGTAACGAAGCTGTGTAAAAGGAGGTGGGGGGGGAGGATCCCTCTGGAATGTAAAAGGTTCCTCCTAGAAAGTGAAATTTTTTATATAAAGTGACAAATGTTCTCCTAGGTTTGTTTTTGTTTGTTTGGTAGGAGCCATCGTGGGTGCGTGACCTTGGAACCACGAGGTTAACATCAAAGCTCTCCTTTGAGACGTGTTCCAGGCAGGAGAGCCCCTCTGTCCCACCCTCACCCATCACAAGATCCAAGAGAATCATGGTCAACATGGCCAGATCAAGGGTGAGTCTTCCTTCCCTCCAGAACTGATGACACATAGGGAAAAAACCAGAAGCCACAAGGAAGTCCAGAGCAATCTCTTTGAGTATGGCCATTCTATTTCATAAGAGCAAGGAGAACAACAAGTTTACATTACCCGATTTCCATGAAGAATGGGAACAAAAGTTAATCAAGTACAGCTAATCTTTTAAGACACACTGCCGTTGATATTTGGGCTAAATCATAGTATTTGCTGCCTTTTATTGACACTTTTCTCTGTACTGCCTGAAGCTGTTTTATATATTATCCTATTTAATCTTCCCAACAATGTCAAAGTGAGGACAGCATTTGCCCAGGTTCACAGAAGCCTGAGGCTCAAACAGGTCAAAACTGCCTGACTCCTGAGCCATCCTCTTTCCCTGAGTCAGTCGGCTTCTTTTACTAGAAAGGAGGAAGGAAGAACAAGAGGGAAAGAGAAAGGCAGCAGGAAGAGGAAACGAGAGAGACGGACAAAGGGAGAAGTGAGGGGAGACACGTGTGTAAGAAGAAAGGGGAGGGCTTCCCTGGTGGCGCAGTGGTTGCGAGTCCGCCTGCCGATGCAGGGGACACGGGTTCGCACCCCGGTCCGGGATGATCCCACATGCCGTGGAGCGGCTGCGCCCGTGAGTCATGGCCGCTGAGCCTGCGCGTCCAGAGCCCCGCAACGGGAGAGGCCACGACAGTGAGAGGCTCGAGTACCGCAAAAAAAAAAAAAAAAAAAAAAGAAGAAAGGGGAGAGAAGGCCCAGGGGTTGTGCGAAGGTGGAGAAACTCATCTCCTCACCACCTCTACTCAGACCGTGTTCTTCAGAATGTCACCTCTGCTCTCGGCTGTACTGATTAGCCAGGTAGCCACTGTTCACAGCCCTTCATCGGCTCCTTATTCTCAGGCTTTCTGAGCCTCCAGGGTGAATGGAAAAAGCCACAACAATCCACTGGGTAGAGAATTCTTTGGGCTGCCCCATCAGGGCTCAGAATAATGTTACACCAGAGGGTAGATTAAATCAAGCAGAGCGGCAGCCCCAGCTTCTGGGCTAACAGGGGATGGGAAGCAGGTTTGCCCTTGTGCCGTAGGGTGGCTCATGAAGACTGTCTTGGACACTCTTCTGCCTCTCCTTCCGGGCCCTTCTCTAAGCACCCTCAATCCCACCCTGGTATCCTATACGCCCAGCTACCCCTGGGCTTTACCATCATGAGATAATGACATCCTCAGCCCCCAATGACTCAGCGAGCCTGTCCTTGCTGTGTGTCCTGTGAGAAGGCATCTAGGCTGAGGAGGCAGGGCAGTGGCAGGTCTTCCTGGAGCCCTCCAGCCACACCCTGGCCATGGACCCTCTCTGTGTACATGTAAGGCCAGGCCAGGGCTGGGAAGACCAAAGAGGGCACTTGAGAGCTGGTCCATATCTCCTGAGATCCTAGAGTCTCAGAGGTCCTGTGAGCCAGTCCTTTCATTTTATCAGTGGGCAAACTGAGGGTCAGAGAGGTAAGGGGAGGAGCCCAAGGCCACACTGTCTGCACACTGCTCACAGCCCCGACACCCAGCCCAGCGCCCTTCCCTCTGGCAGCTCCCAGGACCCCAGTGGCCAGTGAGCCAGCAAGAGCCTCACATGTGATTACAATTACCGTGGGCTTGGCCTGAGCCCAGCCACACCACAAGCACATCCAGGCCTGGTCGCTGGCCAAGTTTCCATCTCAGTAGAAAAATGAATAGGTTCAAGGGATACATGTTAATCTCAAACACACGAGTGGGAAGGAGTGGGGTGAGAGGGAGAGGCCAGCCAGGATTTCTCGGGCAATGTCAGTCCACCAATAGCTCCTGAGGAGACAGAATGCCCCTGGCCAACAGAGAAAAAACAGGCTGTGTGCCTGCTAGGGGACCAGGACTGCCCACCTGTTGGGCATTATGGTTCAAGAGCCATCTCAGGATTGTTTGTGGTTATAAACCCTGCCGGCTCCTGGGCCCAAGATGGAACTCAGCTGGTAAGACTTGGCCGGGGGTCCCCACAGCAGTCACCCCTCCTCAGTAGGCTCCTTTCTTGCAGTAAGCATTTTCCACAGCCTTTGTGTTTCTATCTTTCCTCCAACATCACCATCCCCTGCCACAGATAAAGAAACCGAGGTGCAAGGATGAAGGATGGCCCGAGGCCGGGTAGCCAGAGGAGTTGGGATGGGCTAGGACACAGGCCAGTCTGGCCCACAGCCTCCCTCAGATGCTCCTGAGCTCCCCCAGGGCAGCCTGGGCTGTGCCTGGGACTCCCCTGCTTTCTTCTGCCCAGCGCCATGCCCAGCATCTGAAGACTTACTCCATGAACTGTCGTCTTCATCTGCCCTACCTCAGCGGCATGGCCTTGGTGGGGTCCCAAATTCCACCCTAGCTGCCAGCTTTTGCCCCCCTAATAATGACGTCTCACATCCTTGAGGCTTCTACACTGTTTCTGCAGCCCTTCCACCCTCGAGACTAAAGTTCCTTCTTTCCGCCCAGACTTGAAGGGATCGTGAGTAGCACGCTTCTCCCAGTCTACCTCAACTCCCAGAACACCCATCTGCAAGCTGTGCTGGGTTCTGGCCTCAGAGAAGCAGGACATTTGAATTTTTCACCTATGATATATGTGCATCTACCCTTTGGGGGGCTTATAACAGGTTCAATAGATATTAGGAGAACCACCACTCTCTGCCCTGGGGGCAAAGGAGTTAACACTTTGCTGGAACTGTACTAACACCATGTGATATGCTAAAAACTCTATGGAGGACAGCAGCCATCAATTAAATATCAACTGTCAGGTGGGGAAGAGCTGTGGCCCCCAAAGGGAACAATGGACTTTTTAATTAGTGATGCCTCTGAGGGAATACCATTCCTCAGAAAATGAGGTCTGCCTCAGAGAAATGTGCTTATTTACACTGACTTCTAGACTGGCTGAAGACAGCCCAGGGCCTGCAGCCAGGCATCTGAGTGAAGGGGCGAGCAAGCTCCAGTGCGGCTTCTTGCCGACTGGGGGATTTACGGGCTTCCTGGATGGGCCAAGCAGCTTGGGTTTGAGGCCAGCAGCTGGGCCAGGAGGTTGGCCAAGGTTTTCTTAGAGGCTTTGCAAGCAGTTGGGCCCTTGGGGGAAATGTCTTGGACACATGGCGGGGTGGCGGGGGAGGTTACCTGGTCTTCCATCTCCTCCAGAGGCGAGGTCTCAGCAGGGGCATTTTTTCCTGATGAAGCAGGGGTGGGAGCCATGGGGGTGGGTTGGGGAAACGGAGCACAGAAATGAAGCATTATTCTCAAAAGGCTATCTCTCTCTTTTTTCTGCTTTCGTGATCACTTTGTATTTAAGCCAATCTTGCTTTTTCAAAGAAATGAAGAAAGAAAAAGAAGTTTTTCCAGGTCTAATTATAAAAACCGTAAGTCTGGAAAGATATGGAGGAAATTTCTGTCTCCTGGTTCTGCCTCCACCAGGTACCAGCGAGGCCCACAGGGAGGTGCTGCTCTGTGAACACCTTGCCAGGGGTGGGGAGAGTTCCATCAGCAGCCCCAGGGCCCCCAGTCTCAAGACACCCCACCCCCATTCTAGTCACATCCCCATTGCTGGAATTAAAGTCCATTTCTTTCCTTTCAATTGTCGTGAGAACTAGACAATGACCAAGAGACTAGAAGAGCTGGCGATTTGAGTCCTTCTAGGCTCTGAGGGAAAGCAGGCTGGGGGGGTCTCTGTCACCCCAGGGCACCTAGTTCTTAAAATCTCTGCCGTCCCATGAAAGGGCAAGCCCCAGATCCAGGGCTGCCCCAGTAGGACAACTGTCTGAACCGCATGGCCAGGGCGGCATCCTCCTAAGCAGATGGCATCAGTCTCCTGGTCTTGCGCTGACCAAGAAGAACAGAGGGGGTGGCCCTTGATTTCCTGTTTGAAGATGTGCTGGTGGGTAGGGGGAAGTTGGGGGAGAGAGAAAGCATCTCATTCTCTCCCTCATCCATCAAATCTACCAATCTTGACTTCCCCAAGGCGAGGTAGAGGTGGGTTGACGGGGCCCAGGGAGCAGGCATCTGGCAGGAGCGGCCGTGCTCTGGCAGCTCCTCCAACTCTGACAAGCTTTGAGCTCTGAGACCAGGCCCTGGGGGATGCCCATCACCCCGCAGCCAACCTCTCCTTGCTCCCAGAGCCCCTCACAGCCCTGGCCACTGAAGATGGCATTTTCTAAACACTGGAGAAAGAAGCAGACGGGAGGAGAGGCCTGGGAGCTGGAGACGGCCCCAGGAGGAAAGCAGGCTCCCTGCTGAGAAAGGCCGAGGCACCCAGATTCCACAGGGGACTGGACGAGGCTGGAGCACGGCTCTCACCCTGGCTCTGACACCACGCTGAGTGGGAGCCACACAGCGGCGGGAGCCAGAGCCCTTGGCCTGGCCAGTAGTTCTGTGGTCATAACTCGTGCTCCCCTGAGCAGCCCGAGCACAGGCACTGCCCCCACCAGCACCCCGTGCCCCAGGAGCTCCTGCAGAGCTGCCCAGAGGGGCGATGGCAAAGCTAATCCTATCAGCGGGTTTGGACGAAGCACTGTTCCCTCTGTGCTTCAGTTACGGGACCAGGCCTGGCTCGTGGCCTTGTGGCGCTCAATATATATCTGGGGAAAGAATGACTTGCTATATTACTCCACCTGGAGGGAGCTGGCGTTTTAGCTGGGACAAATTCCCCAGGGATGGAATTTCAGAGGCAGAAAGGATAACCGGCGTCCCTTAAAGCAAACACGGAGGGGCTTGGTTAAGTGTAGGTGGCCTGCGTGGGGGAATCTGGATGACCCGAGCTCTTGACCCATCTGGGGTGTTTTTAGGTGTTTGTAGGAAAGTCATCCAACAATAACAACAATAAGAGTAATGATGGGTGCTATAGCGCAGAGGTGGCGGTGGGCGGGGGGGAATCTTCTGACGGGCTCCAGAGTGTAGTTTCAAGGTCACTTCCGGCCCCCCTTGAAACCTTCAGAATAACTGGAGCAGCTCAGCCTGCTGCCCTGTAACCCAAGAACCCCTGAAAAGTGGGCTGTTTGGGGTTCCGGGCTGGCCGCTCATTGAATCCCTACCCCCTTAATCTCTCACCTCCAAAGACAGTCATGCGGCCAGCGCTTCAAGGGAGATCTGCACACCTCACACATCCCACGGATGATCTTTGGTTCCCCTCCAGCCTGGACAGGGTGAAATAGAGCCTCTCGCCACTACCCAGCTCAGCGCGCTGCTGTCTCAGGGCAGAAACCTTGAGAGGAATCTCAGCTCCGGCCAAGGTCAACAGAGGAGTAGGGACTGGCTAAGCCAGGTGGCTTCTTTCTCCCCACCTTCAGTCGCCCTGACTACCATCCTCTGGAGCCAGTGAGGTGTTTGGGTAACCCCAAGATCCCTCTCCACACTGTCTACAGCCAGCACCGGTGTTCCAGCAGCATTCCAGAACTGTGGCCTGGCTGTGGGTCGCTGCCTTTGAAAGGGTGAGAAGTACGGGGCTCTGGTTCTCAGAAGAGAGACTACCTCAACCGGCCTGCCTCCTGCCTGCTTGGCCTTCCCTGAGCAGGAACCCCTTTTGGGGAGGGGTGATTGTCCTCTGAGCAGGGGTCCACTCCCTGCCCCCTGCCAGATGCAGCCCAGAGTCCCTATTCTACAGGTAAAGGAAGAAATTCCCTGATCTCTCTTGCCATCCCGTCCAAGGTCCTCCACGCTCCTCCAGGCCTAACCTCATGCTGAAATGCTGACGTGTCCCCGTCGGCTGGGCTTTGTGAAAAAACCTTTCCTACCTTTGTGACTCCGGGTTCCAAAGCTTCACCGCTTTCTCTTCTCCAGATAAAGAACTCCAGCATCTGACAGTGTTTCCTTCACTCTGGAACACCACTGTACCACAGAAATAAAACGCAAGCCATAAATGAGAGTTGTATCTGTAATTTAATGTTTTCTAATAGCCACATTTAAAAAAAAGAAAGGTGACATTTGTTTGAATGATACGTTTCATTTAACCCAATATATTTATATTAACTCAAATGGAACTTATCATTTCAACCTTTAATTAACATAAAAAATTATCGATGAGATAACTTACATTCTTTTTTTCCATGCTAAGTGTATTCGCTTCCTAGGGCAGCTAGAAAAAAGTGCCACAAACAGGGTGTGTTAAAATAATAAAAATTTATTGTCTCATAATTCTGGAGGTTGGAAATCTAAAATCAAGGTGTGGTTAGGGCCGTGCTCCCTCTGAAGGCTCTGGGGAAGAATCCTTCCTTGCCTCTTGTTAACTTCTGTTCGTTAGTCCTTGGCGTTCCTGGGTGTTCGGCTGTCTCCCTCCAGTCTCTGTTGCCCTCACCACACCACCTTCCCTTCTGTGTCTTGATCTGCACATGGCCTCCTTATAAGGAGTCACTGGATTTAGGGCTCACCTTAATCCAGTAAAGTGTCATTTTAACTTAAACAATTACAAAGATTCTATTTCCAGTTAAGGTCACATTCTGAAGTTCCAGGTGGACATGAATTTTAGAGGGTGCGCCATTCAACCCAGTGCAATGTCAGATTCAACTTGATCTGGTCAATAAAGTCCATGACTCCTCCCCCATCTGATTTTTGGCTCCTAAGTTTCTGTCCTGTTGTCTTTGTCCCTTTGTTTTCACTCTGGTGGTGCTTGGGGCAGGACCCCAGGTAAAAAGAAACAAGTGAGATTAATTTTAATAAGATTAATTTTAATAAACTTTAACCCAGTATCTCCAAAATATTATCTCAATATCTAATCAATACGGAAAAGGATCAACGAGATATTTTACATTCTTTTCTTCATACTAAGTCTTCAAAATCATGTATGTGACGCTTACAGCACATCTCAATCCAGACGAGCCACGTTTCAAGTGCTCCACAGCCGCGGGTGGCTAGCGGTACCTTGTTGGACAGCGCGGCTCAAGAAATTAGAAAAAAAGAGTGAGGCCTATGGTGATGCAGGGGATGTCCCTGGGGAGGTTGGGGTCGGGGGAGGGCCAGGAGTGGCATTTCCCCAATGACTCCACCCCCTCCAGGTTCTGGGTCTCTCCTGATTATCTTTCATCTGTGTCTCCTGGTGGTGGAGACGGGATGAGGAATCTCTGAAGTTAAGTCAGAGTTACTGCCAGTCTCTTAAAGCTGCAAGGGACATCTCTCTCCTCTCTCTCTCTCTTTCACACAAACGCACACATACACACACACTCACATATCTTGAGAGCCTTCCAATTTTCTTCTGCTATGCACGGACTTTACAAAAAGTGACTCAACCTTACATAAGATCTGAGGGGGCCCAGGAGTGTGACTCACTGCCTTGAAATTTCCAGTGGGTTACACATGTCTTCCTAGATGATTTTTTAAATTTTATCTTTAATGGTTATCAAAAAGAAACAATTTGGTGTGGGAGTCAGATTGGGAGGAGAATCCCGCCTCAGGGCAGGAAAGGATAGTTGTGATGGACAGGAGGGGACTGGGCCTGCGGACAGGGCCCTCGAAGTGTCAGGATTCAGAAGGTTCTGGTGAGAAAGGAGGATGCTTCCTCTCAGGACCTCAGGGCATTTCAAGATACTTAGTGTTACAATCACCTCAAATGGCAAGAGTCAGCCCCTGGGGTCTCCAGGAAGTACTTTGATTTAGGGAGGTTTGAACAACTTCAGTGTCACTGCTGCCTAAAAAGCTGCAGAACGCTGCAGGGCAGGGGTTCCCAGCTATTGCCGCACACTAGAATCCTCTGGGGAGCTTTTTAAAATCCCTACGCCCAGTCACACCCCAGACCAACTCGATCAGGACCTCTGGAGATGGGGCCCAGGCATCAGTATTTTTTGTAGGTTTCCCAGGTGATCGCAACATGAAGCCCACGAGGAGACCCTGCTTGTGGGAGGGCCTGGGGCCCTTTTACACCAGGTGGATAATTCCAGTCCTTGACGCCTAATGAGGCCCTAAGGCACAAGGGGGAATTGTTAGTTTACAGGTGGTGGCGACTTCCCCCAGAGAACTAGAGCCTCTGTTTGGCCAGGACTAGGAGGTGTCTTTGGGTGTGAAACGTGCAGCCCCCAGGGAACGGCCTGCATGGGCTGAAAGTGTGGAGGAGGGCTACCGAATTGTCTCATGCGAAAGAAATACCAGGAATTGGAGAGTTGGGGCTGGCAGCTGGAGGAGAGAGGCACTGCCAGGGAGAACATTCAGGCATTCAACTGGTATGTGTGTGAAGGAATAGCCATCGACAGTCTTAGGAGTGTGTGACAGGGACTTCCCTGGTGGTCCAGTGGTTAAGACCAGGCGCTTCCACTGCAGGGGGCACGGGTTCGATCCCTGGTCCTTCATGTTGTGTGGCCAAAAAAAAAAAAGTGTGACATTCTGTTTTAAGGTCTTTGCTATGTCATGGCATGGGGTCACCTCCCTCTCCACCCTCGTGCCTTTAGTAAGTGACAGGACAGAGTATTCCAATGCCAAGGAGACAGGACAACTGTTCCAGGCCGGTTCCCACACCACCGCACAGGCGCCCTCAGAGCTGCCAGGAGTGCTGCCGGGTCTACCACCGTACCTGGTGTATCAGGCAGGGGCCCAGCAGGAAACAGATGACACGCTCAAAACGGATAACGTGAGAGAGTTGAAAGAAGGGACTGTTTACAGAGCCGTGGGAAGCTTTGTGTGTGTGTGGACACCATGGAGCTGGTAACAGCCCAGCACCATTAACTCCACTAGGCCTGCGGGGATGGGGACAGAACAGGCTGTGGGCTGCATGCCGAGAGTTGTGACCTTCTGTTTGAGGGGCACAGACAGCTCTCAGTGACCCCACAGGGAGGGAGTAGGGGCAATGATGTTATGGGTTGAATTTCATCCCCCCAAATTCCTGTTGAAGCCATAAACCCCAGTGTCTCAGAATGTGACTGTATTTGGAGACAAGGCCTTCACAGAAGTGCTTAACTTTAGACAAAGTCGTTAGGATGGGCCTTAATCCAATCTGGCTGGGATCCTTATAAGAAGATGAAGTTTGGTCACACAAAGTGACACCAGGAACAGAAGTACAGAGAGGAAAGACTGAGTGAGAAGACAGTGGAAAAGTGGCCATCTACAAGCGAAAGGGAGAGGCCTCAGAAGAAACCCAACCTGCTGAAACCTTGACCTTGGACTTCTAACCTCCAGAACTGGGAGAAATAAGTTTCTGTTGTTTAAGCTACCCAGCCTATGGTACTCTGTTATGGCAGCCCTTGCAAAGGAATATAGATGAATACCCCAAATTTACCCTCCTCCCTCTTTACAAGCTCTGGCTGGTGCCTCACTCCTACTGGCCAAACCCCACCAAAAGCAGGGGGGCATGAGAGCAAGTGGGCATGGTCCATACAGGTCAGGCCCCAGGGGGGAGAAGGTGGAGCCTGGACCTGGAACTACAGACAGAGGGTGTCCGTCTACTTGGGAGGGGTGTTGAGCCAACTTAATGTATCAAAGGATGGGCGACCAGGCATCTGACACCAGGTTTACAGGTAGGACACAGGATGGTGTGGTGAAAGTAGGCCACCACGTGGACCAAGATTGGGAGAAAACAGAAAAAAATGATGTTTGGCAAGATGGTGGCTGACTTTTTTGTCAAACTTTTCTTTACCAATATGGTTAGGTTTTTTAGCCTAAAAAGAGAAAATCCAGAGGCAGACTTTTCAGAAGAAGCAGCCCAGTCTAGCTTGGGGGACAGCTATTAGGGGGCAGGGAGGCTGCAGGGGCAGGTGTATAGTGGATGAGGGCAGGCAACTCCCTTGAAATATTACAAGCGCCACTGGAAGAAAGGTGTCCAGGTATTTTGTGCACGAGAGCCCCCTTCTTGCATAGGAGACAGTTGATTCCCCAGCCCTGGACTCCATCTCAACATGGGGCACACCCAGGGCACAGTTCAGAGAGGAGCTGCCCTAAATGCCCCTCACCCCTCACTTCTGCCCCCAGAGTCCCTGGGGAGCTGCCATTCTAGACTTGGTCCGGTGTCCCCACCTTAGGTCTCTGAGCACCGTGTTTGTCCTCCCTACTGGGTGGGACAGGCCAGGCTGCCAGCTGCCCACCCCAGCCCTTCTCCCTCTCCACGCTGGAGCCCTCGTTTCAGAGTCCCAGGACTGCTCACCAGCCTGCCCTCCCTGCCAGCCCCTTCCCTGGCTCAGCCCCTAGCCCCGCAAGCCTGGGTTTTCCAGATTAGAAGATGCCTACTGTCCTTATAGGTTCTCCTCCTGGGGACCTCAGGCTGGGCCAGGTGGAGGGTTTCTGAGAATATACCTGTCTTACCCAGAGCTGACATGTACTCAGCTGCTCCCCGAGTCTCCTTAAGTTACAGGAATCGATAAGAGGAAACCAATAACACGGGATCACCTACCTCACCAAGCCAATGTGAGGGCTGCATGAAAATCAGGACTGGGGCTTAGAGTGTGTGGCATACAGACGTTTCTGACAAATGGGGAGATTACAACCAGATTACAGAGGCCTCTGGGAGGGAACACAGCTGGACGGCTGCATTTCTGGATGGCCGGAGTTCACGGTGCCCTCCCATCTGCAGGGCACCACCACGTGCTGACCTGAGAGCTCTCCGGGTCTCGCCTCTTATAACACTCCTGATCATTCCCTGGGGGTGGGTGAGGGGGAGCGGGAGGCTGTGGTTCTCCCGTTGTGAGCCTGAGACAAGCGGGACAGAGTGGTCGTGTACCCAGCATGCAGTCAGGCATACAGCAATGACACAGCCAGGACTTGAACCCCAGTAGATTCAGGGGCTTCTCTCTGAGTCACTGGCTCAGTTTCCTTGTAGCTGAAGGTAGCCAGAAAGGTACTCACCGCTTCCAAGAGAATAAGAAGAGGCCCACCTGAAGACGACACAACTGGTCCTGTGAAGTCCAAAGGAGCTCCCTGCTTCCTACTGGCTGAGGTCCACCTCTGTCCGCAGCCTGTGGAGGTTGTCCCTGGAGAGACCAGCTCTTTCTTACCTCACTGGGGCTCAGCTGGGCTCAGAGGTCCTGCAGCCCTGCCCCTCCCCCCACTCCCCATCCCTTCCCCTCCTTAGTATCGACCCACAGATTCAACCAGGGATTTACAGATCTCCACAGGAGGGATGAACTATGGGTAACAGTAGGAACAGCTCCAGTCTTCTGAGTCCAACCTGGGGTTTGCTTGACTTGAATACTTGACCCCCAAGATATTAAGCAGAGGTCTACATGTTTAGGACACATTAGTCAAACATGGGACACGGGCTGGGAGTCCTCTCGGGGGGAAGTGGACTCCTCCCTAACCACTGCCTGGCCACCCCCAGCATTGGAATGGCCCCAGCTGTCTGGCTTAGAGGTGTTGGGGGAGGGGGAGACTAGACCTTTAATCTTCCTCTTCTTGACACCAGAAAGAATTGATGGTCCTACATTAATCAGCTTCTCCCTCCAGGCAAAGCGCTGAGCAGGGAGACGCAGGTGGGGGCAGTTCTGACATTATCCCTTGTTAGAAAGCCAGAGATCTCCAACAGGCATCTGTGGAGTTTTCAGTCCCCATTTCATATACATTCAGAAAACGCAAGACATTCCGATACTAATACTAGACAGTGGGTGCTTAATAATCACCAAGATCGCCCGACGCAAGCTTGCAATATAAGATATCTCATAATTCTAATTAATAGCACGTACTATGTGAGGGACGTTTATGGAACAGGCACTTCCTAAGATCAGCTTATGTCTGCCTAAGAGAATACACCTGCCGTAATGAGCACTGTCTAGCAAAATGGCTTGAGAGTTGCAGGGGCAAAGTGGTTGTTACTCGAAGCCACCCAACTTGACACCCTAGGGATATGTTTGCACCTGAGGGAGTGACTTGTCACGTGAAAAGCTAAAAGAATGACACCACAGGGACCAAACGACCCAGCTAGGGACCCTCCAACATGGAGAAGAGAACATACTTCTACCCATTTTTCAGTGAAGCAAGAAGTGGTAGGGACACATAACTACCTTTAGCAGGAAACCCAACTCCAAGTGGCTTAATCCATCTCACATAACAAGAAATCACAAGTTAGGCTGGCTCCGGCAAGGGTTAATTTAGCAGCTCAATGTCATCACAAAGGACCCAGGTTCTTTCCACATTTCTGCTCGGCTATCCTTGGTGCTCTTGTGAGCCTCGGGCTGGTAACTACATGCTTACAGCGGTTCCAGGCACGATATCCAGACGTGTAAGAGAGATCTCCTCCTATGAGAATGAGAAACCTTCTTCTGAAGCACCCCTAATAGACTTCCCCCTTACATCTCATTGGCCAGAATGGGGGTCACATGTCCATGCCTAAGCCAATCACAGACAAGAGGAATGGACCCTTCATGATTGGCTTGAACCAATCGGGACCCAACTTGTGAAGCTAAAGATAGACCCAGCCTGGGCTGAGGCACAAGGCTGGCTGGGGGAGAGTGGGTGCTTGGATTAAGTCAGGTGCTATTACTGAGGAAGAAGCTACACGCCAGCTGAGGCCAATTCCAGGAGTTGGCACATAGCAGGCACCAAATACTTATAGTCATTTCCCTTTAAGCATCTTGCCAAAGGGCACAGAGCTGTAAGTGGCCTGGCCAGAACACAGATCCACAGAGAGGAGAACAAGAGGGCTAAAGATACGCTGGGCTTGTTCACAGCTGTCCCCCAGGACAGCTCCCATGATGAAAGGCCTCGTTCTCTCGTCATCCTGCAAGTGAGGGCTGCAGCAATAGCTTTCTGGAGCAGGGGTCCCCCCTCCGCTCCATGGTGACCCCGTGAGTCCCACCTCTGCCAGCATCCAGCCAGCCCAGCTCTCACACCACAGCTGCATTTTCCACCTCTTCTGTACAAAACAACTCCCCAAAGTCTGACAGTTTTTCCTCTGTCTGCACTTGATTTATGGCTACAATTACAAGCTTTCCTTCACGCAGTCCGCATGCCAGCAGATATCTTTTGCAAGTCAGCAGCGTTGCCCTCCCAGCTCCTGGCTCAAATCCCCAGCATGAGTGCCGCGGAGGACCCTTCCCTCCACATTCTGAGATACCAGGCCCTGCTCCCCACCCGCCCCACCCCCCGCCATCCCCAGATACATCAGAGGTGGGGCAAGAGCTTAGGTGATGTCTTTCAACAGAGACCCGAAAAGACAGGAAAGGCGGCTCTCCCCACCAAACAGCCACCTGTGATGGCTCAGAGAGCAGCGTCTGCAGTCAAGGGGGCTGGTACCTCCCTAATGAGATCTTTACCATATGTTTCAGAGGGTTCCCATCTTTAAGAACAGAAAAAACCCTGGGCCATGTTTGATCAGTACCCCAGCCTCACTTCTGCCCCTTTTGCTGCCTCTTCCTAAAGTAACCACTCTGAGTCCAGGTCTCTTCTTCAGCAAGTTACTTACCTCTCTGTATCCCAAGTTCCTTCTGTAAAATGGGAATAATGATAGAACCTACCCCATAGAGCTATTCTTGGATTAAAAAGGATTAGATTTAAGTCCTTAGCGTAGTATCTGGCATGTAGTCAGTGTCCTCTCAATGTTCCTTTTTTATCCTTACCATCATGGGTGTTTATTTGCTAATCCAGAGCGACTGTTGGGTACCACCGGGCACGATGCAGGTTGTCTCTGAGTGGGATCCCAGTGGTCCTCACAGCCTCCCTGGAAGACAGCACCCCCATCCTGCAATTGAGCAAACCCAAGTCCGAGGGGCTAGGAACTGGTCCAAGTTCTCACAGCCAGAAAGTGGGAAAACAGAGATTGCATCCCAGATCTGGCCGGGTCCACTTTTTCACTACAGCAACTGCCTTGCAACTCCATTTTATCCGAGGGATGTTTTTGGAGGATTTGGGGGCAACTGGAGAAATCTGAGATGTGGGAAAGGGACGTCACCCAATTAGGAAACAATGCCACAATCCCAGAGATCACCAGGCATCCTGGGGCTCCTGAGAAAAGAAGGCAGGGTCTGGAAAACACTCACAACCTCCCACGTCTGTGACTTTTGTTGTCTGCCACCCGATGCTCCACAGCGATCCTGGGAAACCTGATAAAAGGAGAATGGTCCAGGGTCACTGCATGGAAGCAGGCTGGAAAAAAAAAAAAAGAAAGAGAAAGCCAGGCATGTCAGGGCAGGGAGGTGCAGGTGTGGCCCTCAGCGTGGAGAGGAAAAAAATTCTCTCTGTCCCTTCCCACCGCCCTCCTGGGCCAATTCAAGGATGTCGATAGGGCCTATGGGCTAGTGGGTGGGGTCACTGTGCACTAGGGTGTGGCCCCTTGTAGGCCAAGCCAGAACGGTGCCCCACGGGGGGCTGAGTCTAGAGACGAAAGGCCCAGGGGTCGCTTTCCCTTAGAACAGATGTTTCTCCATGCGTCTCCCTCTCCCCACTTGTTGCAAGTAGCCCTAGACGGTTCTTCCGGCCCCACCCCAAGCCTGCTCCATTCAGAAAATGTGAGCCCGAGTCTGATCCCAGGAAGGCCACCTGGGCCATGCAGGCCCACATGTCCGGCCCCTGCTGCTTCTGTGCTGGCCTCTGCTTCCCTGAGACCCAGGTGTGGCCTTGTGGGGTTAAGAGGCCCTTTGGTCCAAGGCTCTGGGCCCCGATTCTGAGGAAAAAGGTAGTCCTGTGTTGGTTCCTAGGTTTAGGGTCAAGGTCCCAGCTAGTAACAAAGTATCCTGTTACTTTGCTTGACCTTTTTCTGAGAGGGGCTGGGAGGATGGGAAAGGTCTGGGTACTTCTGAGTCCTCTGATCTGACCTCCATCTTATGGCCACCTCAGTCTCACTGTGACATCGACAGCGGGAGGTGGCAGCTATACTGAAAAAAGAAAGCGAGAAAGAAACAGGAAGGTGGGCTATGTCCCTGAGCCTCTGCAGATAAAAAACCGTGTCCCCGGCTCCTGGAAGTCTGGCAGCCTAAAAGCCCATGTACTTCCCTGACATGCGACCCACAACCCAGTGGCATTTAACTTAGCAAGGGGGACAAGTGCAAGAGAAATGAAGACACTGGGGGTAGGGGAGTAAATGAGGGGGGAGACGGGGAGCAGCGGTGACCGAGAGCTGGGGAGGGAGCCTGTGTCTTGTGCCCTGTTCTGGTCCCATAATACAAGCTCTCACGACACCAAGGCAGCTCTGACAAACTGCCCTGTGTCACTCACACCAGAGCAGGTTTCAGGCCTTTGGCGTGACGATGGGATAGCCAAGGCCAAGGTCCAGCCGGCCAGTGGGAAGGTGGGTGGGTGGGGTCCTCAGGAGGGAGGCTGCAGGTTCGGAAGCAGAGGCTGAACCTGCAGTAATGGGCAACTGGCTGAGGTGGGGTGGAGTGGATAGGACTCTGAAGGGAGCAGAGGGGAGGCCCCTGGGAACACAGTGTTCTCAGGAAACAGCAGTTCCTGTTGTAAATCCTGGCCCGTCGCCTCCCACAGACTTCCTGATTCTGAACTGCCTGGCCTCTGTGCTGGTACCGTCCCCACACGGAGCAGGAGGGGAGACTGGCCCCTGTGAAGGTCTGCCGTGTGGCACGGGCTGCAGGATGCCCACCCTGACTCCCTGGGGGGCGGGGGCCGTTCCCACTGTGCAGAGGCCGAGCCTCACCCCACAGCGAGTCACTCAGGGCTACTCAGAGCGGTCACAGTCCCCAAACGGGGACTGCAGGGACTGCATTCTCATCCCAGTTGATGTGCTACGGAAGAGGGACGTCACTTCTTTGCGCCTCCGTTTCCTTGCCTGTAAACAAGAATGCTAGATCTCGGAGCCACGTTTCAACTTCAAGGTTCTAGATTCCTCTTTCGGAACCAGGGGTGCCACATTAATGGCTTGCCGTGTATTCCTAAATTGGTTTATATTTGGGTGTCCTCAAAGCTCCCATGGGAAGAAAGGCAGCCTTTCTCTCTTGGCATGTCTGGACCTTCTAGGGGAGAGGCTTCTGCCTTGCTAACAGGGGCTGAATCTCCCTCTGCCTCCGAATTAAATTGCACTCAACAAACATTGACTGGGCCATGCCATGTGCCTGTCTCGGGGCTGGGCATCATTGAGCTTCAGGAACTCCCCTCCAGGAGTTCTTAGTCTAGTAGGTGAGACGGTCAATAAAAGCTCGCTGACATAGGGTAAGAGAGCAGGTCAGGGAAGGAAACAAATAGCTCAGTCAGGGAGGTCAGGGAAAGTTTCACAGAGGAGACGGGTCTTAAACTGGGTTTTAAAGGGTGAATAGGAGTTCAATAAACTAAAGCACAAAAATACTCTAAAGGCTTCCCTGGTGGCGCAGTGGTTGAGAGTCCGCCTGCCGATGCAGAGGACACGGGTTCGTGCCCCGGTCCGGGAAGATCCCACATGCTGCGGAGCGGCTGGGCCCGTGAGCCATGGCCACTGAGCCTGTGCATCCGGAGCCTGTGCTCCGCAAAGGGAGAGGCCACAACAGTGAGAGGCCTGCGTACCGCAAAAAAAAAAAAAAAAACCTCTAAAAAAAATACTCTAGGCAGAAGGAATAGAATGTGCAAATGCACAGGCTATGAAACAGCATGGCATAGGGGAGAACTGCAAGGGTCTAAAATGGGATGAATTTGAAGCGGAGGGAAACACCAGGGATGAGGGTGAGACTGTGAGTGGGGGCAAAGCGAAAGGCCTAGTGGGCAGCCTGAAGACCTTGAGCTTTATCCTGAGGGCCGCAGGGAGCCATTGAAGGGTTTAGACAGAAGATGATATGAAGATCTGTTTCTCAGAAAAAAACGCTATAGTGTGGAGGGCAGATCATGGGTGAGGGTGGATGAGGGGAGAGTGGAGGCAGGGAAAGCTACTGGGAGCTATTGCAACAGCCCAGTAAGAAGCAAGGAGGACCGGACACGGTATGGTGGGCATGGAATCAACAGCCACCCAGGGGAGGGAGGCAGCGGGAGCAGAAACCATCAGAAGTGGCTGGGAGGAAGAAGGTCCAGAAACCAGTTAGGTGTGTTTCATGCTACAGGCGGGCATGATTTTTGCGCACCCAGTGAAGCTGTTCTCAAAGGAAACAAAACCTGGGCTCCCAGCCACCTTCCCTGACCACGTGACGTGCCTCTCTCCTCGTGCTCTCCGGGTGGGGGTGTGGTGGAGTCTGTGACCCTAGCCTGGCCAGCCCAACTTAAAACACCTTTCTGGGTCCCAAACAACCTCCCACCTTCCTCTGTCTCAAGGCCCAGAGTTCTGGTTCCCATGACAAGAGGCAGAAATTCGAGGACTGGGGAGAGATGAAGGGACCCACCCAAAGTCCCACCAGTCCAGCAACTGCCGGTCCCAAGGCTCCTCTGGACCTGAGCCCTCCCCTTAGACCTGTGGTTTTCAATGGGGACAATTTGTCAAAGTCCTGAGACATTTTGGGTTGAAGGGACAGGGGCTGCTACTGGCATCTAACGGGTAGAAGGTGGATGTGCTGCTACACATCCTGAAATGCATAGGCTGGGCCCTCACAACAAAGAATTATCCAGCCCCCAAAGTCAGTAGTGCTGAGGCTGAGAAACCCCTTTTTCGACAAGGGTGTCAGGGGTGCCCCTGCTCACAGAAGCCAGCAGGAGCCTAGATGCTCAAGCAGGGCTCCCAGGAAGGTGTCCCAGTGATAAGAATAATCCTGCCAAGAGCAAGAGTCTGTGTTCCCAGGGACTGATGTGCTCAGAGGGGCTGCGACCAGCCCTATGTCCCCCAGGGGCAGGGGCAGGGGCAGGGCTGGGCCTGGAGCCCAACTCTGCGGCTTCCTCGGCCAAGTCCCAGAAGACCCCCTGTGTCCTCTCTGAAGAGCAGCACCTGCCTGAGTTTGAGGGGCTCCTCCCCTCCCCCTCCCAGCACCCTCACTCCAGCCGGCTAGGGGAATTTTTTCTTCTTTGGAGCTTACAGCGTGTTCGGCTGTCTCTGACACTGTGGGCTACAGGGGCCCGGCTGGGCGTCCGTCAGGAGCGGCGCAGAGCCCACCCTCCACCAGCCCGGCTCAGTGTTTTGGCAATTCACTCAGAACACACACACGCCAACCGAAAGCAGGGCTGTCTCCAGGACATGTGTCTGCCCCACTGTGGCTCACTTTTATTTGTTTATAGACCAAACTGGCCTGCATTTGCTGTAGGTTTAACCCAGCTTCCCCCATTCCCCACCCCACCCCGCCTTGGGCCCATGCCCTGTCCACCCTTCGGACCCCCAAAGGTCCCTCTGCCCAGCTGGCCCTCCCCTCCTGAGCCTGGGACACAGATCCCAGAGGCCCCCACGGCACCCAGCCTGAGTTTGGCAGCATCTGTTGCAAGTCAGGACACTCTAAGGGGCAGTGTACCATCAGACCAGCTGGGGTTGAGGTTGGAGGACAGGCCCAAGCGAGTGGGACTGTCAGGCTTGGAGTCCAGCTGCTCCCCGTCTGCCCTGTGACCTCGGGCAAGTCCCTTCACCCCTGTGTGCCTGCCTTCACATCTGTAAAATGGGGGCGGTAAGAGCAGGGCTGTGGTGAGGACTCCCAGCGGCAAAGTATCAATACGTAGAGCAGAGCCAAGCGCTGGATAACGATGAAGAACTATCATTATTATCATGTGCCTTGGTGCTCCTTTGTGAAGCCTGAGCCCTGGGGTCCTGGTCTTTGGCCCACCAGGGGCTCTACACAGGGGTGAAGACCAGCCCCCTTCCTGGCCAGGTCCAAGGCCAGGACGCTGACTGGGAGAGATAAGGTAGGGGACATTTTTTCGGGCAGAGGCTGTCATATTCCTTCTCCCTCAATGGGCACCACCCTGAGGCAGAGTGTACGGTTCATTGGCGGTGGTGGGGGGCGGGGGAAGAGCAAAGCCTGGCCCTTGCGTTGGGTCTACAGAGAGACTGTGGACCTCACTTCCAAAGCCTGGATCCCCCTCCCTGTTCCTCAGGCCAACCCCTCTCCCCGTGCCAGCCCCACCTTCCCAATTGCCACATCCACAGACCCCCATGACTTTTCTGAGCCTGTCTCTGGGCAGAGGGGCAGGGGTACCCCTGGTCCTGAGGCTGAGGAGGTCAGCCTTCTGCCCCAGGCTTTCATGTTCTCCATCTCTTTTCTGTGTGTCCGTGTGTTTCTGAAATGTACACATTGCTATACAAGTTCAGTCTCCTGCCACAGTCCTCATGGGTCAATATACAAGATTTCTACCCCTGATACCATAAATTTGTTCCATCGCTTCCCACCCTAGGACACGTACTGGGCCCCCTTCCATCAACTTCACCCTAGGAGGCACTGTACCCTTTTCTCTTTCCCAATTCCCAGGCTCCCAACCCTCCCTAACCCCAGCACAACAGTCCCGCTGCCTTTTTTAATAAATTCCTCACCTCTTTATTCCTCTGCCCTGTGGTCCTGTTTCCTCCCCCAAGCTGGCCCTGCAGGAGACTGCCTGTTCCCGGGGCAACCCCTCTAGAGGGAGGGAAAGGTCCAGTATTTAGAACACCTTTAGGGCCTTGACTTCCAGCTAACACATCTGTAGGCCCTGGTTTTCAAATGATCTGTAATTAATGTGGTTTTTGTTATTTAGCACTCTCTCATCAAAGGACTCATTTATTCCTTGCAACAATCTGACAGATAAGGTCACATTTAAGGCTTCTTGTGAGTAGCCCCAGTGAGATGAATGGAAGTCCCAGACTGCTCTGCCCACCTTGAGTTCCTGTTGCCAATGTTAATTCATTGCTATGAAGGATGGGAAACAGGAAGGGGAGAAATTCCATCTTCCCTTTCAGACCAGGGATGCCCTGAAAGCATTACCTCTGGTTATCTCAAAGGTAAAGGCCCCGTCTCCTCCAAACGGGGACATCCCCAAGTACTGACCTACTGATGAGGGTATCTGGTTGCCCAGAACTGTGGAAGCCTGCTCTAGAATGCAGCAACATCTCCACTGAACTGGCCCCCAAATGGCAGTCTTTCTGTACACCTCCACCCCAGGATAAGAATTTAAAGCCCCCCTTCCCTAAGCACACCACATGGGACTCTTGGCTAAATAGCTGGCCTCTTGCATCTCCCCTCCCCCCCTCCCCCATTACCCTAGAGCGTGGGAGATCCACAGTGAATGCTCGATAAACACTGGTGGCAGGGGAAGGAATCTGATCCTCTGGCCCAGTGTTCTCAGGAGCGGCTGAAGAGAATCAAGCTGCCATCAGGGATCAGGACAGCCTCTCCTCTCAGTCTCCAGCCCCGAGCGCAGGGCCAGATGATGGCGGGGGGGCAGCCTGAGGGGGGTAAAGGTGATGACAGGGGATCAGGGTGGTGGGAGGAAGTGGCCCCAATGGTCCAAGGCCCCTTCTGACTTTTCAACTGGGAATTTCTGCTCCCCGCACCGCCCCCCATATTCCTCACCCCCAACACTCCAACCTCACTTTGCACAATCAGTGGATTCCTGAAAAGATGCCAGGAAACTGGGTTTTTTGGGAAATCATACCCTGTTCTGAATGCCCAGTGGGGAATGCTGTGTTGAAACACATCTTCTGTAAATCCTTTTGTAAAGTAACACCCCCTCCCATGACCCCCATTGCCCAGATGGGGTGAGTTTCTCTAGGAAACTTCCTACTTCAATGAGCTGTCCCCCCACTACCTACGTTAATGAGCTGTCCCCCCCCCCACCAGACTCACTTGGTCTGGAGGTGGAGGCCAGGCTGGGGGACCCTCCATCTCAGAGGACAGAAAGGACAAATAATGAGATGTTTGCCCTGTGCCGGCGGGACCTTAGCCCCGCAGCGCTGTGAGTCACAGGCGATGAGTCACCCCTGCATTGTTTGTGCGGACGATCCTTGGAGAGATCAGTCAGACTGCAGGGGAAGTTGACTTTTCTCATCCCCCTTTGGGCTTGTGAGTTTGAGTGTGTGCGTGCCTGTGTGTGCATATGTGTGTGTATGCGCACATGGGGCAGCATACATACACCTGGAAAATCACTATTTCCTAACACATCCGGGGTAAAAATGACTGCCCTTCAATCGCAAGCTTGCACCTTAAAGATAACAGGGTCAAGGCTGTACAGCCCCAGCCTTTGGAAGCATCCCTTGGGGGTGCAGTGGGGAAGTACCACTCCCTGCTCCCCTAAGTGGGGCACCCCTTCCTCCTCTGGCTCACCTCTCCCCTCTCACCAGTCACATCGAGGTTGGTGTTTGTTTCCTCTCCCAGACTGAGCTCCTTAAGGGCAACAGCTGTGGCTCCTTCATCTTTGCACACTTGGCACAGTGCGTTACACATAATGTATGCTCCTTAAATAATTTTGGGCCAATGTCCCAAGTCCAGTGTTGACCTTGACCCCCGCTGTTCCCTACGCAGTTAATGAACAGAGCCTCTCTTGCCTCTGTGGAAGCCTGAATTCACCTGGGCTGACAGGGCTGAGAGCAGATGGTCTCTACATGCCTCTCCGACCCCATCCTGGGGAAACCGAAGCAGGAGGTGCGTGTTTTCTGATACAGGGAGCATTCTGAAGAACACGAACCCTGCAAAGAGAAGAGCTTGTTTCTGAATTGGTTGGGATGTGTTTGGCTACCAGGAACTAACGCCCCCTGGAGCTGGCCTCCGGGAACTCAGTTTAAGGAGTAGAGGGTGTCTTAAACCAAGGATGAGGGCCTTAGAAATCACCCCAACCATTTTCCATACAAATGTGGATACAAGTATAAGTTTTTACAAATAGGAAACCAAACTGTACACCCATTATTTTGTTATTTTCATTCAATAGCATATCACAAACATTTTTTCATGTTAATAAACCTAGACTTAAAACTTCATTCATTACCGGTAGTATTTCTGTTGTAAGGACATGTCAGGGTTAGATGCATGTGCCTTGTTGTTTGATAGTTAGCTTATTTGTCATTTTAACATGGAAAACAACATCATGAAAGAATGCCATGGTACATGCATCTTGAGTGATCATCTCCATCAGATAGTTATTTAAGTAGCATCGCTGGACTATGGGGTAGGCATTGGGGTTTTCAACTGTTTCGAGGCATATCACCTACCTCTCTCCAAGGAAAGATTGTGTCAATGAAACCCCCCTCTCCAGCAGCCTGTGAGACTGTACATCCCCTCGCGCCTCACCAGCACTGGGTCCTATGAGCCTGCAAATGATTATCAAAAAATCAATCAGTCATAAATAAATTTTCCCCTCCCTTGCTTAAAATACAGCTTCACAAGGGACGATCCAAACCCGCTGGGGAGGGACTGACATTACCGAACAGCTTCTATCATGTGCCAGGCATGAGACAGGTTCACTCTCATTTAACCCCATGAGGTAGATACTATTGTTCCCATCTTACAGATGAGCAAGTAAAGGTTCAGAGAAGTTGAGTGACTTGTCCAAGGTCACACAACTAGGAAGGGGACAAAATTAGGCTTTGATCCCAGGTATGACAACAAGGCCTATGACCTTTCTCCATATAGATCCTGGTGACACAAAATAACCTGGCCTTAATCCACACCTTCCAGCCTCATGCCTTCCACGCCACACTTCAGCCACACTTCAAAGGGTAGACACCCTGTGTTCGCACGGCCACTGCTAGGTGGTGGAATCGGAGATGAATTTTTTTCTTGCTTATTTGTACTTTCTATCACAGCAATGTTTTACTTATTTAATAAAGAAACAGAAAGGGGTTTTTTGTGTTTTTTTTGTTTTTTTTTGTTTTTTATTTTTATTGCAGTACGCGGGCCTCTCACTGTTGTGGCCTCTCCCGTTGCGGAGCACAGGCTCCGGACGCGCAGGCTCAGAGGTCACGGCTCACGGGCCCAGCCGCTCCGCGGCATGTGGGATCTTCCCGGACCGGGGCACGAACCCGCGTCCCCTGCATCGGCAGGCGGACTCTCAACCACTGCGCCACCAGGGAAGCCCGGAGAAAGGGGTTTTAATTTTTTTAAAAATTCATTGTCAAGATTCTCTTGGAGAAAAGAGTCCCCTCCAGTGTTTCCCAATGTCCCCAGACACACACACACACACACACACACACACACACACACACACACACACACACACTATGACAACCTGGCTGTAGGCAGGAGGGAGCAGAGCATCTCAAAAACATCCTGTGACCTTCTAAGGCCATGAAGAAAGACTGGGGCCAAGTTCACCCACAGTCAATTCTCCCACAATAGGCCACTGGCTTTTGAGGATGTCCTAGAGCTACTGCTGGCCTCCTTCTCCCCCAGGGACCTGACGTCCCTCGACTCAGGCTGGCTGTCTCTGGCATAGACCCTCGACCAGCCAGGCCCTGGGGAAACAGCTGGAACCAAATGACCCCAGCGGCTGTAGTGAAATGGCCAGGTCTTCCAAAATAAGTAAAGGGAAGCTGAGGAAGACAGAAATGCCAGCATCAACGAGGGAGTCAGCTGAGGGCAGCGGAAGGGTGGGGTGGGGGTGGAGGGAGGAAGAGCCTGGGAACATATGGCTCAGGGGGAGCCAGGGCAGCAGCAGGGGCTGATCCAGGAAAAGGGTAGAAACTGGGGGACAGGATGGAGAGCAGGGGAGGGACTTCCCCCACTACACCCACATCCACACACATCTACCAGAATGCACACTCGTTTGGGACTTCTGCAATGTATTTAAGGTTTAGAGGATATACATTGGATGGATGGATGGATGGATGGATGGATGGGTGGATGGGTGGACGGATAGATAGATGGATGGGTGGATGGGTGGGTGGATGGATGGATGGATGGGTGGATAGATGGAAGGGTGGATGGATAACTAACTAAACAAAACAAAGAATGCATACATTTATGGGTAACTAATAAATAGGCTTGGTTCCTTTAGAGGTCAATGATACCAAGGTGAATCTAGAGTCATAAAAATGTTCTTTCCATTAAATACCTTTCCACCTGATTTTTAACATAGTTCTACAGACTTACACATTTTAAATTCTTTTATTACTTAATGTTATTTCAGAAATAGTGTTACCTTTTTTTACAATCTCATTCTGGTTATCATTTGAATGGCTGCATAATATAACATTTTACCATAATTTACTCATCAGCCCCAGGTCATCGCTCATTTAGGACATTCTGGTGTTGCTGTATTAGAAGTAATGCTACTACAACCTCTTGGGACCAGAGCAATTTTCTGCCTCTGAATTATTTCCTTAGAGTGAATTCACAAGAATGGGATAAGGACTCAATGAGTGTGAACATTTTTATGACTCTCGATACGGGCATTCTGGTAGATGTGTGTGGATGTGGGTGTAGTGGGGGAAGTCCCTCCCCTGCCCTCCATTCTGTCCTCTGCTCCCTGGAAAAAGACCAATACATTCAGATTCACTGAGCTTGGAGTACCTGCTGTGTGTTGGTGCCTTCAAGGACACTTTAGGATGATAGCAGACACGAACATAGTGTTTGCTCTGGGCCAGGAACTTTATGAGAGTTTTTTTTGTGTTAACGCAATTAATCCTCATAACAGCCCACTGAGATAGATACTATTATGCACACTTTAGAGAGTGGAACACTGAGGCCTAGAGAGTTTAGCTGGGCCCCAGACCACATGCTGGTGACCAGAGAACCAGGACTAGGAGCCCTCAGCACCTCTCACACACTCTCCCTGACACGCCTGCTGCCGTATCCTGAGATCACCGTCCTAGCAGGTTCAGACCTGGAGTCACAATGTAAGCGTCTCTAGCTCCACTGCAGGGCTCTTTCCAGAGGACAAACCCGCTGGTCAGTCAGCAGGTGGCCATTTTTTCCTGGTGAGTTGGTGCCTTTGCTGCACTGAAGCAGCAGACCCGGCCTGGACCAACCCCAGGTCCTCATGCCCCATCCTTCCTCTTCCCAGGCACTCTGCTTCCCCATCTCCAGTCCTTGGATTTCTCAGTTCAGTACCCTGACCCTGGGGAGAGGGCTCCCAATGCCAGAGTTCTCTCTCTCTGAGACTCCACTCCCAGGAGAACCCAGGGGGCGCCCTCACCCCCAAGCCCAGAGGGCAGGATCATCGCTGGGCGCGAAGCCTGGGAAAATGACTGGAACAGAAGAATGTGACCTGGACAAGTAGCTTAGTTTCTCTGAGTCTGTTTCTTCATCCGTCAGGAGGAAGAATTATAGGTATTTTGTTCCTGTGTCTACTTACCACACAGCGTCCCAGGTGAGGTGAGAAGGTGGCCTGAGGAGTAACAAGGGCACTTCATCCTGCCACTAGGGGGCTCCAGGCTCAAGGAGGGGGCGAGCCCTGCGTCTGGACTGTGGGCACTGAAGAGAGGACGGGGTTTCTTGGCAGGTAAAGGGAACAGGCCTAAAATCCCCTAACAGTATTATCCTAACCTCCAGCTGTTTGGAATTCAGCTCACAAGTATTTCTCAGCTCCTGCTGCAGGTAAAATGGTGTTTGTGTGTTTGGGGCCCTGTGGGGAAAAGGAGGATGATGCAAATGGAAGCAGCAGTCGGGCGGCTTAAATGAACCATTACCTGCTACGCACAGATTTTTCACATTCACTGCTTCTTTTAACCCTCACAGTTGACCCAGGAAGTAAACACGGTCACCTCCTTTTAGAGAAGAGGAAGTGGAAGCCGTTCCAGATTTTCCCACCCACCTTGGTATAGTCTGAGCGAACTGAGGGACGGGGACCGGAAGAGATGCTCTCCAGGGACTCGGGTTCCGGCTGAGTCACCTGCCTGGATGTCCATTTCATATGGCCTCTCTGTTACTCACTGACCAAGAATATGACTTAATTCCCCGTGGCGATACCACCAGGCACATAAAGAAATGGATGATGACTGTGACACAGTAGCTAAAAGCCTCAATTACCCTCCATGACAGGAACATGGGACATTTTTATGAAGAGAGAAATTTTTGCCTCATAAATTGCACTTGTGAGAAATCAGCCCACACTGCTGGTGACCCTGTTACATTTTCCACAGCCAGAGGCAGCCTCACAGATGGCGGGGATCACCTCAGCTTCACCCCTGCTCATTAAGCCCCAGATATGTGTTTTGAGAGAGTGCTTAGGGGTCAGCCAGGGCCAGGATTAAGCCAGGATAGGCAGCCGGAACGCAAGTATATTCCCGACTCTCAACCTGGCTCTGCTGGTTGGTATCAATTGTGGGGGATGGGCATAAGGGAGGGTCTTTAAAAGGTCTTCTTGACGGTCCCGCCCCGATGATGTAATTGTTCTAGGGTGCAGCCTGGGCACTGGGAGCTGTGATAGCCACCCGGGTGATTCTGGTACACAGCCAAGCTGAGAGCTAAATAGACCTTACCCCGCCCTGCCAATCAATGAATCAACAGCAAGCTTTTAGCAAGTGTGGGCTGAAAGGGGGACCAGAAATAGGACACCATTTGTGCCCAGGCTCGTTTACATGAAGCGTATGGCTGACTCCCCACACCCCACAGGCAACAGAGACCCTAGGAGGATGCCTGGGTGCAGGATGTGGTACCTTGGGGAGCATCAGCTGCACCTATTCCAAGCCCAGAAGCTGAATCCGTGTGGGGGCTCCCAACGATGCACACAACCATTGCTCCCCGCCCCCTACTGTCATCACACACGCATGCGTGCTCTCGGCCCTGCTTTCTTAGTCCTCTGACCTTCGCCAAATGTCCTGTGTGCAGCACACCCAGCTGCTTGAGGATCCCCTCTCATTCCTCTTACAAACGTTTGCTGACCACCTCGGACACCAGGACTGCGAGGGGCAGCGCGCTGGTAGAAACAGGGACGCGGGCGGCAACACGGCTCCTTCAAGGACACAGCAGTTCTTATCTGTAACAGGTGGAATCCATTCATTTGATGCGATGGGTATTTATTTATACCCATCAAATGATACCCATTTGATGGGTATAAATAAAGTCCTATTTTCTGTAATCAAAATCCAGTTCACGGGCTTCCCTGGTGGCGCAGTGGTTGAGAGTCCACCTGCTGATGCAGGGGACACAGGTTCGTGCCCCGGTCCGGGAGGATCCCACATGCCACGGAGCGGCTGGGCCCGTGAGCCATGGCCGCTGAGCCTGCGTGTCCGGAGCCTGTGCTCTGCAACGGGAGAGGCCACAGCAGGGAGAGGCCCGCGTACCGCAAAAAAAAAAAAAAAAAAAAAGCCAGTTCACGTGCCTATCAAAGCCCCAAACTCTCAACGAATTTCGCCGTCTCCCCTTCCCTCGGCCAGCAGATCAGCCCTGAGGTGGCTAAGGGGTCTCAGGGTCCATGCTGACACTCTCGGGGAGACTCTGTGCGCTTTTCAGAGACTTTCCAGGGCTGGCGGGGTTGGTGTCCCTGGACTCGACAATATCTCCTCCCGAAGCTGACACGACAGCAGAAGCCTTGTTTAGCAGGGCTGTTTACTTACCCAATACTCAAACTTCTGTAGGTTGTTGATGTTTTGTTGTTTGTGTTTTTTACTTTTTAAAATTATTTTTTAATTATAGTTGATTTACAATGTTGTGTTAATTTCTGCTGTACAGCAAAGTGATTCAGTTATACATATATATACATTATTTTTTATATTCTTTTCCATTATGGTTTGTTGATGCTGTTGTTTGTTTTCTAATGAAGATATTAAGAATATGAAATTTCATTAGAGTACATCTTATTTTTGTTCATTAGCATTTATTGCTCCCCCTACCCTTCAATAATAAATAAAAGTATTTTATGTTCATTGTACTATTTCTATTGGTACAACCCAGAAAAGCATTCATTAATTCATTCAACAAATATTCAGCCAGTGGCTCCTGTATCCCTAAAATCGTCCTTGCCACTATGGACACATCAAGAAACACATCAGCATGGACCCTGCATTCAGAGAGCTTACCATTCACCCAGAACTCAGAAAGTGATAATTATGATATCATCTGCTGCAGAAAGATAAAAAGCACGTCACCCTTCATCTCAAAGCCCAGAGATTTCCAGAGTTCACATTTCAGTACATGACTTTCTAGTACCAGCATTATCATTTATACACAGCATTACATTGTGAATAATTTTTCCATATCAACAAATTTTTTTCAACAAAATGATTTCAGTGTTTCAAGATGTGGATGAATCATGAATATCTTAATCATGGAATCTTTAAAGCTGAAAGAGCCCTTACCAGTCTCCTATTCTGTGGGTGTGTGAAGTGGGTGTAAAAATCAGGAAAGAGTGAGAAGTATGAATCGTAGCAGCATTTCCCTCCTAACGGCACACATTTTTGGAAGGGAAGGGAAGAAAAGTTAAAACTCTGCATTGGCCAGACACATCATGTGTAAGATTTAGCCCCAGCTCCTAAAAAACCACCCCTTCACTGAGCCACAGATGAGGGCTGAGAGACCCAGAGGGCTGTGTGCCCAGGTGGCCCTGGGGTGATATGATCAGGACAGCTGATGGTCACCATCATGTTGTACCATGTCCAGAAGCTAGATGGCCGGGTTCCCCCTGCTCTCTCTGGATTCCTGAATTATTTGAATAATTGCCTCTAATTTCTCAGCAAACCCAAGGCTGAGGCAACCAATGTTGGAAGCCAACTTTTTCCCTTTCTGAGGGAAGACATTGTGCTCCTTGCACCCACAGGGCTGGACCCTTAAACACCTTCTGAACGCCTTCTGAACTTGACTCAAATTCCCTTTCCTCAACCGCAGCCAAACTGCTGCTGAATTTCAACTTTATTTAAACTTTGGAAAGGTCTGGTGAGTGTCTTTAGTTGGAAGAGGTTTTCTCCCTTCCTTTTAATCAGCTCATAAGTCAATAAGCAGCTTGGGCCATAAAGTTCATACTTGGAGAAACCAAAGACTAAATCACCATCTGTACTTACACCCAGGGTGGACAGCCTCAGCTTTCAAGAATTTAATGTTTGTCTTGGAGAAAACCAAGAGCCTAACTGCAGCCAGGGGAAAGAGAAAGGCCGCCGCTCAGCCCCAAGCTCGGCTTCCCCTGCAAACACCGGAGCAAGGGTAGTAGAACAACGGCACTGTTGAAAAACACAGGCCAGGGGAGCATCTGTTCAGATTTGTTCATTTGAAGGTTCTGAGATGGTCTTGCATCGCCCTCCACGGTTGAGTACGTGAATTCACTAAACCATCCGCTGATGGCAGGTTTTCCAACTAAACTTTCAGCTTTGGGCAGGAATCTTGTGGGGCTTGGGGGTTTGGTTTGTTTTACTGCCACCCACCTCCCTGTCCACCCATGGCCCTTCCCACAGGCTCTGTTGTAATGTGATGGGGAAGAAAAAAAGTACGTCAAAAGTCGTGGTTCCTGTTTCGCTTACAAGCCACCTGACACAGAATAAGTCACTTCTCGGAGGCTCGGTTTCTGCATCTGAAGAATGGGGAGAGCAGTGTCTGCCCTGGGAGGCTGTGCCGCATTAAATACAGTTGGTTAAAATATAAAAAGTCAGGGCTTCCCTGGTGGCGCAGTGGTTAAGAATCCGGCTGCCAATGCAGGGGTCACGGGTTCGAGCCCTGGTCCGGGAAGATCCCACATGCCGCGGAGCAACTAAGCCAGTGCGCCACAACTACTGAGCCTGCGCTCTAGAGCCCGTGAGCCACAAGTACTGAGCCCGCGTGCCACAACTACTGAAGCCCGTGGGTCTAGAGCCCGTGCTCCGCAGCAAGAGAAGCCACCGCAATGAGAAACCCGCGCACCGCAACGAAGAGTAGCCCCCCTCTCGCCGCAACTAGAGAAAAGCGCACGCACAGCAACGAAGACCCAATGCAGCCAATAAATAAATAAATAAATAAAAAACAAATACACCCAAGGTCATAAAAAAAAATAAAAAGTCATATAAAGTTGATTGCTATTATCCTTACTGTTAAATGCTAGTTACCCACATGGAGATTTGAATTGTCTCATGAAGAATGTTCGTTTCACTTCATTCTCCCCCTGGTATGTTCCCAAAGAGAAAACATTATAGGAAACTTCTGGAGCAAAAGAATAAACTGCAAATTGACGGAGCCTAGCCCTGGGCGTGATGCTTTCTCATGAACGCGTTTATTCCCCCACAACCCCATGAGGGGAGAAATATAATTATCCCCGTTCAGATGGAAAGACAGGCTCATTCAGAGTGGTTTTCCATGACCTCCTCCCTCAAGGTCACCCAGAGCAGGAGAAGTTACAGAGTGTGCTGGTAAACTGGCTCTCTGAAGGAAAAAAAAATTAAAAAGCCTCGGCTGGTGGGTTTGCCTATTGCTCTGGTGTAAATGCTCCCACCGTGGCTGATTTCACACTAACCAGCATGCACCAGCGTCAGCACGCTCCTGGATGAGCAGCATCTGGAAGCAAACTCAGGGTTTTTGGTAAAGAACCTTTCCTGAGCCCACAACTGAGATGTTCCCCTCCAGCAAAGAATCCCCTGGCACCAGGGAGGGACCAGGGATGGCTGAACCACCTGGGGCTCCACTTCCAGATCCCCCAGGGCAGGGCCTAAGGGCCTGCATTCTAATCACAGACCTGTATGTGCACTGGAGTTTGGGTATGGCCCAGCCTTCAGCTGCCCAGAGGTGATGAGTCCAGTCACCCAAAGGCCCCTCTCACTCCTGTGCTGCAAAGGCAGCAGGGGAGCTGACAGAGGAGAGAGAAGACAGCATCCTGAGTCACCTGTACTGGGATTCTTGTTCTGAGTGTCGTTTAGAGGCTGGATCGTGGTGGAGAGCTGATGACTCTGTACGATTGTTACTGGTTTTCACCAACTCTAAGATTTCACTGATTGTAGTCACACCATTAAGTCACACCATTATTCCATTTTCTTTTACCACCAAGAAAGAAGAAGGGTTGCCAAATTCAAATATGTGAAAACATGAAGATGTACATTTTAGAATCGATGTAATATATGTGGATGTATATACATTCATAGGGTCTCACTTATCTTTATATGTGGCCTCAGAGATCCATCAGATGTGGTTGAATGAATCCATGCCAAGGAGCATATTGTTACATACAATTGATCCATCAGTTATCAATAAATGCCGCAGACACTTGACACTTAATTTCCACAACAATCTTATGTAATAGGCACTAGATTATCCACACTTTACAGAGGAGGTAACTGAGGCTCTGAGAGGCCACCTAACCCCTAGAATCCTGACCCCATTCAACCCTGGCTCTTGAGAGATGTTCAAAACTGCTGTCTGAACTGATCTGCAGAGCCCTGTTCCTCAAGGCCTGACAATAAATAAAGCAGTTTGAGTTCTCTTTGGTGCTTGTGTTGCTAAAGGATGAGTAACATTTCTAAAAGCAAAGTTTTCTCACCTCTGTTGGGGTTTCAGCGTTCTTAGACTTTTTAAAAAAATATATTTATTTATTTTTGGCTGCATTGGGTCTTCGTTGCTGCGCGCGGGCTTTCTCTAGTTGCAGCGAGTGGGGGCTTCTCTTGTTGCGGAGCACGGGCTCTAGGCGTGTGGGCTTCAGTAGTTGTGGCATGCACGCTCAGTAGCTGTGGTGCACGGGCTCTAGAGCACAGGCTCAGTAGTTGTGGTGCACGGGCTTAGTTGCTCTGCGCCATGTGAGATCTTCCCGGACCAGGGTTCACACCTGTGTCCCCTGCATTGGCAGGCAGATTCTTAACCACTGCACCACCAGGGAAGTCCCTCTTAGACTTTTTGAAGAGAAGTGTGGCAGGAGGATTTTCTCAGCTTTGGTAACATCCGAGGAGCTTGCTGGAATCAAACCTTAAGGATTAAGTTTAGGATAGAAAGACCAGGGTGCAGGGCACTGACAGAGCTCCCCCCATTCCCGTCTCTCCCTTGGGGTTTGGCTCTTTCAATCTACCCCGTTTTCCAAATCCAGGTTGCTTCCCGTGAATCCCCATGCCTCCCCACCTCCATCCTCACAATGTGGCAACCTCTGGGGTGGCCTTGCTCCCCTGGAGAGCCATCCTGACTGCAGTGGAGGGGAAATTCCTTTTCTCCTTGGCCGAGCTGCCATAGGGTGGAGATTTTTCAGAAGGCATTTGTATTAGGAAAAGAAAGCACAGTGGCACAAAGGCTGATAAAGCCTAGATTTCATTCACTGCTTTGGCCTGTTCAGAGTTTACTGGGTCCACAGCACCACCATCTCTTCTTTGCAGCCAGGTCATCACTTCCATTGTTTGGGGAAAGGTTAATAATGCCTTTTCCCAAAGTAGTTCAATCTGAGCAGTTTCATTCTCTTCAAGTTCTTATTCATTTTTGAATGGATTTGTTGTTGTTTTTAGTGTGTGTGGGTGGTGGTGGTGGTGTGTGTGTGTGTGTGTGTGTGTGTGTGTGTGTGTGTGTGTGTGTGTGTATGTTTTAGAAGAAGGCTTCTAGTGGCCGTTTGATGCCGGGAGATTTGAAGAGGAGTCAGCTTATCTTTTTGCCCATGTAAATGATCGTGTGGAAAGGAGGGCAAGTCACCTCCAATTAAAAAGACCCTGTGATTCGGCTCTGCTGCTCAGGAACACACATAAGCGTTTGATGTCAGCCAGCTTGCTGCTTGGATTTGAAGATTAAAAGGCTTTTGTTCCACCTTGAAGCAAACAAAGCTGCCGACCCCACAAGGAAACGTTCTGTGTCCTTGTCAAGTTCAGTGACCCAAACACAATCTACTGTAAGGTTTCTCACCAAGCCTGATTCATCTAAGAATAGCGTGTGTAATAGGTTTGGGGCTAGCTTGAGGTCACTAGGATCATCAATGATATGTTCTTTAATATTTTTATTTTTTTAATTATATAATGGCAATGTGACAGAGTAGTTTGTATAGAGAATATTTCATATAGACCATCATCCTTCAACTGCATCCCAGCTACTGACTTCATGTTTGCATGTCACCTTCGAGGCTTCATCCACATACATTCTTCAGCTTCGTTGCAATCAGAGTTTCTTGTAACTTACATTTTCCAAATGGACTGCACAGCTCAGTGAGAGCAGTACTGCTCAGACCAGCACGGGTTCCCACTGCTACTCTAAACCGTTCTCCAACCTCCCCGCCCAAAGACCACAACTACTCTTCCCCTTCATTCTCAGGACGTGGCCACACATCTGTGACAGGGACAGTGCATCCTGTAAATGAAGCATAGCATTAGGTCTGACACATAATGGGTGCCCAGTAAATGCTGGTAGGAACTGAATTCCCCATGCATACCAATCAGACCATTTTGTACTGACCTTAGACAGTCTACCTACCTACCCACACTCTTCCACTTCTCCCCACCGCGTTCCCACTGGAGGAGCAAAATAATGCAGTGACGACTCTGTCTGGGAAATCCACATGGGTCGGGGAAGGTGAGGAGGGTAGTGACCTTGGATTTTCCAGGAGAGAAATAGAACTGACTCAAAAAATAAATAGCCCTTGGATGGGCGTCTAAGGGCTGGGAAAGGAGATTCTGTGAGATGCTGCTGCCATCTAGTGGTACACATGCCAATGACAAATTTTGCATAAAGAGACCTGAGGGGATCAACAGGGTAGATAACAAAAATCTCAGAATCTTAAAATATAGACATTCAAAGAGTCATCACAGGCAGAGTCAACACATGCTGATTGAGTGGTCCTTCTTGGTCCAGCCTCTGCTGTGCATTCAAGTCGGGGTGGTGGTCCAGTGGCCAAGACAAACTTAGGTCCATCAAACACAGGACTCGGCCAAGACAATGCCACGTAGAAGAGAAGCAGACCCCAGTGAAGGGCAGGCAGGCAGGCGGAGAAGGGATGGGGCCTGGAATCTTACTTTAATACACATCTCTTTGGCATTTTTAAAAATACATTATTTCAATGGCTATAATTAATTTATTACATGTTACTGACCAGGTACTTTCTAGGGCAAGGGTTCTTAACCTCAGGTCCACCAACCGTCCCTAGATATACTTCAGGGGATCCATGAGCTTGGGCAGGAAAAAAAGTACATCTTTATTTTCATGAAACTCAAGCTGAAACTTAGCATTTTCATCAGTCATGCATTAGGCAATAAACCGCGCTGGTATTAGCAGAAACCGTTACTTTGTCATTCAGAGAAAATTACAAAACGTTTTCCTATCACAGTGTAGTTGCTGCAGATGTCTCAAATCACTTACTCATCACAACGTTGAAATTACAGTGATTATTAGAAGTGCCGCTAGATCTTACTAATGTTAATTAAGAAGCATATATATTAAGTCGCTCACCCTTTAAAATATTTTGATATCTGTATTTCAATATAATTGGCTTCTTTGAAATCCTTTGTCTTTTATTTTATGCATTTGAAAACATTATTCTGTAAAGGGATCCATGGCCCACAAAGGGTCAAGGTCTTCTGTTCTGGAGGCTCAGAGGAGGGACAGGTGACCACGGGCTGGACTAGTCAGAGGAGAAAGGATGAAGGTCTTCAATACAAGACTTTCCTGGGGAAGCAGAGCCAGGCTTTGCCAAAATGTGAACATGGAGAAGTCTCCATGACTTCTCTTGTGCCCAGCCCAGCAAATGATCCCTTTGAAAAGAATCCAAGAAGATAACTTTGTCCTAAAGGATGAATGGCTAAAATCATTTTCATTTTGGGGGGGAGGGATTTTCACTGAACGTGACTCAAAGCATCTATGAATACAGAGGACTGACTGTCTGTTGATGGAATTCAGTTGGTATGGCAAACTGGGTCGGCCTGCCCTTGAGTTACACTGTCCCCACCGACTTGTCCCTGTGCGTTGGCGAGGTTCTCCCGGTCATAAACAACATAGAAACCAAGTTAGCCAGACAGAAAAAGGCAATTCAGTGGAGGCCACTGGAAACCGAGGGAGAGTGGAACCAAACTTCCCAGAGCAGCAGATACAGGGCAGCTCAGGCCTCCTGGCAAAAGGTATCTGGGGACCTTCTCTCTAGAGCAGCTTCTCCAGTTTAAATGAGCACACGAGTCACGGGATCTGTTAAAGAGACTCAGCTGATCTGGGGTGGGCATTCATAAAGCTCCCAGGTGATGCTGCTGGTCTATGCCACACACTGAACAGCAAGGGTCCCACACATGCCTCCACCACTGTGCCTCCCTGTTGCCGTGTCCCTCGGTCCCAAGCATCAAATCCCTGGGAGGGAGAATGCATTGGCCCAGCTTGAGTGGGTATCCAGGCCTAGCTCTGAAACTATGATCAGTATGGGCTTACAGCCTGGGTATGTCCGCCTTCTTGGAGGGGGGAAATGTGAGAACATTCCAGAGGGAGGCACACCTGCCCGAACTACTGGCTAGAGGTCCCACCTTGAGGCAGCCCTATGGCTTCACCATCTGCCTCTGCTCCTTGCCTGCCCCATCTACACCATCTTCTGCCCATCCAGTGACCTACTTCCACAACCCAAGGATGGGTTTTGATGAGGTTGCTGTTGATGGGGCCCTGGGCTCCCATAACCCACAGGCTACACAAATGGGTACTTTCAAAACCCTTATCCCTTCAGATATGGTCCCTCCATTCTACCTCTCACCCCAGAGAGTTCATAGAATTTAGCTATGGATACCAGACCCTGGCCTGTGGATGACATCACACATGTGCGCACACACACACACACACACACACACACCATTTCCCACACTCTGATTCCCTGACATCTGTGAAGCTCAAGGTCTCTCCCCAAGATCTCCTCCATTTGGACACCTGTTGCATCTCTCCTCTCAGGTTCACCCACTACAGCCACACCTCCCCCCACTCCACTCCTCTTAAAGGCTGTACCCACAGCCAGGGACAAGGGACACTCAGCTTCTTCAGTCCTGTGGGACTCCAGCCACTTAGGTCAGCCCCTCGTAACCCCCTCCACCGAGGTGCGATGACTTCCTCACCCTTCCTCTCCCCTCCCTGGGCCTCTTAGCCTTGGCAGGAGCGACCTGTACATCCTTCCCCAGCCACCCAGTGGGAAGCAATTAGAAATTCATGGACAGAAAATGCCCAGCACAATGTTTCTGGCCAAGCACAGCGAATTCTCTGAAAGCCTCTGGAAAAAGGCTCTAATTGTGAGCACTGCCAGTACAGCCCCTGGGGCACTAACACCAAGTAACAGGCCTATTCTAACACTGTCTCAGAGGGCCCACGTTTAAAATGGCTGTGGTGGGGCTGAAAAGACTATGTCTTTCAACACTTTATTTTTTAATTAAACTTTTTATTTTGAGATAATTATAGATAACTCACATGCAGTTGTAAGAAATCATAGGGAGATCCTGTATACCCTTGACCCAGTTCTCCCCAATGGTAGCAACTTCCAAAACTATAAGGCAATATCCCAACCGGGATTTTGACACTGATACAGTCAAGATACAGAGCATTCCCATCACCACAAGGATCCCTCCGGTTGCCCTTTTATAGCCATGACCACTTCTCTCCTGCTCCCACGCCCTCCTTAATTCTTGGCAACCATAAACCTGTTCCCCATTTCTTCAATTTTGTCGTGTCAGGAATCCTATATAAATGGAGCCATAGCGTATATAACCTTTGGGGATTGGCTTTTCTTCACTAAGCGTAATGCTCTGGAGATTCAACCAGGCTGCTGCCCGTATCAATAGCTTGTTCCTTTTGGTTGCTGAGTAGGGTCCCATGTTATGGATGTGTTATAACTTGTCCCTGTTGAGAGACCTCTCACGTGTTATCACATTTTTCATTTCTAGATTGTTTTTCCAATTTTTCCTTTTTCATGGCATCCTAATTATGTTTCATGGATGTGATCAAGTCTCACATCTCTGAGGACACTGATTATAATTTTTTTAATTGTCTGCTCATCCCTGCGTTAATTCAGTTTCCCCAATGTTCCTCTTCTCAGTTTGTTTTGGTTACTGTCTCTCTGTGGTGTTGAAGGTTTCCCTGAACTGACTTATGATCCTAAGTAAACCATTCGTATTTAAGTGTGACACTAACAAGCTGATGGGCAGCCGTAGGTGTGTGGACGGGCTCCCCTTGGTGGTTGTCTGCTGGGGGAGCAGGTGGCCATCCTGATTTTTCATTAGGAACCCCATAATGTTAGTAATTGAAGGTCTTGGCGGGGGGCAGCTCAGTTTCTCAGGAGAATGAACTTGTCGTTCACAGGGAACACAAGCCTGGCTCCTGGCTGTCTGGAGCTATGTAATCATGTGCAGAAGTGCATTTCACTTCTGTTTTTAGCGTGGTCCCTCATCCTCACTCTTCTCCACTTGGCATTCCCAAGACAAGAGCGTCTCTGGCTCACCTCCTTCAGAGCCAGCCTGCAGTATTCTGGGGAGGCCAAATGGGGGATGCCCAGATGAGACAGACTGGGCCTGGCTGGGTCTATCCCCTCTTCTCACAGGGTTGGAATAATCCCTGCCTGTGGTTCCGCACTTCATGTCCACCTCCCGTGGTACCTCGTTCCTCTAGCCCCTGAACCTTTCTAGAATTCTAGGGGACAAAGAAGCTGCTTCCTTCAGTGCCACCCCCATTCCCTTCCTGTCAGCCTACCTACCACTCTCCGCCTGCTTTCCACCCTCACATCTGGCAAACCCAGGTCACTGAAGATGGAATTTGTTTTTTTGTTCTTATTCTTCATTTGGGACAAATTACTTGAGACGGAGATATAGATGTCTTTATTCTATCATCTTGTAGTTGTCATTTATTTTAAAAATCCTTCTCTAGTGCCTTCTTAAAACTACACACCTCCAAAACTCTCTTGGGGAACCGCAGGTGAAAAAGCAAGTTTGGAAGCAGCTGTCCTCTGGTGGTCTCTATCCCCACAGCCCTGCACACTTGCTGGTGCCTCTCTTCTCTTTTCCAGATCTTTTTAAGGAGGGAGGCATAGCTAATGGCTTGGTGCCTTCTGTGTGCCAACTAAGGAAATGTGGGAGGTGGTCAGTTCTCCCCTTTCTCAGGGGGATTAACTGAGGCCCAGTGAAATCAACTGTCAGGAGGCCAGGTGAGAAGAAAACTCCTTTGGTCCGATTTCTACTTCAACGCTTTTGTGTCTTTCACCACTGCATTTAATGCGACCCTTCATTTCTTCTCTTCTGAGAATTCATTCACTCACTCACTCATTCATTCAGCACTTAGACTGAGGAATATAAGAAGCAGAGAAGAGGGAGTTCCCCGGTGGCCTAGTGGTTAGGATTTGGCACTTACTCTGCCGTGGCCCGGGTTCAATCACGGTCAGGGAACTGAGATCCCTCAAGCTGCGCGGTACGGCCAAAAAATAAAAAAAAAATTAAAAATTCAGATTAAAAAAAAGACAAGCAGAGAAGACCCTTTGATGCGAGCCCCTAGGGGTCGTAAACTTCTGTCCAGCCCCTCAAGCTCCCACTCTTCCGTGAGAAGGGGCCCTGACTCTTCAGCCAGGCTGAGGAACAAGGCACTGACCGTGTTTAGCTCCTACTCTGTGCCAGCCACTTACTTGATGTTTTATATATTTCCTCTCACTTTGTTAATACTCTTAACCACTCTGTGGGGGTAAGCTTCATTATAGTTTTAGATGAGAAACTGCAGTGGAGAGAACTTCAGAGCGTAGCTCTGCCTGAGTCCAAGGCTTGCGCTGTTAGGAGGCAGCCTCTCTCAAGTATACTTATCTTCACTTTAGAGATAAAGAAACTAAGGTGCAGAGAGGTTTCTTATACATTCTGAGAAATCCTTGAGGTGAACTATGAGAAGGCCAATGCCTCACAAAAGGGAGAGGAGATAAAGGGGGTATGAGAGGGAAGGGTAGACCATGCTCTGCCCCTAATGGTGCAGGCCCCTCTCCCACAGGGAAATTTCCTAAGAGGAAAGGTAGGCTAACAGGACCGCAGAGGCCAGCATGGAATAATTTCAGATAGCAGCCAGCTGTGGAGGAGGAAAGAGGTGTCTGGTCTGGGTGCCTCTACCTTGTAAGAATCGGCTTCTTGCTCCCCAGCTGCCTCACTCCCTAGCTGCCAACAGTGCGAGGTCCTTTCGACCGCGAGCCTGCTCTCTAGGTCCATCCGGAAGGGCAGCTCTGGATGAAGAAGGGGTTTCGGGCAGGGGGTGGGGCTGGGGGGGAGGCAATGGTAATTTCTTCCTTTGCTCACTTTTCCATTGGCAGAACAAAGTGTCATTCCCAAAAAGCCAGGGAAGACTGTGCTTTTTGCCTGGGCCAGGGAGGCTTTCGATAACACTATCTAATTAAATTTTCTGGCAAAGAAAAACCAGTCACCAGACTCAAGGAGAAAACCTTGTATTCTCCTAAGCTAGAGAATGCAGTCATAATCTGAACTTGGCCAGAGAAGGAAGGTCCAAAAAAGTGATTTCATTCAGAGGAAAAAATGCCTAAAAGGGGAAAGTGACTGGATCCTGGGAATCTACCCCTGCAGAAAGGAACAGGGTAGCGCCAGGGTGGGCCCCAGCACCTGGGATGGAGAAGGCACGTGTAAACTTCTGCATTAAACCAACCGACCCTTCGTGTGGTAGGAGAAGCAGCCTATGTGGACAAAATCAACTGCTCTTTCTTTTGTTTCATCGGTTTTATTAGTCATATATCCAGAATTCATTATATAAATCTTTCAAAATACTAGACTTTGCAAGAATAGTTTACAATTCAGCTCTGATTGCACAAATACTTGACACGAAACCATTTTTACAAATACTTATTTTTCTTGAAAGAATACTTTGGTACAGAAAATAAGTCTCTATATATCTTACAGCAAATTGTATGCAGTTTTTTTCCCATTCAACCATCATTTCAGGTTTCCTATCACAGCACATGCGTCACATCCCATAAACCAAATTATAATCTGCTGCCGCTGCTTGTTTTCAATTACTATTCACAATGTTAAGAGTTTTCAGGCTTCTTTTTCTAATCTTTCCTGATCTGAAAGAATTCACGTATTCAGGCTAGAAGAGGTAATTTAAACAACATTCTTTCTAAATCTAACTTGCATTGGGTTAATCACTGTGCTTGGTGAACAATCTTTACACGCCTCACTTACGCTAGCCCAGCTAGTAGCTCACCCCTGCTGTATCAAGCAGAAGGGATAAAGTCCTTTTATTCCTAAGAGCTTCTAAACTGTGAAACAGAACCCTAGAAACAAGAGTTAAATACAAATGTTTAGAAAGCTGTAACATTTGCTAATGATGAGAAGTAGAGAACACTTTTAGACTCGAGGTCTCTCCTAGGTTGAAGAAGACATAAAAGAAAGCGTAAGGATGTGGCAGTAGTTTTATAAAATATTGAAAAACTGAAAACGGTGAATCACTTAGGCCAGTGGTGTGCTGTTTCCAAAGTGCCAGGAGATACAGAATGTTAGACTCTGTGGCTAGCTGAACTATTTGACATTCTTCGAAATAGATGCTGTGGCTTTGAAATAGCCTAATAAATACTCCCTTGGCCAGAACAAGTAATCATTTAGGCCAGGGGAACTTTACAGAATACTGACCATGTTTCCTGAAGACAGGACCCACCAGGGAAAACATGTGGCATTCATTCCATTCCTTCAGTTGCTGAAAAGTGTGTCCAGTTAGCAAGAGCTTGTCTTACTCTTCAGGTAGCATGAATTAAAAGCAAGAGCCTGGCAGCATTCTCCAGTCTAGTTCCTGAGTGCTCAGCTCCAATTATCCAATATTCTTAAAAGGATTCTTTAATCAAGCCCTTGTCCAATAAGAGATTTAATAGTACTTGGGGACTACAGTATGTCCCATTTCTCTGCTTTTTGATTTCTCTTGATTTCTCTTTCTCACCCCAGTGTAACCAGCTGCTACAGGTTCAAAATACCGTAGCAGTATTTTGGAAATGAGTTATTTTGCATTACCGAAAGTGTCTGATCACATTATAACGGTTCACATTTGCATCTAACTGGGAGGTGGCCACATCGTGTCTACTGCAGTGATTTTGCGAACTCGGCATAGTCAATGTATCCGTCATTGTTCTTGTCATCGTCTCTCAAAACACCATCTATTAAGTTGATCAGTTCATCTTCGTTCATTGGTGTCTGTTCATTCCCTTCCTACAAGGTACAAATTAGACAAGGATGAGCGGCATCTTTTACTGGAAGCGCTTGGTTAATTGTCCAAAATAAAATGTCAATAAACTCCTTCAGATGTAGTATTTCTACTTCCAGGAATCCACAAACCACATATCAGATCCAGAGTCAATTCATAATAATCCAATTTAGAAATGATTTTTGGCAGTTAAAAGGACGATACAATCAAAGTAAGCACTCGCTTATTTGTTTTAAAAATTACTTTTCATTCTTTTCTCATTACAAAAGTCATACGTGTTCATTGTAGAAAGCTGGGTCCACACAGAATTCTGAGCTTCAAGAGATTCCAGGACCCGCAGCCCCATCCTAGAGAAAAGCTCACAGCCCAGGCCCTCCTGAGGGTCAGCTCTGCTAAAGTGGAAACAGTCCACGCTAGACAACATCTCAAGGTCAGAACAAGACGAAGAAGGCACTGCCGACCAGTAGACCTCATCGTGATCTTTGAGGCGAAGGCATTTCTGCTCACAGGGCTGAGCGCTGAGCTACTGCTGTTCACGTCCTCAGCTGATTCTTCCCCTGCCTCCTCTCCCACGTCCCCCTTCCCTCTCCTGCCGCCACCAGCATCCTCGCCTGCCAGGGCTGCTGGACCCCAGTCCCTCTGCCTGGCGTCCGCCCGTATGCCTCCCATAGCAGACCCTGCGCTCGTCATGCCAGCCTCCTGTGCGAGCCCTAGCGCTCCCCGCAGCCTTCAAAGCAAACCCCACCAGGCTCAGCTCGCAGCCGTGCGAGCACACACCCTCCCCAACTTTGCCTCTCCTGCTCTCTAGAGATTACAGTGTGGCACAGTGGGACAGACATTAGATCTGGAGATGTAAGATCTGAACTTCACCTTCCTTACCTCTCAAACTGGGGGCAATAACAAGGCCTGCCCCTTCCTGCTCCCAGGCTACTGCAGGGATCAGACGAGATCTCTAACCTGCTGGAAAGTGCTTTGTAAACTACGAGCACCGTACTGTATCACCCAAACCCTCAATTATCACCAAATCCCTTGAGCCCTTGGCCCCCTGACTCGCCATTCTTCCCAAATGAGATAACTTCTCCCCTGTTCTGCATTTGGAATGTGGTCTGTCTTTTAGCTGGTTCTCAGATGCTGGCGTGCAGCAGAAATGCCAGCAGCACTTGCTAAAGATAAAAGGAAAGCTCTGGGGCTTCTGCCTCAGCCCGTCACCCTGTATGAGAAGGACCGCTGAACAGGAAAAGAGGCAGGACAGAGGGTGAGCAGAAAAAGGAGAAGCAGCAATAGTGTTGTACAAGGACGGGGGAGGTCATCAAGTTCGGGGACTGAGTTACCAGAGGGAGGCTTTTCCAAGCTGCTGTCTACTGAGCCATTGCCTGACCTACCTCCTTATGGACATGAGTGATGGCTGTGGAGAGTTCTAGGCCGTCAAGCAAATTATTGCCGTCATAATCATGCATTTTGAAATAATGGAGCTGCAGTTCTTGTGGGGACATCTCTGCCTCTGGTTTGTTGACGACACCTTCTAGATGCTCCATGATATGCCTAAAGACCAACAGTGAGACTCAGACCACTTGGTGGCGATGCTGGGATCCTACCAAAATCTTAAGGACTCTGAAACGTTCAAGATCTTAAAGTTCATCCATCCCAGAAAAACAAACATCAACAGTGGCAGACCACACTCAGGGAAGACAGATACAGGCGAGGCCCTGAAAGGAGCGGGGGAAAAAAAATCAAATAGTTCATTTGTTATGCTGGCAAGATTATGGGTGTTTTTCCTTTTTATTATTAGAATATTGTTATAGCATTTTGGGGAGCTATTAATTTTTTTTTCTTAAACCAATTTAAGGATAACAGAGTATAATGTGTGAGGCTAACTGGCCCAGGGCAAAAGTGGCAACAAATGATTCAATGTTTGAACATGCCAATACAAAAGAAAAAGGTCTTGTCAGAAGCAAGAAACCTTAGCTCTATTTTGGACTCTGCAACTACCACTGTGTGTGTGTGTGTGTGTGTGTGTGTGTGTGTTGAAAGAGAGAAACAATGAATTCAGGCAAGTCATTTATCCCTTTTGGGCCTCCAGATCCTCCATCTGTGATATGATGGTGAAAAAAGAATACCTGACTTACAGGTGGCCATAAGGAATAAATATCATCCTTGGAAAATGTTAAGGGGTCGCACAAATAGTAGAAGGAAAGTTGGGCAGCGCGTGCCTTTGTAGCTGGCTGCAGCTGCAGATGGGGAGGCCCCTGGACCACAGCCCCGGCTGAATACGTACTCTTGGTCATGCACTGTGCTCTTATCCAGGCCCACGCTGCCGGGATGGGAGAAGCTGGCCCCGGGCTCCTCGGCCCTGGCACCCAGGGCACAAAAGGCCCAGAGCAGGGCGCACAGGAAGGGGGTTCTGAGTGGCTGCAGAGATCTCATGGTCACCGGTACCTGGGAGGTGGGGAACACAGAAGATGAAGGTGAGAACACCAGAACTGAACTGAGGTTCTTTCAAGACTTGACACAGCGCACTCCTGGGAACCTGGGT
Organism: Lagenorhynchus albirostris; assembly: GCF_949774975.1. Taxonomy (NCBI): domain Eukaryota; kingdom Metazoa; phylum Chordata; class Mammalia; order Artiodactyla; family Delphinidae; genus Lagenorhynchus; species Lagenorhynchus albirostris. Next base: position 51,202,958 of record NC_083107.1, on the reverse strand, counting down.
GAAGAAGCAAGCCTGGGAAAGAGGAGGCCTGGGCCCAGGACAGCTCTGACGCCAGACTGCAGGGTGACCTTGCGCTCTCCAGGTCCCCATCACTCAAACGGGAGGGCAGGTCCATGACATTTCCTGACGCCCCTTTGGAATGCCAAGCAACTTGATGAGAGCTTACAGGGATTTGGAGAGTATTTCTGCCTACAAGCAGCTTATAGTCTGGCGAGAGAAATACTTCCTACTGAGAGCACGAATCAAGGCACAAAGTGAGGTGTACTAAAGAAAGATTAAACCCTCTGAGAGTTCAGAGGAAGAAGTTTCCTTTGGGCGAGGGAAAGCCAGAGAAGGTTAACAGACATGCGGATACTTCAGCAGGGCCCGGATGGATGGGCACACAGTGGATGTGGAGGGACTGAAGGACGAAGGGAAGGTGCGAGCAGAGGGGCAGGTGCAGACAAGTGGGAGAGAAATTCCGAGTGGTTGAGTCAGGCTGGAGCTTAGAGGGTATGAAACAGACGGAATGGTAGACAACAGGCTGCAGAGGTTGACCAGGCCGTGCTGGATGTGGTTTTGCCCGCTAGGCCAAGGGGGCTGAAGTTTCCTGGGGATACATGGGAGCCACTGAGGGTTCATGAATGGGAGACGAGATCAGAGCTTGGTTTCACAGTGGCTCAGCTGGCAGCACAGCAGGGAAGGTATTAGGTGGAGTGAGTCCAGAGACGGGGGTTGAGGGAAGCAACGGGGCGGGTCAGATCAAGGCCCGCAGTGGTGGACACGGAAAAGAGGACGTTAACCCTTGCCTTGTCCACCTCCCAGGGCTGTGACGGAGGCAAGTAACTGAACCAGGTGAAAGAGCGCTGGAGAGGAGAGTTCCATAGGAATTAGGTTCCGTCAAGTACTTCTGGGGTTTAGCTAGACTTGGAATCGTGGTCAACAAGAAGACACAACTGGCTACACAGCAAGCTCCCCGAGGGCAGGAGTGCTTTGTTCCCATCCGTATCCCCACCAAGGCTCAGGCCTTTACTAACTGCTGTTAAACAGAAAGTCCTGGTCTTTCCAGGGGCTTACAGACTGACCTCAAAAAGGAAGGTGAAGGATAGCCAGGAGACCTCCATACAACACAAAGGAAACACCTGACTCACACATTCACTTCCCTGGATAATAAGGGCCAGTGATTTCTAAGGGGCCAGCTGCAGCCAAAAAACCTAGAGCAGCGAAGAGAAAGCATAAGGTACTAGTCAGACCCTCGCACATGCCACAGAGGGCTCAGCTCTGAAGCCGTCGCCACCTCCACTGAGGTGTTACAGCCCCTCACCCGTCCTGAAAGGCTCTGTGTAGGGTAGGACCCTGGGAGAATGCCATCCCCACAATGTTTAAGAAAATTTCCCAAACCCACTTTGCTGGATATCAGCAGTATCCTCCCTAAGGAGACAATGGTCACTGAGATGTATAACTTCTAGGGTATAAAAAGAAGCATCTAGTCTCACAACTGAATAGGGACATCATAATGCAATCGTCATAATTCATAACAGAAACAGAAAAAGATGTTCAATATATACCAAGAGAAAGAGAGCAGGCTACAAAAATCTGTAAAGAATAATTCATTTTGGGGGAATTCCTTGGCAGTCCAGTGGTTAGGACTCAGTGCTTTCACAGCTGTGGGCCTGATTCAACCCCCGGTTGGGGAACTTCGATCCCACAAGCCGTATGGTACAGTCAAAAAAAAAAAAAAAAGAAGAATTCATTTTTGTAAAAACCAAAACAATGTATGTATATTTCTCATACACAGAACAATGACTAAAAACTATTAACAAAGATTATTTTCTGAATTATGAGATTAGGAGTGATTTTTTTTTTTTTTTTTTTTTGCCCATGCCATGTGGGATCTTAGTTCCCTGACCCGGGATCTAACCCACGCCCCCTGCAGTGGAAGCTCGGAGTCTTAACCACTGGACCACAGAGGAAGTCCCCAGGAGTGATTTTGATTTTTTCTTCTCTTTACTTTTCTATTGCTTCTAAAATTTCTACTATAAACATGTTTTGTCTTTACAAATATGTATTTAATGCAATTCATCCCATAATTTTGTTCCAGACTATATGGATGGAATATAAAGGGGGATTCCAGTTAAGTCTCATCTCTACAAAATAATTCAGGAACAGCCAGAAACTACATCCCAATCTTACCAAATAAAAGTGTCCAGACCCTGATGAGGCCACTGTCACTGTACCTGGTACCAGAAAACAAGGTCTCAAGTTACTCTCAGCAGAGACTGCCCCAACTAGAGCAGAACAACTTGTTCTGACCACACACCATAGAGTTCTGGGACAAGAGGGACCAGAGGGGGAAGCCAGCTCCTCCCAAGTCTTTCAGATTCATATGCATTAGATGTCTCTTTCTCCAGCAAGCCTTCTTCAATTCCAAGTCTGGCTTAGGCGTTCTTCCCATATGCTCCTAAGTGATTCCCTTCAGAAGGGTCCTGTCCATCGCTGACAACGGCTGTGCACACGACCTTGAACGTGCCTGATTACCTCTCAGTACCCCCTGCGGAACTGGGCTCTGGGAGGCCGGGGACTGCGTCCACATGCCCAGCATTGGGCACAGTGCCCGCACAGAGGCTGGTGATTCTCAGCCTGTGTGCCACGGTCCTCGGGAGCTGGGGGCGATTACCACCTTCACAGATAATGCTGCCAAGTTTTGATGTCAATGTAACTGAGGATGAAACTTAGCTTTGGAGGCATCTATCAGATAGAAAAGCTGAGTGGTCATCGGACCCATGGCACCGTTTCCTATAACTATGTGGTTGGATACTTAGTATATCAGATAGGGGTGGGGTAGGCGGGGGAGAGGTTCTATTTAAATAACACCAAGAAGCAACCCAGTGCTTGAGTCCAAATTATCCCCTCTTCATAGGAGAAAGGATAAAGGTCAAGAACCATACATTTTGGACTTAGCCCATTTTGGTCTGCTGTGGCAGGTTTCTAACCATTAGACCACAACAAAAGACAAATCTACAAACACAGAAGAGAAACTCCCACCTACAAGTGCTACAGGAGCACAGGGAATCTGACTGCCACTTAACAAATTAAACCACTCACATTGAAAAGGAAACATTAGCAAGTCCCTTCCACCGCAAGAACAAGTTGCATCATCCAACTACTTAGCTCAAGGCCATAAGCAAAGAGCTTGGCAGATAAGCCCCAGGAGTTCCTGGGCTCACTGGCCTCTGAGAAATTAAAGGCTAGGCTGGAGAAAAATCCAGAGGAGAGATTTCTGAGAGAGTGGAACACAACCATTGAGACACCTTTCACAAGGAGAAGCGTCATTCCTGGGAAGAAGCGCTAGACCACTGATGGTAGGGAGCTCCCGCAGTGCCCTGACTGTAACTGGGCTTCCCTCACAGCTCCAGCAGCCTCTTCCAGTCCCAGAGCATTTGTTCCCACTGGTTCCACCTGTCCGTCCTCCCTGTTCCTTCCAGGCCCAATTCAAATGTCACCTCTGTGTTCTCCCAGCCAAGACCAACTGTTCCCTCCTCTGACCTCAGTTTGCAGTCTCTCACACTCACTTGGCCTTAACATATGGTCACATATTGTGCTCCGTTTGCTTTTCTCTTTTCTCTCCCTCTCTGAAGACAGGGAACCTATTTTCTGCTTCTCCTTTACCCTAGTGAATTTATTACAAAGTGCTGAGCTGACCTGGCAGAGCACACCTTCACTCTGAATCAGGGCAGTGGATCCTGCAACCTAGGTGTGTTGTTCCCTATCACAGAGGATCTGACTACACTAAAAAAAATAACTGGGCGCAGATGTTGAGAGTCCGCCTGCCAATGCAGGGGACGCGGGTTCGTGCCCTGGTCTGGGAGGTTCCCACATACCGCGGAGCGGCTGGGCCCGTGAGCCATGGCCGCTGAGCCTGCGCGTCCGGAGCCCGTGCTCCACAACGGGAGAGGCCACAACAGTGAGAGGCCCGCGTACCGCCAAAAAAAAAAAGAAAAAAAAACTTCCCTTTGGAAACGTCCCACCAGTGGTTTGGCCAGGCCCACGCTCATTCTGTCTTACCAACACCTAAGAGTTTGCAGCGAGCTTTCCTCCCATTAAAAACCACAGCAGCTGCTAGCCACTGTTCTCTCCTGCTGGGGCCCTCAGCTGAGAATCAACCTCAAAGCAGCCACACATCCTCTAGCCAGAGGTGATGCCAAAGAAAAACCTGACTGGCATTTCCCCATTTAAAACTACCATGGTCCTGGACTGAAAGCAAGAAAAGAACCAGGTTCCTAGGCAAAGAAAGCTCTACATGGGTTGGGGATTGAGAACTGGTTCTGAAAAAGCAGGCATTTAATAACTTGATCTCTTTGTTCATTTGGGGAGCCCAGGGAGCTGCCATGCTTCATTTATACATTTAGCTAACACTCTTCATTAACAGCTTGGTGCTGCACAAGGTTCTAAGGAAAGGGCTGTGAACCAGACAGGCTCCTGTCACACAGATTACAGCCTGCTGGAAAAGAAAGACCAGTTCACGCAACAGCCCTAGGGTACCACAGAAGCCCCAACCCACACCTGGGTTAATGCATGAAGGATGATTTTTCTTTCAAGGTGCTAAAGGACAGCATCTCAGGTAGAGGGAACATAATGTAACAAACACCTAAGCCTAGAAGGAACTTGATCCAATCTGGGAAATAAAAAGCTTTCAATATGGTTGAAGACACAGTATAGTGGAGATGGATGAGTTAAAGTAAAAAGAGGACAGGTCACGAAGGGCCTTGTAAGCCCTGTTCAAGAGGTTATAAGAGCAATGGGAATCCATGGAAGGGCGATAAGGGAATGGGGAGAGGGGTCTGGTGACGTGATCAGATTTCTGTTTTAAGACCATCACTCTGGCTTTCCACTACATAACAAACTACAGAGGATGGAGAAGGGATACAGGGGACCAGTCAGGAGGCTACTGAGTAGTCCAAGGGAAAGATGAAGGTGGCCTGAACTAGCTAGAGCACAGGAACTGGGCGTGGAGAAGTGGGTGTATCCCAGAGAGATTTGTGATGAAATCGATGTGGGTGGGTAAAGAGTGTAGGAGGTGAGAATGATGCCCAGGTTTCTGCTTGGGCAACTGGGTGGATGGCGGGTGCCATGCCCAGACAGGGAATACTAGAGGGGAATACAAGCTCCCCCTGCCTCCCTACTCCCCTGGCACGGCCTGGCCAAGCTCGCCCGCCCGACAGGACCTGTTTATTGTCTCCCCCAGAGAGAGATGGGGTACAGGAGCAGATGGAGAGCTACGACTCAGGCCAGCGCGCAGGTCCACGGCAGGTCTCCAAGAGGGCAGAGATTGGCCCTGATCGGGCCCATCTGCCCCGGGGGAGAGGCTCTGCTCCTAGTCAGCTAGCTTCCCGGACCGACTTGGGGTCCGATACCCTCACCCAGGCCGCTCCTGCCTCCCAACCTGAGCCAGAAGCCCCGAGACCCCCAAAGGGACGCCGGGATCCCGCCCCGCTGCGGACCCCTGAATGCCGTCCCACGGACTTCCTCCTCCAAGGTCGGGTCACAGGCCTCACAGGCCGCAGCCAGATTGCGGCTGCTCCCTGGCTCACTCACCCTCGCAGCTAGCAGTTGCCAAACAGCCTTCTCCGGACACGAAGCCCTACGGCGTGAGCCTCACCAGCACCCGTCCTCAGAACGCTTTTCTCGGCCCCGCCCCACCCCCCCGTCCCGCTGTGCGCACGCGCACCCCTTCTGCCCGCCCATTGGCGCCGCGGGCCCCGCCCCTGCCCGGCGCCGGGCTGCTGGGCTGATTTCGCGTGTAACGGGCTCAGGCCCAGTAAGGGCTGGGCGGAGGCGTTTCTTCTGCCTACTTTCCCGAGGGCGACACTCGGTTGGGCCACCTGAACCCCCAGAGTCCCCGCAGGTTGCTAGGCAACCCCGGAAGCCCCCAGGGACGTAGTAGGGCGAGGACCTAAGGTGGCGAAAGCGGATGCAGCGGGTGTCAAAACTGGCTTTCAGCTCCACCTCCACCTCCACATTTACAGGTTCCTGGGTTCCTCTGACTGCAAGTTGGGAAGAAAGATAATAGCGTAAAGGAAAAAAATGTTGCGTGCCATTCCAGTTCTACAAGGATCAAGCCATTAGCCACTGCAATTGACCACCAACAGTGTGCCCCGAGGGGAATTCAGGATGGAGGAAAACAGGAAACTTTCTGTACTTCGGATATACTGATCCTTAGATAGGTAAGATGCATCTCTAAGGAAAAATTCCAAATAACCCCAGGAAATATGAAACTGCCGGAGTCTCAGCCAGGGACTGAAGAAGATGCAGGGACTTGGTTGAGAGGACCATGTCGGGTGTCTGGGAACTGGGAGAACAAGGCACCCGGGCTTCCTATCTTTTTATGTGTTGGCAGAATGAAGACATAAACATGGATGGTGAAAACATGGTCTAGGATCAAGAATCACTTAATAGCTTAATAGCCCAGAGAAGGTACTGTTTTTCCAGTGAAGTTCAGAAATCTTTATTTCCTCCCTTCCCTGACCTTGTGGCAAGAGAGCAGGGGCTTTGTAGAATAGAAGAAACCCTATTAATTCCAGGCTCCTTCCCCTTTCCTTCCCCTGAAGTTTGAGTTAGTTATAGATCTAGTTCATTTTTCAGCCCTCCCTCTGCCATGCATCCATTCTACCATTTGCTCATTTATTCATTAATTCAGTAACATTTCTTGAGTACCTCCTAGGTACTAGGCACTGTGCTAGGAGTTACCAGAGAAACAAATACAAACAAGATATGATCTCTTCCTTCAACAAGCTCAGTGTCTGATGGATAAAGCATTCTCATTCTATTTAACCAACGCCTACACTTTTTCTATGGATCTTATCCTCTGTTCTCTCTCTCTCTCTCTCTCTCTCTCATCACCAATTACTCCCCCTCTAATAGCCCATCCCCACGATCATATAATCTTGCTCTGGTTTCTTCCCCGCTACACTGCTGAAACTACATCTCCATGCAAATTCAGTGGTGCTTCTCCTCTGTTTTTACTTGCCCTCTCAGTACTATTCCTCACAGTCAGCTATCCCCACTTTGAAACACGTTCTTCTCTTGTTTTCTGATGCCATGTACTCTTGGTCCTCCTCCTACCTCACTGACTATTCTTTCTTGGGTTCTTTTCACTGACTTCTCATCTTCTGCTCAACCTGTAAATATCAGAGTGCTTAGTGTTCTATCCTTAGTCCCCTTCTTTGTCTCCCTACCCACTGTCCTTCTGTGATTTCATCTGGTCGTATGGCTTTAGCTGCCATTTGCAAGCAGATGACTCCAAAAGGTAGATCTCTAACAATGACCTCTGCCTGTAAGTCCTCACTCCTCTAAACAACTGCTTACTTGACATCTCCACACGAGTGTCTAACTGGCATCGCAAATTTAACTTGGCCCACCAAAATATTCATTTTCACCCCCAAACGTGTACCTCTCTGTTTTTCCCATTTTAGTGACTATCACTGCCATCCATTTAGTTGTTCAAGCCAAACTCGAGGAGCCATCCTTTTTGCCCCCTCAACTTTATTGAGGTATAATTGACATCCAGGAAACTATCATCTGCTACCTACCTTCATTCTTGCCCCATTTTAGTCCGTGAGTCAATTGTTTAAGCCATTTATAGGTGAGCGTTCTATAACTTGTAGCTGAACCCATTCCTAACAGGCAAATAACTTGGTACCAGAAGTAGGACACAAGAAAAACAGATACTAAAACGTGAAATTGGCTAACAGAAGGTTAAGGTAGCCAGTGGTAAAGACTCTATTCCAAATGGAAAGTTGGTGACCTACATGTTAAGCAGTAGTTAAACTGTTGAACTGCTGTCACTTGCTGGACCTTGGGAAAAACCCACATGCCATCCAAAGTTGTATTGCGGGAGAAATCTCAGGAACGATACAGAACATTCATGACTGTTGGCTTTTTTTTTTTTCCTTTTTTAAGTAGCTTTCAGCAAAGTCCTTCAAGAGAGTGGCAAATCCAGATTAGGGATAACTGATTGGAAAGCAGAGATTAAAGAAAATAAGGCCTTGGTGGGAAAGGAACATCTTACCTGCAGTTTACAACCTAAATTAGCTGAGTCCCACAATTTGGAGACTTGCTGGGTTGAAATAAATAATTTTCTTTAAATACCCAAGCTGAAGCCAGCACAAATGGAGACAGGGAAGAGGCAGCTTTATCAGGAGAGAAGATGGAGGCCCAAGGTAGCAAAGATGGACTATAGGTGGCTTCTGTACCTGCTGTGTTTTGAATTGTCTCCACTGCAATTAAGCACACAGATACCAGCCCCTAGAAGACTTAAATATTCTAATAGTTGGCTTTGCTTGTTTTGCAGAAAGAAACATTTGAGGTATACACAAGAAACTACTGAAAGAGAACAGAGGTGAGAATAAGACCTCATTTTATATCTTTTTGTTTGGCTTTAATTTTTAAAAAATCAAGTAAATATATTAATTATTTGGGGGGAAAATATAATCTTTCATTAGAAAACCATTTAAAGACTCCCTAGATAAGTTATTTGATTGTGATTACTCATGTATGGAATTGACCAGAAGCCTAACAAATGATTGAGGCAATCATGTGTCCCTAAAATCTCAAGCCTGGTCAACATTGGTCTGTTCCTGTTTAAACAAGGGAAGGGCTGCCAGATTTCCCAACAAGAACTTAATACACTGCCACTGACTGGGGGATACTACGTATTTTCCATTCTTTTTTTCTGAAAGGAAGTATTTATTATTTTTTCACATTGTGCATTGAATGTGTTTCCCAGTATTTTTTGTTTGGTTTTGTTTTTTTACATTTTATTGATGCACGATTGTTTAGAAAAAACACACTTCTGTTTCCCTTTACTCACACACACAATACTTCTGACAGCAGATGTGTGGTTTTTCCCCACACCAAGCAATTCCTTACAACACCAGCTGAGTGTCCTACAATGCAATTCAATTCTGACACTAACTGAAGTTAGTACAATCCCCACAAGTAAAGGGCTCAGCCCCATAAGACTGCCACCCACCCGCTTCAGATGCCAAGCACAATTCGTAGGTCCCCAGGTTACCCATGACTTCTGTCCGACTTTACAAATTGAAGGCTCCCATGACTCCCTCCTGGGATTTGATCACTTGCTAGAACAGCTCACAGAGCTCAGGGAAACACTTACATCTACCAGTTTATTATATAACACAGGATATCATAACGGGTACAGATGAACAGTCAGATGAAGAAATACATAGGGTGAGGTCTGGAAGGGTCCCAAGCACAGGAGCCTCTGTCCCTTTGGAGCTGGGGTGCCCCATCCTGCAGACACGTGGATGTGTTCCACCAACCCAGAAGCTCTCCAACCCTGTACTATTGGGATTTTCATGGAGGCTTCCTCACATAGGCGTAATTGATCATTAACTCAATCTCCAGTCCCTCTCCCCTTCTTGGAGGATAGTGGGTAGAGCTAAAAGCTCAAAGTGTCTAATCATGATTTGGTCTTTATGGTGATCAGATCCATCCTGAAGCCATCCAGGGGCCCACCAAGGGTCACCATATTAGAACAAAGGACACGCCTATCACCAAGGAAATTCCAAAGGATTTGGAACCAGGGTCAAAGGCCAAGTATTAGAACGAAAGATGCTTCTTATCACTTGTGAAATTACAAGTGTTTTAGAAGCTCTGTGCCAGGAACCAGGGGCATATATGTAAATATTTTTTTTTCTATTATTTCAGAATAGTATACACAAAAGTACCCATACAGAAAAGCATACAGCTCAATAAATTTTCGGAAATTGAACACCCCCATATAACCAGCACCCAGATCAAGAAACAGAACATTACCAACACCCTAGGAGACCCGCCTGTGCTCCCTTCCAAGCACCACCCTCTTCCTAAAAGGTAATTGCTATCCTGACTTCTAATACCACAGAGCAGTTTTACCTGTTTCTGTATTTTCTGTAAATGGAATCACACAGTACGTACTCTTTTATCTATGGCTTCTTTTACTCAACATTATGTTGAGATTCATTCATAGTGTGTAGCTTTAGAGCATTCCTTCTCATCTCTGTATGCTATTCTCTTTCCCCTTCTACTGTCAGTGGATATCTGGGTGGTTTCCAATTTTAGGTTGTTATAAATTATGCTACTTCAACATTGTAGAACGTGTCTTTTCTTGCACAACTGTTCAGGTCTCTGTCAGGTATTAACCTAGGAGTAGAACTGCTGGCTCCTGGGAATGCAGATGTTCAGCTATATTAGGTAGTGCCAAAAGGTTTTCCAAGTGGCCGTGTCAGTTTACACTCCAGCAAGAGTTCTATTGGTCCCCATTCTCTCCAACACTTGGTATGTCCCATCTTTCTCATTTTAGCGGAAAATGAACTTGTCTTAGCTTAAATCATCCAACCATGAGAAGCCACATCTGGACCGGAAAGGGGCCTGCACAGTACACAGAGTACCTGGACTCCCAGCTGTATGTAGGAGCTGGCTGGGACTTTAGGATTACCTCCTCTATGGAGTGAGCTCCCCGCATGGCAGATGTGTATGTGAGAAAGAGGGATGCGCATGGGTTTCAGGTAACCAAAGAGCTACACCGGGCCAACGCGGATGAGTTTGAGTCGGTGGTAGCCCAGTTTCCATTTTCAACACCCTTCTCTCTTGTCTGTCTCCACAATGAAGGCTAAAAAACGTTAAACACTCACTTCCCCATCTTTTCTGCAGCTAGATGGCTAGGTAACATAGTTCTGGGCAATGAGACAGAAGGGGAACTTGGGAAATCTTGCTTTTCTGATAAAAGAAACAAGTGATGGGTGCAGACCTTTCCCCTTCCTCCAGCCCTGAATGGGGACGTACCGTCTCAGCAGTCATCCTCAATCATGGACGGAAGTGGGAGAGAATTTAGAAAGGCTGCCCTAACACCGTGGGCCACTGAACCAACACCAGCAGCTGCTTACTTCCAGATATCCTGTTATGTGCAGAGAACTGCTATTTGTTTAAGCCACTCGAAGACAGTTACTTGCAATCCAAAGCATTCTCACGTGATACAGAGGTCCAGCAAGATGTGGACTCAGATGTGAACTGGATTTATCAGTGTGAGGTCACTGGGGGCTCAGAGAGCAGTTTACGTGGAGTGCTGGGCAGCAGCCAACATACAGTGGGTGGTGAGTGGCTGGTGGGAAAGGCTGGGTACGGCAAGTATGGGCAAGCCTTTCATGCTTGGCTGAGAGGGAAAGGAAAGTAGTTAGAGGGGGACACAGGATCCGGAAGTGTTGTCTTTAAGGTGGAAGGCCTTGTGCATGTTTAAATCCTTTCGGGAAGGAGCCAGCAAAAATGAGACTGTAAAGAGCAGCATGGACAAAACTGAAAGAACAAGGTTATTGAGGAGGCAGGAGAGAATGGATACAAAGCCCAGGTGGGTGTTAGCCTGAAATGTGGGAGGCATAGCTATTTTCTGAGAGAGCCATGATTGGGGGAAGGGCAGGTAGATTGAGTGGGTCAAAGTTTGAAATCATCATTGTGTATCTGGGAAAGCAAGCTGCCTAAAGGAGATAGAAGACTTCCTGGCCTGAGTTGAAGGCTCAGTTGAAATTGGAGATTGTTCATTTAGAGTGGTACGGTCTGCATAATTATTTGATTATATACAATGGTTAATGTACATTTCATGACTTTTAATTTAAAAAATTTTTGCATCTAAGTTACACATGGATGTGGCTAGAAAAAAGTAGAACAGAAAGTTGTCTAATAAAATACCAAGTTCCTCTCTCTCTATCACCAACTCTTCCCCATCTCGCTAGCTGCTGTTTATGACCACACTAGGGTTGGGTGAGGGGATGGACTGGAGAGTAAGGGGGATAAGGAGGTTGTTACGGCTCTGCTCTCCCCACTCCATCTGACTGATGTTTAATCCTGAGTGCCTTTGTGTGGCTCCCCTGCTGAACCCCTCACTGCAGTCCCCCTGACATGGGTAGCACCTCTCTTTTGGAAGGCTCGTGGTCCTCTCTCCATGTCTGGTTTTCCCCAGCTGTCCAAGAGATACTCTTTTGGGCAGAATCCCTTTAAAAATGATCCCAAGCTGGTTCAATGGCTCATGACTTGGGTTAGGTTTGAGAGGAGACCACGGTAGAGTCCCCACTTTCCCTTGGGTGTTTTTTTTTTTTTTTATTGCGGTACGCGGGCCTCTCACTGTTTTGGCCTCTCTCGTTGCAGAGCACAGGCTCTGGACGCGCAGGCTCAGCGGCCATGGCTCACGGGCCCAGCCGCTCCGCGGCATGTGGGATCTTCCCGGAGCGGGGCACAAACCTGTGTCCCCTGCATCGGCAGGCGGACTCTCAACCACTGTGCCACCAGGGAAGCCCTCCCTTGGGTGTTTTCCAGGAGGTGGCAAGCCCCGTGGGGCCCAGTATGGAACCTGAACAATGGAGAAGCAATTCTGAGAGTGATGTCTAGGAAGATGGGCCTGAGAGCATCCTCAAGCCCTCAAGCCCTCAACCCCCAGCATGGTTTAGCCAAAGGAGGCAAGACTTCCAAAGCCCTCCAAGAGGGCTAGTGTGAGAGCAAAGCACACCAGATGAGACCTGGGATGAGGAAAATGCAAAGTAGATCTACCTGACAGAGAGAGGCCATGGCAGAACTTTGGACATCAGTGGCACATGCAGAAAGCACAGGGGTGTCCTGTCCTGGGCGTATTTGCCTCCAGAGCCATTCCTCACTCTTCCCCTCTTGTGTTCTGCATCACAAGCAGGCTGACCCCAGTGGGTTGCATTTCCTAGCCTTCCCTGTCAGCTGGCTTCCTGCTGGCTCAGCTAATAGAGAGTACCAGCAAGGGATCAGAGGATGGAAGGAAGAAGCTGCCTCTACTGGGAAGGGAGACCCAGTGAGTTTTAGGAATGCCAGGTACTCAGATTGAAATCCACCTAGATTCCCCCATCCTAATTCCCAAGGTCCCATATGTTCTTCATCAATGCCATAACTTTCTCGTAAGAGACAGAATTCGTTTTGTAAACAAAAAGAACAAAGGGTGTCACTCATCCCCTTATACAAAGGGTTAAGTCGTAACCCACTATAGTTGTCCACCAGCGGTGCACCCTGAGCAGAATTCCCGATGGGAAAAACATGATGAGACAGTCTGTGCTTTGGATACACGGGACCCTAGATAATTAAGACGCACATTTGAGGAAGAATTTCAGTGATCCCAAATTCTTGCATCTTCCCAGACATAGATATCTATTCTTTGTCATTAGCAGTAATCTTTTACGAAGATGTATGCTTGACTATAGGTATTTCCCGGCTGAAAAATTAATATATATATATACCGGCTCTGCAAGGCTCCGGACGTGCAGGCTCAGTGGCCATGGCTCACGGGCCTAGCCGCTCCGCAGCATGTGGGATCTTCCCGGACCGGGGCATGAACCTGTGTCCCCTGCATCGGCAGGCGGACTCTCAACCACTGCGCCACCAGGGAAGCCCATTGTGCATTTTTTAAGTTGACAGTTTGTAAATTCATCTTACGTTATAATATAGATTACCACAGTATCAGACACTGCGTCTGAATTTTAGCTGCTTGTGTTCAGGAGCTCTAAGACAAAAGAGATCTTTTAGGACATTTTTAGAGGCACTGACTCGCTTGAGGCAAGATTTTTAAATTCTGGGTTGGTGACTTTTTAAATTAATTTTTTAAAAATTCTCCATTCATTCATAATGACCCATCACTGTTCATACAGAGCATGAGTACTAGAGGGTCCATGCAGATATTCCAAGGGTGCTCAGGCACGGGTAGTTTTAGAGATTACTTACCAGCCTGTCCATTTTTCTATGCACTCCATGAAAACTGACCTGCCTGATAAGGACCTGCCTTAGAACATCACACCATTTGTCCCTTTCACAGTCATGTTCCCTCCCCCCTTTAAACAATGAAATGCCACCCTGAATCTTACTAAGATGCATTGTCCCAGGGTATAAGAACCTCAGGATAACCACAAAGGGGGCAATTCAAAATACTGAGGTCAGTAAAACCTGCTTAATCTGGGCAGTGGGGTAGGGTTTTGTATTTCTCCGTCTCTTATTCATATTTCTGATAAGGGCAAAACATGGTGCTAAAAGTTTGGAATTCTGGCTTCTCTTGGGATGTTCTTTTTCAGCTATACTATAAACTGGGGTGCTGGGAATGATACCCATCTGTATTTAATGACCCCACTTCTTCCATCCCTGACTATTATCAAAGAACACTTAACTCCTGACGAAAATTCCCACAACTGTTGGTTTCTTAAACTTCTAAGTATATGTACCTCCCTTCTAACAAGTCAAATGCATTAGCATTTTTTAATACCCCTTTTGTCTCCCTCTCCTCCCCCATCATGTTGTTCTTGTTTGGAATTTTTTTTTTAATAAATTTATTTTATTTATTTTTCTATTTTTGGCTGCGTTGGGTCCTCGTTGCGGTGCACGGGCTTCTCATTGCAGTGGCTTTTCTTATTGCGGAGCACGGCACGCGGGCTTCAGTAGTTGTGGCAGACGGGCCTAGCTGCTCCGCGGCATGTGGGATCTGCCCAGGCCAGGGCTCGAACCCGTGTCCCCTGCATTGGCAGGCAGATTATTAACCACTGCGCCACCAGGGAAGCCCCTGGAATTTTTGACATTAGTTATTTTGGATAAACATTCTCTTCTTTAGTCTTAGCTTTTTAATTTTTTTAAACAGCAATAAATTTATCAAAATATTTGATCACCCTGACATCTCATATCTCTTGAAGGTTCTCCTGGATTTGTTTCTCTTACATAAACACTTCTTTTAAAGGTATTTTCATTGTGGATTTTTGTGTGTTAAACTTCTGAGGCCTTGTGTGCCTGAGAATGTTCTTATTACTTTCTCTCATTGAAATGAAAATTTGGCTGTGTTGTACATAAAACTTCAGGTTCGAGCTCTTTTCCTTCAGTATATAAATAAAGAAATAAATACATTATCATAAGAAAAGCGATCTTACGCTCATCTAAAAAGATGGGGGAAAAAGGTGTTTGACAAAAGTCAATACCTGTTCATAATAAAAATGTTCTGCAAGCTAGAAACAGAAAAGTAGTCTCTCAACCTGATAAAGGGCATCTATTAAAAACCCACAGTTGGGACTTCCCTGGTGGTCCAGTGGTTAAGACTCCGTGTTCCCAATGCAGGGGGCCCAGTTTCAATCCCTGATCAGGGAACTAGATTCCGCATGCCACAACTGAAAAGATCCCGCATGCCACGAGGAAGATCTCACATGCGGCAACAAAGATCCTGAGTGCTACAACTAAGACCCAGCGCAGCCAAATAAATAAATAAATATTAAAAAACAAAAACCCACAGTTAATGTTCTTGTAGCAGAAGACCGAATACTTTGCCCCTAACATCAGGAACAAAGCAAGGATGTCCACCTTCAGCACTTCTATCGACCATTTTAGTAGAGCTTTAAGCCACTGCAAAAAAATATATAAAAGCCACACAGATTGGAAAGGAAAAAGGAAAATGGTCTTTACTCACAGATGACATGATCATGCAGATAGAAAATCCTTCTAAAGAATCTACAATAGAACTATTAAGTAAATTTAGCAAGGCCACAGGCTGCAGGTCAATATACAATAATCAATGTTATTTCTGTATGTTAACAATGAACATGTAGAAAACGAAATTTTTAAAATACCATTTCAACAGCATCCCAAAATGTAAAATACTTAGGGATAAGTCTAATTATTTTAAGCATACTTTTTAATAGTCTTGAAACTGAGGGCAGTCATCAATTAGAATCCTTGAACTATAACTTGCTTAATAAATAATAACTTGTAACCTGCCTTCACTAATCAAGCTTGCTTTAATTGTTCTTGCAAATTGCATATGCTCCGGAAGAGATATGGGAACATATGTATATGTATAACTGATTCACTTTGTTATAAAGCAGAGACTGACACCATTGTAAAGCAATTGTACCCCAATAAAGATGTTAAAAAAAAAAAAATTGCATACGCTCCAAGCTTCACTGTAGCCTGGGCAATATATCATAAGATTCCTTTAACCACCCCCTCCAGATAAAACCTCTGACATATGGGTCGCTATAGTAATGGTTTCTTATTTTATCTTTTTTATTATTAAATTTTTTTAATTTTTTAAAATTTTGTTTCATTTTTGGTTGCCTTGGGTCTTCATTGCTGCATGTGGGCTTTCTCTAGTTGCGGCGAGCGGGGGCTACTCTTGGTTGCAGGGTGCAGGCTTCTGATTGCACTGGCTTCTCTTGTTGCGCAGCATGGGCTCTAGGTGCGTAGGCTTCAGTAGTTGCAGCACGCGACCTCAGTAGTTGTGGCTTATAGGCTCTAGAGCACAGGCTCAGTAGTTGTGGCGCACGGGCTTAGTTGCTCCGTGGCATGTGGCATCTTCCCAGACCAGGAATCGAACCTGTGTCTCCTGCATTGGCAAGCAGATTCTTAACCACTGCGCCACCAGGGAAGTCCCAGTAATGGTTTCTTAAGTTGTTTTTCAGGAACATGGAGTTAGTCTTGCCCAGTTCAAACTGGCCAAGCACACTGACCATTCAACTGGGCCTGTGCAAGTGTCGGATGGATAACCTATTGTTGTCAGAGGGACAAAAGCTCCATCATCAGATCATGCTAATGCCACCATTTTCTGAACACGTGTCTCATAAAGAAGCATGTAACTCAGATACACCTGCGCAGAACACTGATTACGTCACCCTTTCCCCATGCCTCAGACCACCCTGCTTCTTTATCCTGTAAATATCCCAAGCCCCTCACCTTTAGGGAGGCGGATCTGAGACTTGTTCTCCCATCTCCTCGCTTAGCTGTCTCGTGGATAAACCCTTTCTCTGCTGCAGACTTCCATGTCTCAGTGTTTGGCTTGTTGCAGAGTGGGGCAAACAAACCTGGTTTTGTAATAGTCTGGTAATTCTGTTCAATATTATCTGAAGTTATTGCGGTCTCGTCCTGCTGCTGTGTTTATTCTTTTTGACTCTGTGAAAGCGTACCTCAGAGACATTTAGTTATCTGCATGCAAATGATATACTTGCTTATTTTAAGGAGAATAGTCATTAGGCTGTTGTCAACAAAAAGGGCTTTATAGGGCTTGCCTGGTGGCGCAGTGGTTGAGAGTCCACCTACCGATTCAGGGGATGCGGGTTCGTGCCCCGGTCCGGGAAGATCCCACATACCGCGGAGCGGCTGGGCCCGTGAGCCATGGCCGCTGAGCTTGCACGTCCGGAGCCTGTGCTCCGCAACGGGAGAGGCCACAACAGTGAGAGGCCCGCGTACCGCAAAAAAAAAAAAGGGGGGGGGGGCTTTATAAGAGAAAAGAAAAAACTACAGACACTCTAAGCACAGTAAGTTTTTGGATTCTTTCCATTTGATATTTGGGTGGGGGGAGGCTAATTGATTAGCTGTCATCTAGCAGAGTCTAGTCTGTGAAGTGTGCTCCTGAACGGGTTGCTTAGGCTAAACAAAGGAAATAATTTCAGCCACTGACAGATTCTTCTGACAACTTGAAGATTTTAACTGTGGAATATTCATGCCAGGCCAAGGCTACCATGTTAGGCGAGGTCCATACCACTTCCCTCCTCAGAATTTCTCAGTTCTCACTCATGGTGATTATTTCCTCCTGCATTTTGTAAGTTTCGATGATGAGCTCATCTTTAGTGGGGTTTTGTCTATGGGAATCCTGTGTGGTCCTAGTGGAGAGTATATTCCTTTCAAAGAGATTTTATATTTGCTTCTATCTGCTTGGTATCCATTTTTAAGTTAATTTTTCAACTTGTGGGTCCCTGGTTTCTATAGGTAGTATAAGATTGAACTCTAGACCTGAGTAAGGGCAGACTATAATTTTAAATTCTCAGGGGAAATTTTTTTAACCAAATCAAGAGGCTCAACCAGGAGATTCTCTGTTTCCTTGTGCATTTCTGCAGTTTTGTTTCTGGTACCTGCTTTCACCAAAGGTACAGCCCTTGCAGAGTTCTAACTTTATGTGAAAGCATCGAGTCTATCTCTTCATTCTTGTTAACCCAAGGCCTCTTCTGTTGCTATATGTCCATTAAAACTCAAAATCCTTGGATCCTGAGACAGTAAACCCCAGGGAGGTCTCCGCCTCACCTTATCTGACTCCCGCTCTCCCCTACCCCACAATTTAACTCCCTCTTAGTTTTGTGACCACTGAGAATGTTCCCTACTTTCTTGTGAGCTTAGCTTTCCAATGAACAGAAAGCTTTATTTATTTTACCAGCATTTTAAGGTGTTTTGAAAGAAACAGAAGTGAATATATTTATGGAATATATTCATATACACGAAGAAAAATATAGAACATATTGAATACAAATGTTTTAAATTAGAATATGTGACAGTAATATCTTGAAGACTATCCTGAATAACACATATTCCCTGTGATACTCGTAAAAAATACCTGAATATTCATTGGATATTTTCAAGAGTTAAGTTTTTGGTAAATCACACATTTGGCAAATTGGGAGTAGCTTGGACATTGAACTAACTGATCCTTCTGTGAACTGGCCTTTAGGGATCTGGGCTGCTTCCAATCAGCTTCCAGTACTTTTTTAAAATACAGGTCAGTTCAGTACACTGCACTTGTTTTTCAGTAAAATGCTGACACATGTCTGCTCAGAATAAATTAACTTGACTATATCAACTGACTTACTTGGTGGAAAAAGGCAATTCACAAACCAGTTCCTATGCTGACTTTTCTCCGGACTTTCCCCCAGATTCCCACCATTACGGTTTAATCTTCTCTAAGTAACATTAATAATTATTTTCTTTTTTCCACCCAATCTCTCACACAGTTTTAATAACAATAAATGAAGGGATAGACTCGTGAATGAAGCAGTTAATCAAAGTTTTTCCTATCTACTTAGTATTTTTTTCCTTCCAGTTTTATTGAGATATAATTGACATAGAGCACTGTATAAGTTTAAGGTATACAGCATAATGATTTCGTTTAACATATACCGTGAAATGATTATCACTATAACTTTAGAGAACATACATCACCTCATATAGTTACAAAATTAAAGAAATAAAAAATGTTTTTTCTTGTGATGAGAACTCTTAACAACTTGTCACATATAACATACAGCAGTTGTACATCACGTTGTACATTACATCCCCAGTACTTATTTATCTTATAACTGGAAGTTTGTACCTTTTGATAGTCAATTTTAAAAGAATGGTAAACTTTTAAAATTTTATTTATCATAGTGACACCTGTTGACCTATACCTGAAATTCTGATTATTATAAATATACTGAAGAACGCAATGATAGAAATAGAGAAAAGAAGGACGAGGCAACAGAAGCATTTTAAAATGTATTAAATTGTACCTCGTTAAAAAAAAAGAGAGAGAGATTGTAGGAATTGAATATTGAAAGCCAAAAGAGCTGAAATGTAGGACACAGACAATATTAAAATTGAGTTCAGAGATGAATGAAAGTGAATTCTAAAACCCAGGTGGGAGGGGAAGGCTTTACAGAGTAGGTGAGTGTTGAGCTGGAGCCCCTGGGAATTGATTCAGGAAACTAGGATCCTTACAAGCCATTGGCTAAACAAACCCAATAAACTATAGGTTACAGCCTGACTATTCACATTATAAAAGTCCCTTCATATAGAGGGCATTTCTTATGATGATCATTTCTGCTTTTCTAATAATATTTAATTTTACAAAACTTCAATTGATACGTTACTTTCCAGCATCGCAGCCGCTGCATGAACGGAGGTAGTTACTTGTTCTGGAGTTTTCCCAGCCACAGTGTTTACTCCAAGCATTAGCTCAAACCCTCTGCTTAGTCATCAGTTGTTTCACTGTTCTTTGTAAGTAATTAGGATAAGTGTTCTCAGGGTCAACAGTACACTCACACCACCCTTGACATGGATGAAAGGAATGTATTAAAATTAAAGGGACTTCTTTTGACAGAGCATTCTTTTTCAGAAAAGGGTAAAGGTTTGAATCCTTCTGATCCTTCTGGAAGAATGTTAGATTTTAGGGGCTGCCTTACATGCAAAGAACCATGCAGAGTGTTTACATGAACCTCTCTATACTGATTGATGGCTCAATCTTTACTGTTTGGAGGTAGAGTGGGGGAAGAGGAGATTAAAGCAGGTCCATTTTAGATGCCGTCCTTTGGGTTTATTACCAGAATTGCCAAGAGGATTTTAATAAACTTTCTCCCATCCAAGTTTAAGGAGAGAGTTCATTGTAAAATGCTATTGTGTACTTTGTCTTATTTTTCTTGGAAGGTCCTTATAAACTTGCTCCATATCTGCTCAAAATGCTTCAAGAAATGCTCATGGGCTTCCCTGGTGGTGCAGTGGTTAAGAATCTGCCTGCCAATGCAGGGGAAACGGGTTCGAGCCCTGGTCCTGGAAGATCCCACATGCCGCGGAGCAGCTAAGCCCGTGTGCCACAACTACTGAGCCTGTGCTCTAGAGCCTGTGAGCCACAACTACTGAGCCCATGAGCCACAGCTACTGAGCCTGCGCTCTAGAGCCCATGCTCCGCAACGAGAAGCCACCGCAATGAGAAGCCTGTGCACTGCAACAAAGAGTATAGCCCCTGCTCTCCGCAACTAGAGAAAGCCCATGCACAGCAACGAAGACCCAATGCAGCCAAAAATAAAAAAATAAAAGAAATGCTCACATACTTTTTACCCTTTGTGATCAAAACCTTTCCTCTGGTGTTCTGAGTGGCTTGGCGAGGCCAATGCAGAGTCGATCCGAGGTATGTATTATCTACACCTGCAACCTATGATGGACGGAGACCACATCTATGTACATACTGGGGACGGGGACTTCCCTGGTAGCGCAGTGAATAAGACTCCACGCTCCCAATGCAAGGAGCCCGGATTCGATCCCTGGTCAGTAAACTAGATGCCACATGCATGCTGCAACTAAAAGTTTGCATGCCACAACTAAGGAGCCCATGTGCCACAATTAAGGAGCCCACCTGCTGCAACTAAGGAGCCAGCAAGCCGTAACTAAGGAGACAGCAAGCTGTAACTAAGGAGCCTGCAAGCTGCAGCAACTTAACACCAGCACAACTAACCAACTAACTAAATAAATACTGGGGACACAAGAAAATGTGAGCCTGGAGCAGAGCTGAAGGCACTGTAGTCTTCCTGTGGACTGGACAGCAGATGGCTGGGCAGCCCCTGGCTCTCAGAGTCAGGCAGGGTGGCTGCAGCTCCAAGGTTGGAGGCCCAGCTGCAGGAGGGAGAGGTTCCTGTGTCAGGGGGAACAGCTCCTCTACTCTGCCTATCTTCCTCTCCCTGCCGACTCAGCCGGGTTTGGGCTTGCCCAGGGCTCAGTTCATTACCTCCTTATCTTTACAACTTTAGTTCCACAGTTTACAAGCAAATTCTTTCTGGGTTTCTTATCTGAAATCCCTGGGAAGAAGAATCTGGTTTAGGCCATTTTTGTGTGTCAAGCCATCCATAACAGCTAATTGGTCCATGAGTGGCCTGGCTTCCCTTGGAGCAGGAGCCCCCTCTTCTGTCTTGTGGTCACTCGTATCTAAATTCACAAGGTTCCCTGGCCTGGAATGACCTGCTTAGGCATAGTTTGGGGCTATGAATGAGTGGGGCAGATTCTCCTAGGAGGGAGGAGGGTGACTGATCAGGCCTGAAGCAGCCCTGATGGTGGCCTCTCAAACTCCCTTGGGGAAGTGTCTCCTTCAGCCTTTACTCCTGTCAGGGCCCACCTATACCCTGGGGCCTGGGGAAGGAACAGGCCTCTCACAGTCTGCTCTGGAGCCCACTTGTTTTAGCCTGGATTCTTTAAAAACAGCCTGGGGCAAAACTTAACTAAGATATTATTGGGAAATCAACATGGAAAGTTGGGCAAAGAGAGTGTGTATTGCCTAAATAACTAGCATGTGTCATAACCTAATGCAAAATTTGCTCAACGTTGTTACAAATCAAAGAAAGGCTTAATTCTTAATTTTGGCTTATTAGACTGGCAAAAATGTAAATATCCAGTGTTAGGAGGGTATAGGGAAAATGTAAGAGAGGGTATACTCTCACAATGGAAATGCTCACCAAAAGCCTTGAAAAGGTGCATACTGTCCAACCCAGCAATTTCATTTGTAGTAGGAATTTGAAAATTCACAGGATACTCCCTAGTATGAAACACAAATGCAGCCCTTTGGTTTTCTACAACTGATCTTATTTCCTCTAAAGCAGCTATCTTGATGGAAAGTGAGAGAAAACTAAATTTAGTCCACTCCAGTAAATCACAGTTTAATTAAATAATGTAAGCTGTCCATTTAGATCCTCAGTCTATCCAGGGAATTGCTCAGTCTCTTAGCTTTTCTCTCTTCTTCTATTTCACTCCAAGATACTTTTAGGTATATAGGTGATGGGAGGGCTTACATATCCTTATGGTGGAAGGGAAAAGGCTCCTTGGAGTTCATGTATGTTACAATCCCATTTTAGTTATTAACAAAGAGTGCAAGTGTGTCAAAGAAAAAACGTGTAAAGCTACACAGCAAAATCCTACCTTTGAGTTACCTCTGGGAGGTGGGATTGCCCTGGGTCACTACATTCTTTTACATTTATGTATTAGTTCAATTTTATAAGAAGCATACATTCATTTTGTAATCAGAAAAAATAATGATGTTTTTGTTCCAATAAAAAACAAATAAGTACAACGAAGGATGTTAAGTGGGAAATTTTGATTGAAATGCCAAGATATGATAGTTACTGATCATCAAAGGTGTGAGTGGACCACAAAGATGCAGATCTTCAAAGGAAATTTTCAAAATCTGGTTACCTGTCTCTTGGTCCTCTCATCTAGGGAATCCCTCACCCAGAAAGATGATATAGGAGAGTCAGAAGAAGAGAAGGTTGCAGCGGGGCAGATTTTGAGGGGAGGATTTCTTTGGGAAAATCTAAGGAGTTACCTGGTCCCTCCACTCCAGTCTAGTAAGAGAGGCCTCAAGGAGACTGACCATTGCAGGAACTTGATGTGGCCTCTGCCGCCACTGGCTGGCCCTGGAAAGCTAAGCAGCCTTGACAGACAGAAGAGGATCTGGGCATGAACTGCTCTACCCTCAGAGTACAGGTCAAAGGAGACAAGAATTCTGGGGACCAGATGAGGAGGGGGCAGAGGCAACGTCCACCTGGGGTGAAGCCTGACCAGCAGGGTGGCCAGTCTCTCAAAAGAGACTCAGCCGTTACAGGCCGGGAGGCAACTGCTGCAGCAGAGGCTGTGGGAAGCAGAGGAGCAGAAGGAGAGGGAGCTGGGTCTGAGGAACCCAGAAGGGGAATCTCCCGGGGGTCTCCCATGAAAGCCCCTAGGAGTCAGCTTTAAACATCTGCCAGGAATCTATGGGTCCTCAGGTGTAGAACTTATAAATCCATTCTACCAGGAACTTTCCTATCCCCCTTCCCTCTGCTCCTTTTCCAACTTCAACCTTAAAGGTCAGAAGCAGCAGCAAGATGAGGAGGAAGAGAGTAAGAAAGAGAAGAAACTGAACACAGCCTCCTCCAAGGCTGCAGACCGCCCACCTGCCATTGACCCTAGCTTTGTGGGAGTGGGAGAGAAATATTATCTTTGAATGAGGATTTAAACATTGATTAATGAAGTCCACATTTGTGACTTAAAGTGACCCCTGGACTTTTACCTAAGGATGCACAGAAAAATTTATGAGCTTGACAGGACTTTTACACATGGCCAGGAAAAGACCATCCTGACCCCCACTGGAAGTGGTTAGAAAGCCATGGAAGGGGACTTCCCTGGTGGCACAGCGGTTAAGAATCTGCCTGCCAATGCAGGGGACATGCGTTCAACCCCTGGTCCGGGAAGATCCCACATGCCGCAGGGCAACTAAGCCCACGAGCCACAACTACTGAGCCCACGTGCTGCAACTACTGAAGCCCACACACCTGGAGCCCATGCTCTGCAACAAGAGAAGCCACCTCAATGAGAAGCCCGTGGACCAAAACGAAGAGTAGCCCCCGCTTGCTGCAACAAGAGAAAGGCCCGCGCACAGCAACAAAGACCCAACAAAACCAAAATAAATAAATTAATTAATTTTAAAAAATGTAGACACAAACTTTAAAAAAAAAAAGAGCCATGGAAGGGATGGACTTGGAGGGTATTATTATGCTAAGTGAAATAAGTCAGACAGAGATAGACAAATACTGTATGATATCACTTATATGTGAAATCTAAAAAATAAAACAAACTAGTGAATATAACAAAGAAGAAGCAGACTCACAGATATAGAGAACAAACTAGTGGTTACCAGTGGGGAGAGGGAAGGAGGGAGGGACAAGATAGGGTTAGAGGGTTAAGAGATACAAACTATTATGTATAAAATAAATAAGCTACAAGGATATATAGTACAACACGGAATATAGCCAATATTTTATAATTATAAATGGAATATAACCTTTAAAAATTGTGAATCACTATGTTGTACACCTGAAACATATAATATTGTATGTCAACTATACCTCAAATTTTTAAAAAGTCAATGGAGGACAAAAATAAAGTGGCTTTGACAAATACAACCCACAAGTCCTGTGTGTTCAACATACTGGTTGTACAAGGTTCCTTTCTTAGAAACCACTCTGCCTTGAGTTCCTAGATACACTGAAACAGTACCACTTAGATGTCAGCAAGAGTCCCTCATTCTTTGGAGGTCTGGGTAATTCCACAGCCTGGAAAAGTTTGTTTGTTTGTTTGTTTTCTAACAAAAGACTATTCATATGAACAGGTTTAATGTAACCTGAAATGTAAAAGATTCGAACCAGTAGTGAAGTATCTAATTCTTATTTCAACTTAAAAAAATAATTAAAATAAATAAAATCAAAAAAGGATAGTGACCAGAATAATAGTACCATTATAATCACGTTAAATAGAAAAGCTTCCATCAACATTTTAAGAATGTAATAAATGCAGTATGATACATTTTAAAATACTCCACTCAACTTTGTAATCCATTTTCATAAAAATGTTACTTAGAAGAGAGGCTTGGACACCCCTGGAAAAATGAGAAATCAGCTTAGAAATACATAATATGCCAGGATTTACTAATTCACTGTTAAAAAGTAGCTTATATTTCTCTTAGATATTTTAAACAAATGAATAATTATATTTCACATATAAGACAGGTGGTACTTCAGCTACATTAGAATTATATCAACTTTTAGATGTACATTTAAATTGTCACATTTTATAAGAAGTTAATTTTCATTTCTCCTTATTTTAAAGGCTCACCAGGTTTGCCAGTATAGTATTAGGATCAGCAAATGTTGGACTGAACTACATTTAGTTATAATATGTCTAACATCCAATTTCACGTAATATATGTGAAATGATACACCCCTAAGTGGTATTTAGATATATTTCTTTGAAAAAAATATTAATTTTATGAATGTGATAAGAAACAGCCTTATTCACTGTATGCTTTTTTTTTTAATGAGCAGTACAGATAGCAGACATATAACTTCTTACTACCTATACTGACTACTAAGAAATAAAGCCGAACTTTAGAAAAATACAATGCAAGAAAAGATTCAAGTTAAAAATATACTCCTTTGGTTAAAAATCATCCCCTTAATAATTTCATCTGTAATCTAAACTCAGCATGTCTCACCAGCCCAAAGTAATCTTCTAAATGTCATTATACTTGTATTACAGTGTTTTTTTTCAATCCAGTATTTATGGAGGTCACTGGATTGCAGCAACAAAATATTTTAACTCTAGGAAGAGAGTGTAGCCTTGTTGCATCAGCTCATTTGACAGATGTCTTTCTTTAAAGGTTTTATTTTAGAAACCTCTGACACATGTAGTTTTCTTCAGATACTGTATATCCAAACTTTTTATAGAAACCAGAGTTTTATGGTAGACATTCAAGGGTAATATTATAACAGTTCAGTTTCTTGCTTAGCAAAGTAAGGGTTGATAATAACAATTTGCCAAGCTGCTTTCCTCTGCATTCATCACTAACAACAACATCTTCTATTCTTCCTCTCTTAGCACAGGAATGGATTAATTTATGTTCTATTATCAGAGTTGCTGTAGCAACTATCTGTCCTAAAGTTACATCTTCCACAACTGTAACATAATAATCCCCAGATTACTTCATGTGCTCAAAAGATTTCATAAATTGTTCCGGGTTGACAACTCCAGTCTCTGTCAGCTGACCTAGTACCTTAAAAAAACCTCTATTTAAATCAGCAGTACAAAGAGGCCTCAAAACCAAACCTTCTCCAGGATGTGTTGGGGAAATGGCTAGAGAAAATGTAGCTGTATTCTGACTCCAATCCAGTTATTTGAGTAGACTTGGGTCAAACATAGGCGTTTCATCAGGTTTCATCTTTACATTAAGGTCAGTAGAGACCTGCAGTCGGCGCTCCTCTCCAGGCCCGTTGGATGCTCTCCCTCCGAGGTACACAGCACTAGATCCACATCTGGCTTCAGCGGCAGCCCCACCTCCTCCACCTCCGGCTCTACAGTCTCCCGCAAGACTGCCGCTCCGGTAGCCACCGCCAGGACATGGCAGCACCGACACCTCCAGCCTGCCCCTCCACAGCCTGGAAAAGTTTGATCTTGTCCAATAATTTCTCTTCATTCCCAGAAATTTCCCAGAAACTCACCTGAGATGCCCCTAGCCTCTTAGTTCTGTGTCTATTTTGCTTTCCACTCTTTCCTCTTAGCAGCCTGGATGCAGAAATAGCAGCTCTTAGCATTCCCTCCATAGAAGAATCTCCTCACACAAAGAGCAGTTGTGAGTAGTGGAGACTTAACTGAAGTTTTTCCATCTCCTCAAAGTGGGGCAGTGTTTGATGGTCAAGGAGGTTTCTTCAGTAAAAGTTCAGTTGAGTTCCACAACATTTATTGAGTGACTGCTATTACCAGGTACTGTGATAAATGCTGGAGACACAGAGTAAATGATATTCTCTATCCTCAAGATATTTATAGTCTAGCTGGAGAGAGAATGTAAGAGAACAGGTAAATGCCTGTTAGAGCCCAGGTTGCCATGGCAGCACACAGTGGCCGGGGCGGGGCGGGGGGGATGTAAACAAGCCTAAGGTGATTATGGGGGGGGTCAAGGAAGATGTCCCTCTGTGATAGAATAGAAGAGTGATAAAATAGCAGACTGGAAAGAGAATCAAAAATTTGAGAACAAAAAAATACAATAAGAGATGTTAAAAACTCAAGGGATGGGTTCAACAACAGTCTAGACACATGAGAAGAAAGAGTCAATGAATCAGAAAACATGGTAGAGGAAACTATCTAGAATGAAGTAAAGAGAGACAACAAGAGAGAAAATACAAAAGCAAGGGTAAGAGACACAGAATACAGTGAGAAGGTCTTACTTATACCTACTTGGAGTCTACTTGGAGCTGAGAATGAGCAGAGACAGTATTTGAAGGTAATAACTAAGAGTTTTCCAGAACTGATAAAAGACTTCAAGCTCAGAATCAAGGAGAGCAACAAATTCCAAGATAATTTAATTAAATCTATTCTTGGAACATTAAAATAAATCTGCAAAAAACAAACCAAAAAAATGTTAAAGATAAGCAGAAGAGAAAAAATATTATTTTCAAAGGAGCAACAGACAGCTGAATTCTCAACAGCAACAATGGAAGCCAGAGAACAGTGTAATATTGTCTAAGTGCTAAAAGAAAATTGCTAGTCCAAAATTCTGTATCCAGCTAAACCATCCTTCAAGAATAAACATGAAAAAGTTAAAAAAAATGAAAAGAATAAAGATGAGAAGACTTTTTTTTTTTTTTTTGGCTACACCGTGCAGCATGCAGGATCTTAGTTCCCTGACCAGGGATTGAACCTGTGGAAGTGCGGAGTCTTAACCACTGGACCACCAGGGAAGTCTGAGAAGACATTTTTAGACAAACAAAAACTGAGTGATTTATCGACTAGCAGAAACACTCTATTAATTTTCTATTTCTGCATAACAAATTACTACAAACTTAGCAGCTTAAAACAACACCCACTTATTATCTCACATATCAGGGAGAAGTCCAGGATCAACTAGGTTCTCTGCTCAAAGTATCACAAGGCTGAAATCAAAATGTTGGCCAGGGCTAGGGTCTCATCTGAGGCTCAAAGTCCTCTTCCCAAGATCGCGTTGTTGAAAGTGAGGTCTAAAAAAAGTCTGAGATTTGAGAGTATACAAATCGTATCCTCTGATACAATGCAATTACACTAGAAAAAAAAAATTTTTAACTCCACATTTACTTGAAAATTAAGAAATACTTCTTAATAACACATAGCTCAAGTAAGGTATCACAAAGGAAATTAGAAAATATTTTGAACTGAATGTTAACAAAATTTCTATGTATAAATATTTGTGGGATACAGCTGATAAGAGGAAATTTATAGCCTTAAAAGCATATATTAGAAAATAAGAAAGGTTAAAAATTAATGGGCTAAGATTCTACTTCAAAAAGTTAGAAAATAAGGCATGGGATACTATATTATTATTCACAAAGATTCACTCCCTCTGGGCACTGGCATCAGGTTTAGCTGTATTACCTGCTCCGGTCAATGGAATGTGTACAGAAGTGTTACATGTCACATCTAGGCAGAATTTTTACATATGGTTCACCATCCTGTCTCTTCCCTCTGCCACAGTGATTGTCAATGCTATAGACAGTGGCTGTTCTGCCAGCGTGAGCCACAAAGTGAAGACAATGTGGAAAAGAACCCAGCTAACCTGGATGGAACAGGCAGCATGAGTGAGAAATAAACTATGTTGTTGAAAGCCCTGAGAGTCGGGGGGGATTGTTTGTTACTGCAGCCTAACTTAGCCAATCCTGACTCTTACAGAAGTACAAAAGAAACCCAAATACAGTAAAATAAATGAAATAATAAGGATAACAGCAAAAATCAGTGAAATGGAAAATAACATGCCATAGAGAGGATCAACAAAATCAAAAGTTGGTTCTTTGAAAAGACCAATAAAATTTACAAATCCTTGCAAATTATCAAGAAAAATAAAAAAAGAAAACACACAAATAATCAATGCCAGGAATGAAAAGCAGATATCACTATAAATTCTATAAACATGAAAAAGATAAGAGGGGGCTTCCCTGGTGGTGCAGTGGTTGAGAGTCCGCCTGCCGATGCAGGGGACACGGGTTTGTGCCCCGGTCTGGGAAGATCCCACATGCCGTGGAGCGGCTGGGCTCGTGAGCCATGGCCGCTGAGCCTGCGCGTCCGGAGCTTGTGCTCCGCAACGGGAGAGGCCACAACAGTGAGAGGCCCGCGTACCGCAAAAAAAAAAAAAAAAGAAAGAAAATACAACCAATGTCAGAGACAGAATGGCCCCAAAGATGTTCGCATCCTTATCCTCAAAACCTGTGAATATCAATCTTACATGGCAAAAGGGACTTTGTAGATGTGATTAAATTAAGGGCCATGAGCTGGGCAGATTATCTTTTTTTTTTAATAAATAAATAAATTTACTTATTTATTTTTGGCTGTGTTGGGTCTTCGTTTCTGTGCAAGGGCTTTCTCCAATCGCGGCAAGCGGGGGCTACTCTTCATCGTGGTGCGCGGGCCTCTCATTGTCGCGGCCTCTCCCGTTGCGGAGCACAGGCTCCAGACGCGCAGGCTCAGTAGCTGTGGCTATGGGCTTAGTTGCTCCGCGGCATGTGGGATCGGATCTTTCCAGACCAGGGTTCGAACCCGTGTCCCCCTGCATCGGCAGGCAGATTCCCAACCACTGCGCCACCAGGGAAGCCAAGGAATCCCGTGGCAGATTATCTTGTAGTATCCCTATGGGCCCAATGTAATCAAAGGAGTCCTTATAAGAGGTCGGCAGGAGGATCAGAGTCTGAGAGAAGATGTGAGCATGGAAGCACAGATTGGAGTGATGAGCTTTGAAGATGGAGGAAGGGGTCACCAGCCATGGAATGCAGCTGGCCTCTAGAAGCTGCTAAAGATAAGGAAACATGTTCTCCCCTTGAACCTCCAGAAGTGCAGCTCTAAGCCAACACCTTGATTTAGCCCCTAAGACCCATTCTGGCCTTCTGACCTCAAGAATTGTAAGATAACAAATGTACTAGTTTTAAGCCACTATGTGTTTGGTAATTTGTTAAAGAAGCAATAGGAAGCTAATACAACTAGATTGATCTTATTCTAGAAATGCAAGGATGGTTTAACATTTGCAAATCAAAGTATTTCACCATATTAATAAATTTAAAGGAGAAAAATGACTATCTCAAAAAATGTAAAAAAAAATATTTGTAAAAATCAACTTCAATCATAATTTTTTAAAAAATTCTTTTAACTAGGAATAGAAGGAACTTCCTAAATCTAATAAAGGATATCAGAAAGCAATGGAGTAATTACCATAAAAGCTAGCAGTTACCTTTACGAGAGTTGGGGTTGTGTTTGGGAAGGGATATAAAGGGAGACTTCTAGCAAGCTGGTAAAACTCTATTTCTTGACTCTAGTTGGTGGTAAACAAGAGTTTGCTTTAGTCTAGCACACAGGATATAGTCAATATTTTATTATAACTTTAAATAGAGCATAATTATAAAAATATTGAATCACTATGTAGTATACCTGAAATTAACATAATATTGTAAATCAACTATACTTCAACTTTTAAAAAAGGTGCTTTATAATAATTATGTTTTATGTACTTTAATTGTGTTATTTTTCACAATAAAAAATGTTCTTAAACAGATAGCAATGAAAGATTTGAAAAGCAGATAGAGCAAAGCTATTGTTTAAGGCCTAAAAGTGCTATAATCACTGAAGGGCAGACACTCAGGTTGGCCTTAGGAGTGGTAGGGCTTAAAATCAGACCAGCTAAGGTGAGCTGAGAAGGCTCTGGGCGCTGGTGGGTGAGGCTGGCTTCTCTCCCCAGGATGGCAGTAACTGGGCAGGGAACCAGTACTGACCAAGGCTAGGAGGAAGGATGGGCCCCCATTCTTGGGAGGGTACCACTGCAGCAGTCCTGCAAGATGCCACAAAAGCCACCAAAGAGAAGCAGGAGTCACCTGGGAGCCCAGGGAACAGAACAGACAGGCTGATGGGAGGGAGTTTCGTGCATGGAGGGAGGTGCTAGTATCTCAGTCATGAAGTGGGTGGGTGGAGATAGGAGACACTTCAGAGCTCTCATCTCCCAGGACTAGGAAAACTTTTAATGTTCTAGGATTCTAAAATTAACATAACTGGGGGGAGGGGAATTGGATAAAGGTAGTCAAAAAGTACAAGTTTCCAGTTATAAGATTAGTAAGTACTAGGGACATAATGTATAATATGATAAATATAATTAACACTGCTGTATGCTATATATGAAAGTTGTTAAGAGAGTAAATCCTAAGAGTTCTCATGAGAAAAAAAGTATTTTTTTTCTTTTTCTTTTATTTTGTATCTCTGTGAGATGATGGATGTATGTAAGTCAGATCATTATGCTGTATGCTTTAACTTATATAGAGCTGTACGTCACTTATATCTCAATAAAACTGGAAGGAATAAAATAAAATAAAAAACATAACAAATAATTACTAATTGCACACAAACACAAAGAATTCATGGTTTTGAAACTTGCCTTTGTACGGCCTTTTTCCTTATCTAGTGATTATCCCCAGCTTTTCTGGCAGCTGTCAAAGGGAAAGACTGACCATACAAGCCAGCCCCTGGCAGAATTCATGTCAACATCCTAGGAGGGCTGGTTGGGCTAGCCAGTCCACAGCACTGATAATTAAGACATGAGTTACATCATCGGCCAGAAATGCTATGAGCCAATAATCACGGTAATAAGTAAAAGTTGGTTTCTGTATATAAGGATCTGGGCTATGACTACAGAAGACTGGAAAGGCAGCTGTCATTCTGCTCTACCTCACATACCCTGATGACCTGGGTGGATGAAGGGACTGTTGACTGTGAACTAAAGGTTTAATTCATATTCAAAGTTAGTATACTTTTTTAGGGTTCCTGTTGGGACCCCCAAATGGCAAATACAATAGTGTGAAAGAAGAGGCTGGAGAGAACATCTGAAGAGGTGGGAGAACATCTCTTCATCAGGCTCTTTCTCCCTCTGGATGGCCTAATGACTCATGGCCACTGTGATAACCAGTACAAATAGGAGTGATTTGATGGGGGCAAGGGGATGTTGCAATAATCATATATAATACAACTTTGAGTCAGTGCATAGGAAGAACCAAACATCCTGACAGCTTACTATTGACACTGACATGACTTTTCTATTGCAGGAAACTCTTGCCCGGGATAATAAAAGTTGTAACTTTAATTTTTGCAGAAATTTCAAGAAGAAAAACATTTAAATGAACTTTGCGACTTTTCAATATTTTGCATCCAACCACTCTCTAAGACTCTGAAATCCTTGCCTCAAAACCCTCCCCTTGGGCTTCCCTGGTGGCGCAGTGGTTGAGAGTCCGCCTGCTGATGCAGGGGACACGGGTTCGTGCCCTGGTCCGGGAAGATCCCACATGCCGCGGAGCGGCTGGGCCCGTGAGCCATGGCCGCTGAGCCTGCGATCTGGAGCCTGTGCTCCGCAACGGGAGAGGCCACAACAGTGAGAGGCCCGCGTACCACAAAAAACAAACAAAAACAAACAAATAAACAAACTCTCCCCTTGCCCTAATAATCCTCAACTATTGTATCATTATTCTTGTCCAGTCCCTAATCAAGCCCCCTCAGTGGAAGAGCGCCTTCAAATAGACCCCAACACTTCATAAATATCCCGACTTTGCCTCCCCATTTTAGATGGTACTCTGGCTCTGCGGAGCAGTTAGTGTTCTCCCTTCCTGCGATGAGAACTCAGCTTTACATTATCACAAAGTTGTTTTGAGGGTATTTTCAGGGAGCCACCATTCAATTATTGAGCTCCACCGAGATCCAATGGAGACCCTCTTCACCACTGCAGCGCAAGACCCCTGCTTCAGAAACAGTGTCCCCTTCTGAGGCCCTCGATCCCCTCAGGGGTCTTTCAGGCTTCACTAGTGAGGGATGTAAGGCTTGTCCTGGGCCCAAGTTCCAATTTCTTATTTTAAGTCTCCTTTTTGTTGAGCTCCCCAAATACTGAATCTATTTTGTTTCCTAGCAATAAGGAACTCTTTTCAGGAATCCTTCGATTACCTGACCATATTTGAAAATCTTTTCTCCTTGGTGCATATCCACCTTATTACTAACCAGGCAACTATTTGTCTATGTCCATCCTGGTCATTTATTGTTGTGCATATATTAGAATAAAGTTCATGGTGAAGAGGACAGGTGTGGGTCCCAATAAGTCCATCCCTAAGCCAGCCCAGGGAAAAGTTTTGTCTCAGGCCACTGAACAACACCTTATGAGAACTTTCCTCAGACTAGTTTTGTCTGTGAGAGTTTGGATCAGCAGAGATCTCTCCACGCCCTTCATCTGCTGAGAACTGTAAGTTCAACAGAGTTGCCATTGGGTAAGGTCTAGCTGTGAGGTTGGGGGTCCCCGAGCCACAGGATACACAAGCAACTCTCCACTGACATTCCCAGTCTTAGTATAAACCTCAGTCCATGCCTTCCTTGGACCCAACTTCTGCTTCTTACCTGTATTGATGCTATTGCCCAAATCTGTGCACTTGTTTTTCTAAATAGCATCATTTCACCAAGGATAATTCAGAATGACAGTGGCCACTATAAGAACTTTTGTTTTTGTTTTTTTTTTTTGCGGTACGTGGGCCTCTCACTGCTGCGGCCTCTCCCGTTGTGGAGCACAGCCTCCAGACATGCAGGCTCAGTGGCCATGGCTCACGGGCCCAGCCGCTCCGCGCGCGGCATGTGGGATCCTCCCGGACCGGGGCACGAACCCGCACCCCCTGCATCGGCAGGCGGACCGTCAACCACTGCGCCACCAGGGAAGCCCCACTATAAGAACTTTTGATACGAACAAAGTTATTCACTTGAGAAGTGCCTTTGAAGGAAAAGGGAACATAATTCCAAACATCCAACGGTCTTCATTTTTTTATTAGCATGAGGAGGCATCCAAAAGAAATTGGATTCCAAAATCGCCTCCTTAACAGATTCCTTGGCCAAAGCAAAAGAAAAATATGAACTTAAAACTGTCTTTTAGATCTCCCACAAATCACAACTCAAACACACTATTCCTCTTCCTCTATCCTACATTCTTCCATCTACTGCTGCCCCATCTCTCCCTCTGACCCCCTCTCCTTCCCTCCTAGCCAGCCAGGTACCCCAAACCTCACTTAACCTCTTTAAGGGAAACCTCCTTCAGCACAGAGAAAAACTCTTATGGTGAATTTTAAGCTCTGGTTCCATTCTCAGCTGAAAGCCATTGCCTAAGACTCTCCAAGGCCTAAATAAGATAGAACATTGCAGAGGAATTTAGAATAGTTTGAGGGACATGTAATCCAGAGTGGCCAGATATATACCAATAGTGCATATGTTGCAAAAAGTTGGATAAAAAAGTCAGAATTGGAAGACCTCCAATGATGACTTAAAAGACCTTGAATTGTATAGGAAGCTGAAGGGACTTAGAAACACTGCAGATGTCGGTCAAGGACTTTCGGAGGCTATCCTTTGCCTTTCCTGTGAAATTAGTGTTCTGATTCAGTTCTTCAAGCCAAAAAAAAGAGAAGCCTGATGGAGACTTTAGGGATAGGTTCTTTAATACGTTGCATTCAGTAGTAAATCTTGAAGCAGATGTGACCCTGGCTCTCCCTCTTATCTTTTTGTGAATGGCCTCAAAGCAGAAATAGAGGATTTAATATGCAAGCAAAAAGTAGGGTGGGAAATAGGCCCATGGCCAGACCTCCAAAACCTTGAAAGAGCTCTATTTTAAAAAGCTCTAGAACTAAGAAACTAAAGGGAAAAGAAAGAAGTTATCAGTGAAGGTGTTCAATTTCCCATTCTACCTGCAAACCCACGAGGAAACATTTCTCTAAAAATTAAAGGACAGTCTTACAATTTTGTTTGTTATGGTCACAATAATATCAATCTTAAACCTGAGCACTATGATACAGATCTTCCTCAACTTATAATGGGGTTACATCCTGATAAACCCATCATAAGTTGAAAATATCCTAAGTCAAAAATGCATTTAGTAAACCTAACCTACCATCATAGCTTAGCCTTGCCACCCTTAAATGTGCTCAGAACTTACATTAATTAGCCTGCGACTGGGCAAAATCATCTAACACAAAGCCTATTTTATAATAAAGTATTGAACATCTCTTGTAATTTATTGACTACTGTACTGAAAGTGAAAAACAGAATGGTTGTGCGGGTACAGAATGGTTATAAGTGTATTGGTTGTTTCCCCTTGTGATCACGTGTCTGACTGGAAGCTGCCCTGCCCTGCCCAGCATCATGAGAGAGGATCTTACGGCACTTTGCTAGCCTGGGGAAAAAGACCAAAATTCGAAATTCTAAGGGTGGTTTCCACCAAACTGATATCA
Organism: Lagenorhynchus albirostris; assembly: GCF_949774975.1. Classification (NCBI taxonomy): domain Eukaryota; kingdom Metazoa; phylum Chordata; class Mammalia; order Artiodactyla; family Delphinidae; genus Lagenorhynchus; species Lagenorhynchus albirostris. The sequence continues at coordinate 51,167,562 of NC_083107.1, read as the reverse complement.
CTTTCCTACCATCTTAAAGTTGGAAGAAATCAAACCATCATAAGTCAGGGACCCTCTGTACAACCCTTTCCTTGGAGTCAACAAACTACTTGGTCAGGCGTCTATCTAATAATCCTAAATATCTAAAACCACACCTTCCCTAGGCCCGGGCACTTAACCATCAGCCCTGTACTTTTAACCAAGGAATGTTCTTTTCTCCTTTGTGACACTACACTCATTAACTTAATAGCAAGGGATTTACTGTGTGAATAGAATTGCCACATTAAATGCTCTCCTGACGGCCTCTTCCCTCCAGTCCCTGAGGACCTCCCTGTTCATAATGAGGTCCTGGCTAATTCGGTTATTTATTTGCCAGTACTTTTGTGTGTAAATCAAACATAGATTGAAGCTCACCTGTGGGCAAGCAATTCCAGAATGTCAGACATTCTACTAGAACTAAACCCATCAAGGTTCAGACTGACCCACCTAAACCTCTACCCAAGTTTGCACAATAGCCTTTAAAACAAGGCACTAAGGAAGGAATAAAACTAAAATCAAAAGCCATAAAGAGAAAGGAGTCTTCATACCTCATCCTAGTCCTTGTAATACTCCTATCCTCCCAGTCAAAAGCCCAGTGGCAGGAGTATAGATTCACTTAGGTCCCTGGGGCCATAAATAAGTCACTCTCCACTTCCCTTTAGAACCAAACTCAAATACTGTTTTATCCTCAAGGCCTAAGGAGACTGACCACATGTACAATTGTAGAACTCTGTTGTGCTTTCTTTGGTGTCTCTTTAAATCAAAAGTTAATACCTGTCTTCTCCAAGGAAAATCAACAACATACTTGGACTGGTATGCCTCAGTTTCTGAGATGCCCTTCTACTTTTCACAAGTCCTCAACCAGGACCTCCAGAGCTTTAAATTGCCCTGTGACCCTATTCTTAGCCAATATGTGGATAATCTTTCTTGTTCCAAAGGTGAGGCAAGCTCTAAGGCTGATTCATCTCTCTGCTTCCTCTTTTAGCTCAGGGAGGGCATATGGTTTCCAAGAGAAGTGAACAATTTGTCAAAGGAAAGTGCACGACCTAAGACAAGATTTATTCCGTGGAGGCAAATCTCAATCCAGACAACCAACTGTGCAAAAGGTACCCGGCCAACTAAGAGACAATTATGAGGATTCCTGAGTCTCACTGGCCACTGCAGGCTGTGTGTTCCCAAGTTTTCTGAAACTCCCATACCATTATTTGACCTGCCCAAGTCTCTGGTAACCAAACCTTTTCTCTGAGAACAAACATGAACTTGTTTTTTGTGAGTTGAAATGAGGTGTTCAATACCCTCCTACTCTGGGCCTAACTAAACATCATAAGCCTTTCAACCTATAAGTAAATCAGAGATCTCACTAAGCCCTTAACTTCATGAGAATAAAGACTAATAGCTTAGCCTCTCTTGTGATCCAATGGCAAGAGCTTCCCACTTTGTTAAGGGGCAGCAGCTAAACAAATAGTCTCCTATTGGCTTGGCTTTAGAGTCTCCTTTAAACCAGATGGTCCCTCGTGCTGTACCATCTTTCTTGCTCCCTGAAAATACACATTTCTCATTAAGTCGATTTACCTCCTGCGAACTTCCTTCTTTTCTCTGAGATGCTACAAAGGTTGTCAAGGCAGTGCTCTCCCTCACTCTGGTAAGCAATGAACTCAGCTTCACCTGATCAGCAAGTTATTTCGGTAGCATTTCTGAGCTGGCAAATGACAGTGGTCTTTATCAGAATGTGTCCTAAACTCTCATCTGAGAAATCACAGATTATTAAAAAATAAAAACAACCACCACTCTTTCTATTTGTCATTGATTTTGGAAAATATTACTGATTGGATCATGATTGTTCTTTGTTCTTGTTCCTACAGCCTTTTACTCCCCTGAAAGATGTTGGTCACTAATGGGTTGGGGTCCTGTCTCTGCTGGAAAAGAGCCGTGAAGGGGTCCAGCATGTGTTCTGTGGTGCTGAGGGGCAGTTTGTCATAAGCTTTCACCATGATGCTGTGTTCCTCCCTCCCATGCCCGCACAAATATTGATGCACCCGCGGAAGAAACAGGCAGCAATACCCCTTCAGTTAGTTCCCTGGAGTCCAGCAAACTGGGGGAGGGGTTGGCAAAGGATTGGAGAGAAAAGAGGGAGGAGAGGAGTTTGCCTTATTTTCTCAGGATTCCTCTTATCAGCTCTGCTTTTCTTTGCCTGCCCTAGGGCTGACTCTGGGGAACGCCAGATTGGGGCAAATCGCAGGGTGTCCTCAGGCCACCCTCACCCACAGTACACGCACATCTCTCTCCAAGTGAAATCTGGTTCTGGTGACCAGCAAGGGCAGGCAAAGGGTAACAAAATGCCAGCTAGAGCAGCTGACAGGAGTAGGTGAGGAGGAGTTTGTGTAAATTGAGTAAACTGCCAAAGCTGTCCCCATTTTCCTTCATCTATCTCCTGGTCTCTAAGAGCTCAGAACAGACCCCAGAGCGGCAGCCAAGGTGAGGAATTCTGCCCCCCAAACAAGGAATGGAGCAGCATTTGAAACCTACAGAAGAGGATATCCACGGGGGAGGGGGGAGGGGGGAGTTGGGGGCGACAAGGGGGGCGGGGGGGGGTAGGAGGGCTGCCTTCAACAGATAACCCCTTGTGGCTGCACAGCAAAGGGCCCAGGAGCCTGAGCTCCACTTGACAAAAACTTCCCACGGTTACAGTTGTCTAGAAGCACGAAGCAGTGAGTCTCCTGACACTTAAAAGCTTGCTCTAACTCTCCCGTTTTCTGGAATCTTCGGTCTGTGCCATGCACTATGTCACTTAGTTTTGTTTTGTCGCTTTGGTCTCGCTGTGATTTCTTGAGTGATGGCCGCCATCCCCACACGGGACTGTACGCTGGTGTCGCCCCGAGGCGGGGTCACCATAACCAGTGTTAGGCAGAGGGTGTCGTCCGCCTCTGCCCCCGAAGCCGCCCTATAATCCTTTGAACTTCTTCGTCCCCACAGCAGCGAGCTAAGTCCTAGAGCTCGGTACAGCTTTGATCACAGTCTTCAGACACCAGAATTAAATATGTAAATACCAAGTTGGAGAAACAGCTTAAAAAGTTTAAGAAATCCAGAGCAACAGGATTCCGCAGAGGACAGGCCTGCCAGTTGGGTTGGGGGCAGACAGGTTGGAAAGAGGAACACCGCTCTGAAAAAACAACGTTCAAGTCTCTCGCGGTGGAGGCGTCCCGAGAGTCGCTGGACTCCGAACCGGCGGGTTCTCCCGAGAGCCCCGCGTGTAGCGCGCAAGGCTCGTGCGGCCCAGCAGGGCGGGACCCGGGCGGCAGCCGGCGGCTCTCCGGGGAGGCTCGCTCTAGGAGTTGGGAGTGACCGGCCGGCCGGCCTCTCCCGGGATTTGTGACGTGCCGGACAGCGGTGGTGACGGGGCCACCACATAAACCCGGGTCGTCGGGTCGGGGGTCTCCCAGGCCAAGAGCCCCGATGGGATGGGGGAGGGGTGGCGAGCCAGGCGCCCCCGACCTCCGGGGCTCCGCGCAGCATTAAAGTGACGCGCGCCCGGCTCGCCGAGGCCGCGCCACGCCCCCGCGGGGGTGGAGCCGCGGCCGGGGGCGGGTCCGAAGCTGGCGGCGCCCAGGCCTGGGGCGGGGGCTGTGACAGCAGCTGCAACGGCGGCGGCGGCGGCGCCTGAAGCTGCTGCAGCAGAGGCGGAGGCTGCTCCTGGACGCGTCCGGGCCGCTCAGCCGGAGCCCCAGCCCCGAGGCGCCGGGGGTGCGCTGGTTGCTGCGGCTGCTGCCCGCCGGCCGCCGGCCGGGCCCCCGCTGCCACCCGGGCCCCGGCCGCCGCTCGCGCCCGGGTCGACCGCGCCCGCGTGTGTGCTCCAGCCGGGACGCCGCCCCCGGCCGGGTCTCCACTTCTCGGCCGCACCTCCCATGACAGCGCCCGCTCGAAGATGGCTGCGAAGGGCGCGCACGGCTCCCACCTGAAGATGGAGAGCGAGCTGGAGCGCTGCCGCGCCGAGGGCCACTGGGACCGCATGCCAGAGCTGGTCCGGCAGATGCAGACGCTAGTCGTGCCCGGCGGCGGGGGCGGCCGGCGAGCCAGCCCGAACGCCGTGCTCACCTCTGTGGACACCGGTGAGTGAGGGAAGGAAGGGGCCGGTTCACAAGCGCGGAGCGCGCGAAAGGCGCCTCCTCCAGGAAGCGGGCCCCGACTGCGTGGGGCCGGCGGTGGCTGCTTTCGGTATTACCGTTCCTACAGTGCTGGTCTTAGGAGCAACCAGGGTAGTAAGGAAGGTTCTTCTGCCCAAGGAGAAAACTCACATGCTTTGGGGAAAAGAGAGAAACGGTTTTTGCTCTCTGCCCTTTCGGATCATGTGGGCTGCTCCGACTGCTGTGAAATGGTGGTTTCGGCACGCATCAGATTGGGGCTCAGGCCGGACTCTTGCGCCGCGCCTCCAACCCCCATTCCGGTTCCTAAACTCCGTCAGGTGAAGGCTGTGCCTGTCTCTCCTTGCCCTCCCCCTCTTTCCCCCAAGTCAAATTAACGGCGAAGCTCTGTGCACAGCCAGTATGATTGGGGGCTTAACGAGCGCCGGGTGGAGTGGTGGAGAAGTGGGAAAGAGGCCTGGTAAGCCTCAGTTTCTTCTTCTGAGTTCTGGCTCGGGACGCATCTAGCCCTGGCAGTCTGTGGCCTTAGCAGTAGGGCTGGTTTGGCTGGGCTGGGCTCTTGTGCTGGGGTTGGAAGGCACCCTGATGTGGCAGTGGGAGAACACCCCGCCCCAGTCTCCAACCTCAAACCTGTTCCTGGTGCCTTCAGCTCAGCCCTGAGCCCTCTCTTTGTGCGCAGCCAACTTTAGAGCCTTTGTGGAAGGAGGCAGGGAGTAAATAAATACAGATAGAAAGAGTTTTAAAGACTGCCCAGCCTGTGGAGGGCTCTGTGAGGAGACAGAATGATAACGATAATAGTAACAGTAATAGCTAACTCGCTCACTCACTGTGTGCCGGTGTACTAAGCACTGTAATCAACTCAGTTTCTCCCAACAACCCCATGAAGCAGGTACTCTTGTTTGCCACTTACAGATAAGGAAACTGAGGCACAGAGAACTTAAATAACTTGATCATCCAGCCAATAAGTGGTGGAACCAGGATTTGAACCTAGGTTTCTGAGTACATCCTTTTAATCACTTGCACCATTACCTCTCCAAGAAGTATAACAAAATCCCAGCTTGAAGAGTTGACAAAATGGATGGGAAGGCAGAGGGGCGATCAGAGGGCAATTGTGTTAGATTATGGTGCTTAGAGGAAGAGGAGTTTTCAGGAAGCAGCAGAACTGGTACTGGCCTCTAACCGGTGTTGGGAAGGGCCGAGTATGTTTGCCCAATGAGGAGGAAGGATAGATGGACATCGAGGGGGCTAGGTGGCAGGGATGGACAGTCGGTTTGAGGCTTTGAGGTAGGTCTGAGCGTGGCAGTGAGGGGTAGTGGCCAGAGCTAAAGATGCACGTTTGGTAGAAACTGATGAGACCCCGCCTTCCAGGGAAGGACAGATACATTTCAGGTTCCCCTCTGTCCCCTGTGTGGGGTGATGTGGTGGGGTGGGGCTGGTGAGGGTGGAATGGAAGATGACCCATGCAGAGGGCACTGGGGCCTGGTCAAGTGTGGGAATCTGGGTGAGGTTGGCAGCACCACAGAGAAGCATGCTGGGCCCAAGACAGTAACCGGGGCCACCTGAGTCTATCCAGGGCTTTACTTCCTCAGCTGTTCTTCAGAGGTCCTAAGGAGGTTGAGTAATTAATTCCTTGGTATTCTAGGATAAAAGGGTTTGGGGAGCCAAACAAGCTAAGTCATTAGACCTAACAGATTCAATATTGTTAAACTGATCTTTTTTAACTGCAGGACTTCGCAGAGCCTTTAATATGCTCACCTGCGTATGATGTTCAAGCCGAGGTTAGAGTATAAATACCACATTTCTCAAACTTACTTTGACCATACTCTATGAAGGATTATTGGGAAACACTGGTATGGCATAGTTTATAAATGGTATGGTATAGTTATAAAGTGCTTCTTCTATTTGAAAAAAACTTTTTTTGTAAACAGCCCTGTGGGGAGGGCAGGAATTATTGTCCCCATTTTAGACATCAAGGCCCAGAAAGGTCACATAATGAGTATGTGGCAGAGACTGTACCCAAACCAGAGTCCCTGACACCAGGTCTACTAGTGACAGAGGGAGGAGTGTGGAGCCTGGGTTGGCTTCACTGTGGGAACTGACTAGCACAAAGAGGGAGGCTAAGGTCAGTGGGGTCTCTCCTGCCAATTTTGGGGTTTGGCCCTATGAGCGATTTTCTCCCATTGTTATTTCCAGATACATTTATCCCAGAACGCACACATGCCTGCACGCACGTGCACACACAGACACACACAAGGAAGGAAAACAAATGACTCCCGAAGCCCATGCTTAGGGCATTTTTTGGATTGTCTGCTATTTTGGTTCTCTCTCCACTGGGTTCCTTGATCACTGGAGGGATCAAGGGCCTGTTTTTTTGAGGGGGTGTGGACACTGAGCCACCTGCAGCCCGGGAGGGAGATTCTTAAAAGCCCCACCTGGTGTGTTAGACTCAACGACCAGAAGCTTCAACATAATTACATAATTTGGGAGAGGTGAGGAAGGTGCTGAGGGAGGAGGACAAACCCCAGCTGAACGCTATTTTACAGACAGAGGCCCTGCTGTATCTGTGGGATTTCCCAAAGAAACGAAGGATAGCCCCCAGAACATGGGTTTCACTCCAGGGAGCACAAGGGGAAGACCCAGCTGAAGGGGGGGGACCTCTTTCTGGTCTGGTGGGAGTAAAGGATCAGGAGATGCTCCTGCGGAAGGGGCCCCCTTTTCCTGTCTGGGGAGGCTGCTCCCCACCACCTGCCCAGGGGGAAGGTGGTTACTACTGTTTGTACATTTTCTTTCAAACTCACATCCGGTTTAGATTTGGTCAGGATGAAGCAGGGGAACCCCGGAGGGTGGCTAGCTGTAAAGGGTTTTGTTCACGTAAAAACAAAGAGCCCCATCCAAGTGGTTTAAAAAGAAACAAAACACTTTATTGAGAAAAATTTCCAAAACGTCAAAAAAGTAGAGAGAAAAATGAATCCCATATACCCATCAACCAGTGTCAGTGATCACAAACTCATGAATAGTTTTGTCTGAGCTACACCCTGGGCCGTTTCTCCCCCACGTTGCAATATTTCAGTATGTATTTATTAAACAAGAACTCCTTTGAAAAATAAAACTACCATATTTTTACTACAGCTCCCCCTCATCTAATTATTTAATTTTACAGTTTGTTTGCTAGAATGAGGATCCAAATAAGGCCACGCATTGCATTTGGTTAATGGGTTGAATCTTTCTTTTATCCCCAACATTTTATTATGAAAAGTTCAAACATACAAAAAGTTGAAAGAATTTTGCAGTAAACACCTGTATTCCCACCACCTAGATTCGAATATTCTTTTACTGTACTTGCTTAAATCACATCTGCTGCTCTCTCCATCCATCTGGAGTCTCTCCTAATCTGTAGTCATCCCCTATCTTTTTTTTAATTAGTGATTTTTTAAAAAAAACTGGAAATTGTTCTGAGCATTTTTTCCGTCGAAGTTAGCAGGAGTAACGTTTGAGGCAGGTGGCCTCTCACTAGTTTTGCCCTCTTCCTCCTCTTGCCGCGGTTGGAAGGTCCCAGCCCTTTGCAGTCCTGTGAAGTGAGCAGCTGCAGAGACCACCGTGGCCCCATTTGACCCAGCAGGGAAGGGTCTGGTCTGAGCACCTGGGCTGCCAGCTGGAAGCAGCTTTCCTGGCTGAATTGGCAGGTGGAAGAATGGGGAGCACTGCCCTGCAAATATGGGTTCCAGGGAGGAGGCCGCTGTCCTGGAAGTGGGTCCCTGTGAACTGGCACGCTGCGAGAGGCCTGGGGAGGGGCGGGAGTGGAGAGGAAGCTAGCCGCCAGAGGCCTCCTAAGCAAGGTGGGGAGACTGGGCGGGCCGCTAAGTGGGGACTTCCTTTGGACCTCTGCTAAGAGCAGAGGGCTGGGCTGGGCTGCCAGAATCAGGAGCCAGGCTCCCAGAGTCTGTTGCACTGTCTGGGAGGAAGGCCTTCCTAATGCCCCAGCAAGGGAGAAGCTGGAACACTTTACCCAAACCAGGACAGGGAGTAGGTTTCGTACGCTAGGATGATGAAGAGCAATCTGTTTTACCTTTGGAGAAGGATAGGAAAGCCTCGATCCACCTGGATTCTTATTTAACAACTGAAAACCTAGAACTTTTCATTCCAAACTACCCTTCAGTTCCATAGACTGACCAGTTGAGAACAGTGGGATGGAAAATGTGGAGCAGGGAAGAGAGTTAGACAAGGAAGAAAAGAAAGTAAATTCCCGATATCCACTTGAGTGTACGCTAAACGGAAAAACAGAGAGACTGAGTTGGGTGTGAAGAGGGAGGGCAAAAAGGCTCTGGACAAGGATCCGGAGTGTTAATCTACAGAACAGTCTGAAACTTGCAAGTGTGTGACAGTGAGAACTACTCTTATTCCTGCCCTTGGAATTACGATTCGCTTTTAACCTACTGTTTACAGCTCTTAGACTGTTCATTTCCAAACTCTCAGAAGCTCTGCTCTGTGTGGGAGGTGGGGAAGAGGGACTGTTCTTTGGCTGTGTTATGTTATGTGGGTTGTGACCATAACAACATTGCATCTTTATTGTCATCTATAAAATGGGAATCATTTCTACCTATCAGGGCTGTGCAGATCAAATGATACTATATAATAAAGTACCTGGTACTCAGTGGGCCATCAGCAAATACCAGCCCCCCTTTTTCAGTAAAAGGCACTTTTGAAGTTTAGAGCAGTGCTTCTCAAGCGGTCTGTGGTGAAGGCTCAGTTTTATGTTCTGGTTTTTTTTTTTTAGATTCCCAATCTGTTGTGTTCCGATACCTTCTTAAAATACATAAACTGATACCTGCTCCCCCCACCACCAATTTTTTAGTATTTGATTCAACAATTATTCTGTCACATGGTTATCAGCGTTTCTGAACATATACTCTAAATTTCTGCACTCACCCCACAGGACTGGGTCACAAAGACGCACAGACCCACCCCAGCCCACGGACCACACATGTGTTCAGAGGACATTTTGAGGAGAGGTGTGGGCCCTGGGGAGTATTTCAAGATTGAGGTTTGCCTAGAAGGAAGCTGGTTTCTCTTGGCATGAAAGGAAAGGAACCCTAGGGATCTCTGGGCGGGGCAGCTGGGTGGCGGAGGCGGGACCCGGTGGCCGGAAGGCTGGGCTGCAGACGGGCACCTGCAGACCGCCGCGGGACGGGAGCTGTGCGCACCGCTGCACCTGACGGCGGAGGGGCAGGACCAGCCCGGCAGGCGGAGCCTGGGGAGGGATGAGGTTCTGTGGGAAGGAGGAGGTTCATAACTCTACCTCAGGTTTTACAGATGCAAAACAGATTAGAAGGGGCCAGCCAATTGCCGAGTGGCCCACAGCTCAGGAATGCTGCTCAGGCGCCCACTTCTAAGCAGCCCACTCCCCCTCCTGGCTGAGCTTTTGGAAACGTAGAAGATTCCTTCTATTCTTGGGTCGATTTAAATTTAATTTTGACTAGGTACTATATTCACATGGGTCGACCTTCCAAAGGTACCCAGAAGTAACGAGTGAAAAGCCTCCCTCGATCTCTGCCCCCGTCCCTGTAAGGTAGAAAAGTTAGCAGATGTTTGCGTTATCCTTTCACATATTTTCATGCATAAACACACAGTGGTCCACTGTGTGTGCTCTACTTTCTAATCAGTTTATCTTGAAGTTCATGTCATGACAGCCCATACAGAGCCTCCTCATTCCTTTTTATGGTGGCATGGTGTCCCTTTTAATGGATATATCATGCTTTATTTAATCAGCCTTCTGTTGATGGACATAAAGTTTTCTCTGGTTTTCTGCTATTATAAACAGCGCAGCAGGAATGACCTTATATGTTGGTCGTTTTACACATAACGTGTTTGAGGACATCTGTAGGCATGGGATTGCTGAGTCAATGGGGATGTGCAACAAATAATTTTGATATATGTCGCCCTTTGTAGAGGTTCTACCAACTTCTGTCCCACTAGTGATGGATGATAGTTTAAACCATCATTTTTGGCCATTTCCTCCTAATGTTACTTTTAGAAATCATGAGGTAGGTAGCAAAGGATGGGCTACTAGGCTGTGGCATTCATCTAGGCTTCCGGGATGCTCTGTGGGGAATCTCCCTTACGAAGAGAGACAATTATCCAGGGACATGCAATTTTACACCTGTGGCTTTGAGTTGTGAGCAAACTGCAGTGGTCCTGAGAGTGAGGAGTGAGTCGCATTCTGAGTAGGTCTGAGAATGCCATCCTGGCAGCAGGAAGAGCACTAGAGGACGTGGGATCGAGCGCATGTTCCTGGAGGCATTTTGGTTTTTTTATAAATTTATGTATTTTATTTTATTTTTGGCTGCATTGGGTCTTTTTTGCTGCATGGGCTTTCTCTAGTTGTGGCAAGCAGGGGCTACTCTTCGTTGTGGTGCGTGAGCTTCCCATTGCGGTAACTTCTCTTGTTGTGGAGCATGGGCTGTAGGCGTGCGAGCTTCAGTAGCTGTGGTGCACGGGCTTGGTAGTTGTGGCTCGTGGGTTCTAGAGCACAGGCTCAGTAGTTGTGGTGCACAGGCTTAGTTGCTCCGCAGCATGTGGGATCTTCCCGGACCAGGACTCAAACCCATGTCCCCTGCATTGGTAGGCAGATTCTTAACCACTGTGCCACCAGGGAAGCCCCCCTGGAGGCATTTTGGATGGGCACAGAACTCCCTGAGCCTCAGGGCTTCCCCATGGGGGAGTGGAAAGGATCCTATTACTCAGCGGCTATTTATTGGGTGCCTGTATTAAATGGTCCTTGCTCTGTTTGAGGGGGACAGGCCAGGAGCCAGTCACGAAGCACAGCCACCCAAGGTGGTCCTGAAACCACCCTCAACCTCAACCCCTGCACCCTGAGCACCTGGATCCCACCCCACTCAGGTCGCCCCTGCTGTAGGTAGCAGGGATACGGTGGCTCCAGGATTGCAGTTTTCAGTGCTGTGGGGGAGACAGCAAAGTAAACCAAGCAGTATGAAATCACTAGCCAAGGGGTGAGGTCTGTGGACGAGCTAACGTGTGCGGGAACTCCAGAAAGTCCCAAGGATTGCCGTGCTACACCAGTAAATCTGCTTCCGGCCTTAACTCTCCTTGGTTGCTAGGTTATCCCTGGGTCATGCTAAAATACCTTAATAACAGAGAAAACCAATGCTGCTACGTGGAAGATAGGAGCACCTGACAATGTGTTATTAAGCCAGCTTGTATATTTTTCCTCTTCAGTTGTCTGGAGGGAATTCCTTCCTTGTGTAAGAACTTATCACCTTGGAGCATGGGTGTGACTTTGTCCCTCAATATTTTTTTTCCTTTTCTAAAATTTAATTTTGAATTTTATTTATTTTTTATACAACAGGTTCTTATTAGTTATCCATTTTATACATATTAGTGTATACATGTCAATCCCAATCTCCCAATTCATCCCACCACAACCCCCCCCCCACCGCTTTTCCCCCTTGGTACCATATGTTTGTTTCTCTACATCTGTGTCTCTATTTCTTCCCTGCAAACTGGTTCATCTGTAGCATTTTTCTAGATTCCACATATATGCATTAATATACAATATCTGTTTTTCTCTTTCTGACTTACTTCACTCTGTATGACAGTCTCTAAATCCATCCACGTCTCGACAAATGACCCAATTTCGTTCCTTTTTATGGCTGAGTAATATTCCATTGTATGTACGTACCACATCTTCTTTATCCACTTGTCTGTCGATGGACACTTAGGTTGCGTCCATGACCTGGCTATTGTAAACAGTGCTGCAATGAACACTGGAGTGCATGTGGCTTTTTGAATCACGGTTTTCTCTGGATATATGCCAGGTAGTGGGATTGCTGGGTCATATGGTAATTCTATTTTTAGTTTTTTAAGGAACCTCCATACTGTTCTCCATAGTGGCTGTATCAATTTACATTCCCACCAACAGTGCAAGAGGGTTCCCTTTTCTCCACACCCTATCCAGCATTTGTTGTTTGTAGATTTTCTGATGATGCCCACTCTAACTGGTATGAGGTGATACCTAATTGTAGTTTTGATTTGCATTTCTCTAATAATTAGTGTTGTTGAGCAGCTTTTCATCTGTATCTTGGCCATCTGTATGTCTTCTTTGGAGAGATGTCTGTTTAGGTCTTCTGCCCATTTTTGAATTGGGTTGTTTGTGTTTTTAACATTGAGCTGCATGAGCTGTTTATATATTTTGGAGATTAACCTTTTGTCCATTGATTCGTTTGCAAATATTTTCTCCCATTCTGAGGGTTGTCTTTTCGTCTTGTTTATGGTTTCCTTTGCTGTGCAAAAGATTTTAAGTTTTATTAGGTCCCATTTGTTTATTTTTGTTTTTATTTCCATTTCTCTAGGAGGTGGGTCAAAAAATACCTTGCTGTGATTTATGTCAAAGAGTGTTCTTCCTATATCTTCCTCTAAGAGTTTTATAGTGTCCTGTCTTACATTTAAGTCTTTAATCCATTTTGCGTTTATTTTTGTGTATGGTGTTAGGGAGTGTTCTAATTTCATTCTTTTACATGTAGCTGTCCAGTTTTCCCAGCACCACTTACTGAAGAGACTGTCTTTTCTCCGTTGTATATCCTTGCTTCCTTTGTCATAGATTAGTTGACCGTAAGTGTGTGGGTCTATCTCTGGGCTTTCTATCCTGTTCCATTGATCTGTGTTTCTGTTTTTGTGCCAGTACCATATGGTCTTGATTACTGTAGCTTTGTAGTATAGTCTGAAGTCAGGGAGTCTGATTCCTCCAGCTGTTTTTTTCCCTCAAGATTGTTTTGGCTATTCGGGGTCTTTTGTGTCTCCATACAAATTTTAAGATTTTTTGTTCTAGTTCTGTAAAGAATGCCACTGGTAATTTGATAGGGATTGCATTGAATCTATAGATTGCTTTGAGTAGTATAGTTATTTTCACAATATTGATTCTTCCAATCCAAGAACATGATATATCTCTCCATCTGTTTGTGTCATCTTTGATTTCTTTCATCAGTGTCTTATAGTTTTCTGAGTACAGGTCTTTTACCTCACTAGGTAGGTTTATTCCTAGGTATTTTGTTCTTTTTGTTGCAGTGGTGAATGGGATTGTTTCCTTAATTTCTCTTTCTGATCTTTTGTTGTTAGGGTATAGGAATGCAAGAGATTTCTGTGCATTAATTTTGTATCCTGCAACTTTACCAAATTCGTTGATTAGCTCTAGTAGTTTTCAGGTGGCATCTTTAGGATTCTCTATGTATAGTATCATGTCATCTCCAAACAATGACAGTTTTACTTCTTCTTTTCCAATTTGTATTCCTTTTTTGTCTCTGATTGCTGTGGCTAAGACTTCCTCAACTATGTTGAATAATAGTGGCGAGAGTGGACATCCTGTCTTGTTCCTGATCTTAGAGGAAATGCTTTCAGTTTTTCACCTTTGAGAATGATGTTTGCTGTGGGTTTGTTGTATATGGCCTTTATTATGTTGAGGTAGGTTCCCTCTATGCCCACTTACTGGGGAGTTTTTGTCATAAATGGGTGTTGAATTTTGTCAAAAGCTTTTAATGCATTTACTGAGATGATCATATGGTTTTTCTTCTTCAGTTTGTTAATATGGTGTATCACATTGATTGATTTGCATATATTGAAGAATCCTTGCATCCTTGGGATAAATCCCACTTGATCATGGTGTGTGATCCTTTTAATGTGTTGTTGGACTCTGTTTGCTAGTATTTTGTTGAGGATTTTTGCATCTATATGCAAAAAATACTTTATTGCTAAAAATGCTAACCGTCATCTGACCCTTCAGTGAGTCATAGTCTTTTTGCTGGTGGAGGGTCTTGCCTCGATGTTGATGGCAGCTGACTCATCAAGGCAGTGGTTGCTGAAGGTTGGGGTGTCTGAGGCAATTTCTTCCAATAAGACAATAATGAAGTTTGCCACACAGATTGACTCTATATTCATCAGTGATATTGGTCTGTCATTTTCTTTTTTTTGTAGTATCTTTGTGTGCTTTTGGTATCACTGTGATGGTGGCCTCATAGAATGAGTTTGGGAGTGTTCCTTCCTCTGCAATTTTTTGGAAGAGTTTGAGAAGGATGGGTGTTAACTCTTCTCTAAATGTTTGATAGAATTCACCTGTGAAGCCATCTGGTCCTGGACTTTTGTTTGTTGGAAGATTTTTAATCACAGTTTCAATTTCATGACTTGTGATTGGTCTGTTCATATTTTCTATTTCTTCCTGCTTCAGTCTTGGAAGGTTATACCTTTCTAAAAATTTGTCCATTTCTTCCAGGTTGTCCATTTTATTGGCATAGAGCTGCTTGTAGTAGTCTCTTAGGATGCTTTGTATTGCTGCGGTGTCTGTTGTAACTTCTCCTTTTTCAGTCCTCTCCTTTTTCTTGATGAGTCTGGCTAAAGGTTTATCAATTTTGTTTATCTTCTCCAAGAACCAGCTTTTAGTTTTATTGATCTTTGCTATTGTTTTCTTTGTTTCTATTTCATTTCTTTCTGCTCTGATCTTTATGATTTCTTTCCTTCTACTAACTTTGAAGGGTTTTGTTTGTTCTTCTTTCTCTAATTCCTTTAGGTGTAAGGTTAGATTGTTTATTTGAGATTTTTCTTGTTTCTTGAGGTAGAATTGTATTGCTATAAACTTCCCACTTACAACTGCTTTTGCTGCATCCCATAGGTTTTGGATCATTGTGTTTTCATAGTCATTTGTCTCTAGGTACTTTTTTTTTTTTTTTGTGTGTGGTACGCGGGCCTCTCACTGCTGTGGCCTCTCCCGCTGTGGAGCACAGCCTCCGGACGCGCAGGCTCAGCGACCATGGCTCACGGGCCCAGCCGCTCCACGGCATGTGGGATCCTCCCGGACCGGGGCACAAACCCGTGTCCCCTGCATCGGCAGGTGGACTCTCAACCACTGCGCCGCCAGGGAAGCCCTCTAGGTATTTTTTGATTTCCTCTGATTTCTTCAGTGATCTCTTGGTTATTTAGTAACATATTGTTTAGCCTCCCTGTGTTTGTCTTTTAAGTTTTTTTCCCCTCAGTTGATTTCTAATCTCATAGCGTGGTGGTCGGAAAAGATGCTTGATATGATTTCAATTTTCTTAAATTTACTGAGGCTTGATTTGTGACCCAAGATGTGATCTATCCTGGAGAATGTTCTGTGCGCACTTGAGAAGAAAGTGTAATCTGCTGTTTTCGGATGGAATGTCCTATAAATATCAATTAAATCTATCTGGTCTGTTGTGTCATTTAAAGCTTGTGTTTCCTTATTAATTTTCTGTCTGGATGATCTGTCCATTGGTGTGAGTGAGGTGTTAAAGTCCCCCACTATTATCGTGTTACTGTCGATTTCCTCTTTTAGAGCTGTTAGCATTTGCCTTATGTATTGAGGTGCTCCTGTGTTGGGTGCATAAATATTTACAATTGTTATATCTTCTTCTTGGATTGATCTCTTGATCATTATGTAGTGTCCTTCCTTGTCTCTTGTAACATTCTTTATTTTAAAGTCTAGTTTATCTGATATGAGTATTGCTACTCCAACTTTCTTTTGATTTCCATTTGTCTGGAATATCTTTTTCCATCCCCTCACTTTCAGTCTGTATGTGTCCCTAGGTCTGAAGTGGATCTCTTGTAGACAGCATATATACGGGTCTTGATTTGTATCCATTCAGTGACCCTGTGTCTTTTGGTTGGAGCATTTAATCCATTCACATTTAAGGTAATTATCGATATGTATGTTCCTATTACCATTTTCTTAATTGTTTCGGGTTTGTTTTTGTAGGTCCTTTTCTTCTCTTTGATTTCCCACTTAGAGAAGTTCCTTTAGCATTTGCTGTAGAGCTTTTTTGGTGGTGCTGAATTTTCTTAGCTTTTGCTTGTCTGTCAAGCTTTTGATTTCTCCATCAAATCTGATTAAGATCCTTGCCGGGTAGAGTAATCTTGGTTGTAGGTTCTTCCCTTTCATCACTTTAGATATAGCGTGCCACTCCCTTCTGGCTTGTAGAGTTTCTGCTGAGAAATCAGCTGTTAACCTTATGGGAGTTCCCTTGTATGTTATTTGTCATTTTTCCCTTGTTGCTTTTAATAATTTTTCTTTGTCTTTAATTTTTGTCAGTTTGATTACTGTGTGTCTCGGCGTGTTGCTCCTTGAGTTTATCCTTCCTGGGACTCTCTGCACTTCCTGGACTTGGGTGGCTATTTCCTTTCCCATGTTAGGGAAGTTTTCTACTATAATCTCTTCAAATATTTTCTCAGGTCCTTTCTCTCTCTCTTCTCCTTCTGGGACCCCTATAATGCGAATGTTGTTGCATTTGATGTTGTCCCAGAGGTCTCTTAGGCTGTCTTCATTTCTTTTCATTCTTTTTTCTTTATTCTGTTCCATGGCAGTGAATTCTGCCATTCTGTCTTCCAGGTCACTTATCCGTTCTTCTGCCTCAGTTACTCTGCTATTGATTCCTTCCAGTGTATTTTCGTTTCAGTTATTGTATTGTTCATCTCTGTTCATTTTTTAATTCTTCTAGGTCTTTGTTCTTTAATTCTTCTAGGTCTTTGTTAAGACCTCCATTCTTTTTCCAAGCTCCTGAATAATCTTCACTATCGTTATTTTGAATTTTTCTGGAAGGTTGCCTATCTCCACTTCATTCAGTTGTTTTTCCAGGGTTTTATCTTGTTCCTTCATCTGGTACATAGTCCTCTGCCTTTTCATTTTGTCTGTCTTTCTGTGAATGTGGTTTTCCTTCCACAGGCTGCAGGATTGTCGTTCTTCTTGCTTCTGCTGTCTGCCCTCTGGTGGATGAGGCTATCTAAGAGGCTTGTGCAAGTTCCCTGATGGGAGGGACTGGTGGTGGGTAGAGCTGGGTGTTGCTCCGGTGGGCAGAGCTCAGTAAAACTTTAATCCACTTGTCTGCTGATGGGTGTGGCTGAGTTCCCTCTCTGTTGGTTTTTTGGCATGAGGTGACCCAGCACTGCAGCCTACCTGCTCTTTGGTGGGGCTAATGGTGGACTCTGGGAGGGCTCACGCCAAGGAGTACTTCCCAGAACTTCTGCTGCCAGTGTCCTTGTCCCCATGGTGAGCCACAGCCACTCCCTGCATCTGAGAAGACCCTCCAACACGAGCAGGTAGGTGTGGTTCAGTCGCCTATAGGGTCACTGCTCCTTTCCCTGGGTCCCGATGCACACACTACTTTGTGTGTGCCCTCCAAAAGTGGAGTCTCCCCTTCCCCCAGTCCTGTCGAAGTCCCGCAATCAAATCCTGCCAGGCTTCAAAGTCTGATTCTCTGGGAATTCCTCCTCCAGTTGCTGGACCCCCAGGTTGAGAAGCCTGACGTGGGTCTCAGAACCTTCACTCCAGTGGGTGGACTTCTGTGGTATAAGTGTTTTCCAGTTTGTGGGTCACCCCCCCAGCAGCCATGGGATTTGGTTTTATTGTGATTGCACCCCTCCTACCATCTCATTGTGGCTTCTCTGCTGTCCTTGGATGTGGGGCATCATTTTTGGTGAGTTCCAGCATCCTCCTGTCAATGATTATTCAGCAGTTAGTTGTGATTCTGGTGCTCTCGCAAGAGGGAGTGAGCGCACATCCTTTCACTCCGCCATCTTGAACCAATCTCTGTCCCTCATTTTAAATTCTGAAATTCTGGGCTTGTTCCAAGTCCTGGGAACTCCACCTCCTCAAACACTGAACTACAAAAAATAAACCCAAGGGGGCAGTTGGTGCTGTGACCATGGTAGAATGTGTGTTTTTTCTTTAAAGGCTATTTTAAGTGCATAGAAACTATGTCTTTATTTTCTCAGATCCGAGCCATTCAAATGCTGGGTTGGGGGTGTTGGGTGGGTACAGGGGCGTGTACCAGTCTCCACATCTGCCATGTTCAGGGGACTACTGTCCTCACGTAGCCACTGTGATCCCTGCCCTGTTTTCCAGATGGCTTTGGGAAATTGCTCCTGGCCGAGGCCCTCCTGGAGCAGTGTTTGAAGGAGAACCACTCCAAGATAAAAGACTCTATCCCTCTGCTGGAGAAGAGTGAGCCGAAGATGAATGAAGCCAGAAACCATCTGAGCAGTATCCTTAATCACGGGAGGCTGCCGGTAAGTTGTAGACCCCACCCACCCACCCAGCCTGGAGCTGTCTCTCCTCTCTCCTGCCTCGTCTCTGCTGTGAGGACCTTCTGGGGTCATTTGGTCACCTGAGCAGCAAGTGTCCCTTAAGGGTTGGCCTGCCCTGTTCAGTACAGTAGCCACTAGCCACATGGCTTGTCCAAACTGAGCTGTGCTGTGAGTGTGAAACACACACTGGATTTTGAAGACTTAGTACAAAACGCGGAATATAAAAGAGCATCAATTCTTTATATTGATTACATGTTCAAATGATAATATTTAGAATATATTAAATAAAATGTATTATTAAAATTAATTTTACCTATATTTACCTTTTTTAATGTGACTAGAAATGTTTACTAGAAAAATCTAAATTACACTTGTGGCTTGCACTTGTGGCCCAAGTTATATATTTCTATTACACAGCGTTTGGTTGACCTAGTTTGTGCCTGGTCCTTTGGCTTCTTTGAGGATCTTAGGGAAATAAAACCTCAGTGAACATATGATCTAGTTGGAAACAGGCAAACATTCTGAGTTGGCTAGCAACGGAAGCACTCCATAACATGGCAAGCCAGTTCGAGTCCATGTGCACTTATTGAGCAACTACTATATGCAAGGCACTGAGGGGCAGTATAGAGGGAAGTATAGTCACAGCTTTCTTTAGACCTTTACTGCTCAAAGCATGGTCCACCCACACGCAGTATGGGCATCATCTGGGAGCTGGTTAAGAATGCAAAATCTGATTCAGAACCTGCATTTTAACAAGCTCTCTTGGTGATTCTCAGGCAGTTTCAAGTTTGAAACTGTTCTCAATTACCATGTATCCTGAACTATAAAAGAAGTATGGGTATGTCATTAGAGACCCCAAGGGGAAATGATTTTTCAAGAGATGTTCCAAAGTAATATATTTCCTGACTTACATATTTTATTGCAACCTACTATGTGCAAGGCATTGTATTATGTACTTTCAGGGCAATAAAGATGAGTCCAGCGTGGACCCTGCCCTCAGGGAGGTTGCAAGGCTACTGGGAAGATAGTCCTATTAAAAAATTATTCAAGGTGTACTGTGACACATGCTACAGGAGTAGCATACATGGGGAGGCAAGTCTGAGGGGGACACTCCCTGGGGTGAGGTGGGGAGTCAACTCAGGATTATGATAGTGCTGGAATTGGACCCATCTGGGGGCTGGACCTTGAAGGAGGTCAGGATATAGACATACACAGATAAGACAAGGCATTCCAAGCTACGGAAGCAGTGTATAATCAAAGAGCTCCTCTTAGAAGAATTTCCTTAAAGTATGTCAGTTAGCGAGAGTGTAAGGGACTGGTGTGTAATTGGTGTAAAGGGACATTAGGGCGAGAGAGTGGGACTGGAACAGCAGGCCAAGAAGTGGGGGGCATTTTCTGTAAGCAGTGTGGGGAGACTCTACTGGAAGTTTAAGGTAACTGCGTTTAGACTCCTTGACAGGGATTATTGTAGCTCTGGGAGGTTTTGTCTCGGATTAAAATAGCTGCTTGACCCTGAGCCTGTCCCCTGATATCCTGGACCCTCCAGTTCCTCATCTGCCAATCAAGGTGGTTGGACTTGATTGATGGGTCTCAAGCTTTTCCCACCAAGACCCTTTTAATTTTTTTCTTTCCAGTAGACTCTATTATATATTTAAAAATTCTTTTTAAAATAAAAATGACTCGGGCTTATTGTAAAAAAAAATTCACTAAATAAAATAAAGAGTTTGACTAATAAATACATCCTTGTTTCCACCCCTACCCCCATGCCCACTTCCCTCCCCAGAGTTGAGCGCTAGTCACCATTTGGTGTGAATCCCATATGCTTTCTTTGTGCGTTAACAAACACACATACACATGTGTGGAGATTTCTTTTATTAGTCATAGGATTCATATTTGTCAAGTTGCACTTTTGCCCTGGAAACTTTCACTTGAAGCTTTCTGCATGCCAGTACCTCATTCTTTGTGTTGGCTGAATGGTATCCACGTGTATTATTGTGAAAACTATTTTGTCTACCATATCACATTTATTAAGTACAAATTTTACCATGCTTAGGAGTTCCCTGGTGGCCTAGCAGTTAGGATTCTGGGCTTTCACTGCTGTGGCCCACGTTCAATCCCTGGTCAGGGAACTGAGATCGATGCAAGCTGTGTGGTGCGACCAAAAAACTAAAATTAAAAATTAAAAAATGGCTAGCGGTTAATTTTAAAATTTTACCATGCTTTGTTAATCAAAGACATACATAGACACCAATGAAATCGAGAAATTCACTGTTTTCTGAGCCAAGGCCAAAAACTTGCTGTTGATCAGGGAAAATAAAATATTAAAAATAGTTTGTGGGATTCTCTATCTTACCCCAAAGGCCAGGGTGTGGCTGGGGGGGTGCTCTTTCCTGGCAGCAGATGAAATCTCAGGTGGATTCCCCTGCATCCCGAGTAGCTCTGATGGGATGAGGAGGAGAGGTGGGTCCTGGGGGGCCTCCTCAGGGTAGTTTGGAACTTTCTACTCTTAGTCATCTCTGAGATCCTATACAGCTCAGTGCTTTGGAGGCTGGTGACAATGAGCCATTTGTCCTAACTTCTGTTATCCAGTGAGTGCCAGGCTTTGCACCCTCTCACTGGTACCTCTCTGTAACCTTCTGCAATGGTATTTACTATTATCCCCATTTTCCAGATGAAGAAACTGAGACCTAAGAGAGGTTAGTCACTTAGCCAAGGACCACAGTGCAGGTCTTGAACGCGGGCCTATTTGCCTCTACTCCCAAGTTCTCATGCTGTTTGCCATTTCCTGGTGCTGTCTCCGTAGTGCTGGAGTAGAAATGAAATAATGACTGAGAAACCTGAGCTAACGTTGGTGGTGATGCTGCCACTCCTGCTTTTTCAGGTCTCATTTTGCATCTGTGAAGTATTTCCTCATCTCTTCTTCCTCTTACCTGGGTATCCACATGAGGTCATTCTTCCCTATTTATTGACAGAGACATTGAGGCACAAAACGACTAGGTGACACGCCTGACCCACCCAGCAGAGGGACTATTCCCCAGACCCAGTGACTTCCTACATAGCATCCTTCCACAGGGCCTGGGCTCTGTGGTTCCCTGACTGTTGGATTGACAGGCCAGGTTCAAATTCAGAGGCATGGGTTCTGCTGAGTGTAGCCAACTTTTCATTCTGCCAAGTAAGGACATTAAAAAAGCCCCAAAACACAACAGCAAAACCATACCATCTTCTATAACCATCACTCCATAAAAGAAAAAACAACACTGAAACACAAGACAGATGTGCTTAAGAATTAAGGATAACGTTTTAAATAGTATAACTTTAGCTTTAGAAACATTCACCACATTGTCCTTAATTTTCTGCCAGCTTGCTGGAAGCTCTGCTGTCAACTGTCTTTGATCCACCAGGAACCACTCTGAGCTACACCCTGTCATCTTGCCCTGAAACGTGTCCTGAGCTTCGCTGCCCTTTTCCCCCTTTATAGTAGGACAGGATAATAATAATAATAATTACTCATGGCCTGTGTTTATCTAGCTCCTTTCTAAAGAAAAGTTCAAAGCTGTTTTCTGGACTTTGCCCTATTAATGCTCTTGGCATTGCTGTGCTGGGAGTTGAGGGGTGGCTGTTGTTTTCTCACCCTCAGCAATGGGGAAAACCAGGCCAGAGCAGGGAGGAAATGTGCCTGTGGCTTGAGACCAGGGGAGCAGGGATGGCAGAGCTGTTGCTCAGCTTGAGGGACTGTGGGCCACATGCCTCTGGGGGGGTGTGATCTGTGGCCCTGGCCCAGGGTGTAGGCAGCCTGTCTGGGGAGACTAGCAAGTCCCCTTGAAAAATTCAGCCTTTGAGAGTTAATCACTAGTCAACAGGTCAGGCACGCAGGGGTCCAGTGGGTCCACTTGGTAGAGACATTGTAGGAGGTCAGCAGAAGGGAGCTGTCTGGTAGTCAGGGAGGCTTCTAGGAGGAGGTGGGCCTGAGCAAGTCTCCGAAGGATAGAGGAGGATCTGGATAGACTGAGGGGAAGGGAAGGCTCTTCTAGATGGGGGCTTGTGTGAGCAAAGGAAGAACGTGTATTTACAGAAACCAAAGACCAGTGAGGAAGGAGAATTTGGCTTTGCCGTGTTCCATTTCTCTTCGTTGGCTTCTGAGAGGGCAGTAGATGGCGAGGAGTGGTGGACGCCTCCCCTGGGGTCACAGGTTCCCCAGACTCTGCTCTCCCTGCAGGGAGTCAGGGGCAACACCTTCCTGTTGGTGACAGAGGCCGGGGTGCTGACCAACGCTGCATCTCCCGGGAGCTCTGTGGACAGAATTGATGCTGTGTGGCAGGGGTGGTGCCCAGAGCCTGGCCAAGAGAGTGGTGGGTCGGCTGAGCACAGACGTGGAAGTGGAGTGGCCTCAGAAGGTGGGAGCTCTGGGCCCGCGTCCAAGGCCAGGACTCTCAGGCAGGGCTGACCACACGTCCTTGGGCTCTGAGGGAGGCCCTAAGAGTCCTTGTATGGGGTGGAGATTTGGGCGTAAGCGGCACTTGGTCAAGTAGGGGAAAGAAAAGCGGTTTGAATGCAGGCACTTGATTCTGATAAGAAGAGGGCAGTGGCCTCGCGGGCCTTCACTCTCCTCCTGTCTTCTGTCCGTGCTGCTGCTGTGGCCGTCTCCCCGCAGGGGTTCTGCTGCTTTGAGTGCGGGCTTCAGCTGCCTCACCTGCAGGACTCTTTCCAAGGCCTTTCACCTAGTTATATATTTGTACATATGTGCATATATAGAGGAGCCCCCCAGTTATATAAGCTTTAGGCCCTGCAAAACTTGGCTGGGCCCCTGACTGCCCACTGGTGGGCCGGAGCTTCAGGAGAAAGGAGTCAGGGCCAGTCTGCAAGCTGCCTGCAGTCTAGTTGGGGGCATAAGGTACACGCACATGAAGCAGTTAGGGACTCATAAGAATGTCACTAAGAGCCACAGCATAGGCCACGGACTGCAGGTGTGCAGAGAGGGGAGCTGTCCACATGTGTCTGAGGGTCGGGAAGGCTTCCTGGAAGAGGAGGGGAGTTCTGAGCAGGATCGTAGGCAAACCCTCATGGCTCGGTGAGGAGAGCGTTCATTCTCAGGTCCCCGGTGGGGGTGGGGCCGGCGTCTCTGGGGCAGGACCCCGCTGATGTGGTCCTTGGCCTTTCAGCCGCAGTACATGTGTGAGGCCATGCTGATCCTGGGCAAGCTGCATTACGTGGAGGGCTCGTACCGAGATGCCATCAGCATGTACGCGCGGGCCGGGATTGATGACATGTCCATGGAGAATAAGCCCCTGTATCAGATGCGGCTGCTGGCGGAGGCCTTTGTCATCAAAGGTAGGTGTGAGCACCGGCCGGGTCTCCCCACCACTGTGCGCAGCTCGTTACACTCTGGCCCCCATGTGCCGGGAGCGGGTGGCAGGTGCAGGGCAGCAGTGCTGTGTTGAGGGTGGGCCTGCAGGGCAGCGTTTAAGGTACTTAACCCCCGGGAGTGCCCAGGCACTGACCAGCCGGGTGGATGCCAGGGTAACCAACCACATCAGCACATGCCGGCTGACGGCAGGCGCTGGGCCGGATGTCAGGTCAGAAGACTCAGGTTCCTGCCCTGGCTCTATCGACAGATAGTCACCTGACTGTGTGCCCTTGGGCGTATAGCTCTTCACCTTTCTTGGCCTCAGTGGCTTTACCTGAAAGACAGGGTCGAAATACCTACCCTCACAGGGTTACCATGAACGAGAGGAATCAGTTGTGTAACCAGGGTGAGAAAGGCTTTAAAAGCGTGCCACCCGTTGTTAGAGTGGCACTAGTGACTGGCGTTGGCTACCGATCAGGTGCTCCATGGCACAGAGCAGCCTGGCTCTCCTCAGGTATTTGCTGGGCACCTGCGGTGAGCCGCCCAGGGAGGCAATGCTGGGTCCTGTGATGGGCAGGTCAGAGCCAGTTCCCAGGGCGAGTGATGCTGTGGTGGGGAGCCAGGCACACAGGGTCAGTGATGTAGGAATTTCATCACGTGCGCTGTGGATGCCCACCTGGGGAAAGAGTGCCCTTGAACTGACCCCGAAGGTATTACATGGCAGTGAAAGCCGTCCCCCAGACTTCGTGCTTCAGGTACCACCTTCCCTGGCTCCTTGAATCCTGGGATCACAGAGCCCGAGTGGTGGCTCTTGGTGGCACTGAGGTCCCAGGAGCCCCTCTGTCCACACTGTTGCCAGGAATCCTGGATGTTTGATCACCTCTTTATTCCAGCACAAACCAATCCCCAGAGAAAAGTCTAGAAACACGTGTGACCCTGTGGGGATTTGGTGTCTGGCATTGGTAAAGTATTTGTCACCTTCTTTTCTCTTAGACATGGGAACATTCTCCCATCTTATATACAGGGAAACTGAGGCCCAGAGAGGGGATGTACCTTACCTGGAGTTACCCAGAGATTTGTGGTGGATCCAGGATTGGAACCTCCACTCTCTGACATTGGCCTTGCACTATGAGTCCCCACTCCCACGCCTCTGTGTCCTGGGAGATTGTGACATCTGTGCAGGGCACAGCCTCCTTTAACCATGGCCGATGGGGCTTCTTGAGAGCTGTTTGTCCACCTGTGGGTCCCTGGGTCCCTTTCCCCATTGAGAGACTGTTCACACAATCCCAGGAAATCTGCCGAGATCTTCCCCCAGACAGACCTGGTGCCAGCCTGTGGGAGGCAGGTGCCCATCTGGGACAGTCCAGTGTGTGGGGTCTTCTCCCTTTGCTCTCTCATCCCCTGCTCTGTGCCCCCGGTACAGGCTGGTCTTGGGGGTGATCTTCATTTGGCATTTGGGTCTTTCTGGCCTCTTGGAAACCACTTACGCCATGGACTCCCGAACCTAACACCCTTTCTTAGGGCTCCTTTCCGGCACTTTTTCCTGTAGACCTGGCTCGGTACCTACTGCTCCCTGTCTCCTGCTCTCTACTCTTTCCAGCACGCCTCCAGCTTCTTGGGGGAACACAGGCCCGGTGGTCACAGGTGCTGCAGGGGAGGTAAGGAGCTGGGTGTCCCTGGCGTGGGCTGCTCGGTCATGGGCTGTACTGACTCCCCGCCCCCCACTGACTGCACTAGGCTTCCCCCTTGCTTGCCTCCTCTCTGCCCGTCCTCCCTGTCCTGTCGCAATGCCTGCGCCCTGCTGCTAGCATGCTGAGGTTCATCTGACCCTGCGTGTGCTCGAGACTGTGCACGTGGCCTCCAGGGTGTGCATGGTGGTGATTTTCCTGGGTTCGGCGGGACCGGGTGTGGCTCCCAGTGCAGAGAGTAGGGAATGGGGATGGCTGGTCATTGGTCCTGACTTCACTTATGAGCATGGGGCTTGTCTTAGTCTGCTAGGTTGCCATAACAAAATATCATAGACTGGGTGGCTTAAACAATAGGAATTTATTTCTCACAGTTCTAGAGGCTGGGAAACCCAAGATCCATGTACCAGCAGTGTTGGTGTCTGGTGAGGCCTCTCTCCTTGGGTTGCAGATGGCCTCCTTCTTGCTATGTCCTCACGTGACCTTTCCTCCATGGGTGCTCATGGGGAGATCCCTCTCTCTTTGCCTTCTTATAAAGCCACTAATCCCATCGTGAAGTCCCCACCCTCATGACCTCATCTAACCCTAATTACCTTCCAAAGGCACCACCTCCAAATACCATCACATTTCGGGTTAAAGCTACAACATATGAACTTGAGGGGACACAAACATTCAGGCCATCATAAGAATGGTGGCAGCAGTATGCCACGGAGTTCACAGAATAATAATAATATATATTTATTAAACACTCCGTGCCAGGTGTGCCCTCATTCAGTCCACACGGTAACCCCCCTCCCTGAGTAGGTGTTCTCTTCAATGCCATGTTACAGCCCAGGAGTTACGAGTAGAGAGGTGAAGGAACTCTTGTGGATTTCACTGGCATTGGCAGAGCCAGGATTTGAACCCAGGCAGCCAGAGCTTGTAGACACCCCTTGATGGGGCTGCTCAGAATTCTGGACTGAAAGGAAGCATAGAAACGATCTAGGCCAGTTCTCAGGTTACAGATGAGAAAACTGAGGCCGGTGCAAGTGAAACGTCGGTTGGTTTGTGTGTGAACCAGAGTGCCTGCCACCAGGCTGCCTCTTTTCAGGCTGTCAGATGCCAGGCGGCCTCCTGCGGGAGCCTGATGTGCCTTCTCCACAGGACTCGGCCTGGCTAGGCCATTACATCTCAGCTCATTTATCATCTTGCATCGTATTCCGCTCCATGGTTCCCCTTGGTATCTTCCAGTGGGGCAGGGAGTTGAGTTCTCAGGCATACCTGGTTGGCGGGAGGAGGGCGGGGCAGTGTGTCATGGTGGGAGGGGCCTGAGCAGCCAGGCCTGGAGGCTCAGTGGGGGCGTGTGTATGGGTGTCTCAAGAGTGGGCTCTGGGTCTCTTCACCCACAAAAGACATACTCAGTGCACCTGCTTTCCCCTTCAGAGCAGAGGGACTAGGCAGGGTGTCCTCTGGCGGGTCGCTCACAAGGACTTGGCCTTGCTCTGAAGTCAAGGGGACATGGATTAGACCAGAATATGCTTTCTGATTCCCAGGGAGGGCTTCAGACACTGTCCCAGGAGCTTGAGAGAAGGGGGCAGTTGAAGCAGTCGTGGGTTTCTCTTGCTTGAAGTGCAGAAACATTACGTGCACATATGTATATATTGCTTGGTGGGGAGGTGGGTGATATATGACCCTCCAACTTCTCCAAGGGGAAAAAGGTTATTGTTCATGTCAAGTTTGTTTAGAAACAGTATGAACACCACGGATTTTTCACTAAGATAGAAAAATAAAACAGCTTCACTTCCCTGTCTGAGCGAACTGTCCCCCAACTTCACAGCTGGGCTCAGACTGACCTGGTCCTGCCAGGAGCGGAGGCCTGGATTTTTAGGGCCTCATTTTGGCCTCCGGGAGGTGGGCTGGGCCCTGTTGGGGCCTCTGGCTTTGGAGGAAGAACTCCCTCTCCCTAGGTCCTGCCTCTAGCTCCTCCTGGCTGCCAGGTGAATGGGTCTGGCCTGTACTGTGGCCGGCTGCTTCCAAGTCACCTGCCGGCCCTGGCAGGGCTGAGGGCCCTTCCCCTGCCTAGCACAATCGCCCATTTGGTCCCTTCTCCCCCAGTCTTCCAAGCTCCTCTGGTGTACCTGACTTCGATGGTGTACCCAGAGACTTGAGGTGTGGACCCTTCCCCTCTGGAACCTGAGCGTATGATTGTCAGGGGTGTGGGCGTGGCAAGGGTGCGGGATTATCACATGTGCGCCACCCAGGAGTCTAGAAATGTAGATTCTCAGGCCCCTCACCAGAAGTACTGAATCAGAATTTACGTTTTAACAGCATTCCCAGGTGACATGTATTCACCTTACAGTTTGAGAAACACTGCCCTGGAACTCTTGTTTAATAAATGTTGATATTTGTTGGCTGGTGGGTTAACTTTCAGTTGATCTCTGTAGAATGGGAGGGAGTTGTTATATGCCCACTGTATGGATGGAGAAACTGAGGCTTGCCCACGATCATGCAGCCTGTGAATAGCAGAGCTTGGGCTGGTGGCCAGTGGTTGTCTCCCAAGCCTGAGTCCTGCCTATGACAGAGGACCCCTCCAGAGGGGTTACCTCCGAGATGCATTCGCAGAGACAGAGGAGGGTATGGGACGTCCAGAAGCCCTGAGAAAGGAGAGGTAGGGTCCTGACACTTACTGCAGAGCCTGGGGGCTGGCCAGGATGGATGATGCCTTTGGGCACTGTCATTCTGCCCCTCAGGGTAGCCCAGAGGGGGCCCTAAGTGGGCCTTGGGGACATGGGGGACTCTAGCAAGGTTAGACCCACATCAGGGTTCTTTGGGGGGTCCTGGAGGAATCAGACTTTTCCCGGGCCGCAGCCTTAGCTCCTGATGGGGTGCGGTTTTCCTGCCCCTTCCAACACTACCTTCAGCAGGAGCAGAGAACTGCCAACTCCGACTGTCTGATTTGATTCTCAGCCGTCTCTATTTTTGTCCACAGGCAAAAAGGGCCTGTTTGCAAAGCTGTGTCATTCTGAACGGCTGCCAGGAGCGCAGCTTGCCCCTTCCTGTAGGCCTTACTGTGGGCCCCAGCGCAGGCTAGTTACCCTGCAGTGTTCTACCAGACACCCTAAAGCTCTAGCCTTCGTGGCCCAAGGTCTCGCCTCAAGACCAAATAGGCTGCATTTCAACTGGCATTGCTGCCGCCTTGTATCTGGAATTCCAGTTTCTTAGCTGAGAAGTGGCACAATCCTCACTCCCATGCCTGACCCCAGCTCAGCCAGTCCTGCATTTCCTCCCATACCTGACCCCAGCTCAGCCAGTCCTGCATTTCCTCCCATACCTGACCCCAGCTCAGCCAGTCCTGCATTTCCTCCCATACCTGACCCCAGCTCAGCCAGTCCTGCATTTCCTCCCATACCTGACCCCAGCTCAGCCAGTCCTGCATTTCCTCCCATACCTGACCCCAGCTCAGCCAGTCCTGCCTTTCACGACTTGTTCCTCTGACATCATGCTTCTAGGGATTGGTTTCTGTATAATCAGACTTATGGTTGTAATGACAAAAATGCAACCCCAGCTAGCTGGAAAAGCAACAACCAAAAGGGGGAGGGACTGAAAATGTATGGGCCTATGTAAGTAGTAAGTCGTTGGGGGCAGATAGCATCAAACATAGCTGGATCCAGGGACCCACGTGTTGTGGTCTTTCTCGACAGCTCCAGGTTTACGTGGTCCTGCAGCCTAAACTCACAACCTTAGGAGGAGAGAAAGCCTTGGGGAAGGTTCTCGTTGACCTGGTTTGGTCTCATGCCCACCCTGGAACCAGTTTCAGTGACCGGCATTTAGGTGGCTGGTTTGGTGCCCGGGGTGGGATTTCCCCACTTGAATCTTGTGGACTGAGTTGGAGGAATGGTTCCTCGAAGGAAAATCAGGGTGCTGTTACCAAAGTAGGTGAAAGGTATGGAGGACAGAACCCCAGAGCTCAGGCAGAATTGACTCTCCTCGGGTTACACCGGTAGTGACCAGGTGAGGATTTGAACCTGGCTCTCTCTGATTCTGGCTTTGGGGCTCGTCCCTGATGCCCAGGGAGTACTTGTTTGACTGACACACTCTGTTCCAGAGAGGGAAGTGAGTGAGACCCAGCTAGCTGTTGGGCCTTCCCATGTGAGCTGGGAGGTGAGGCTGAACTTCAGGAGGAGTCAGCTGCTGCTGAGTGGAAGAGGTGCCTTCCAGGTAAAGGAAAATCCAGAGGGAGGCCCCTGGGAGATGGAGGTGGCTTGTTTGGAGCGGGGTGTTGTCTTACCTTTTTGGAGCTAAGAGAGGTTGTGCATGGGAGGACTGGGAAATGAGGGGGCACTGAGAGCCCAGCAGGAAGGCTCAGGGTCTCCCTTTTGCTGGTGTTCCAGAACTTTGGCCTTAGGTAGCCATACCATGAAGTGTGGCCCAGCCTGTTTCCCGTAAAGTCAGCTCACCTGTTGGTCAGCATGCTGTCTGGGTCCATCTGGAGCAGAGCGCTCTGGGCCCTAGACGAGGCAAAGCCGTTGTAGATCCAGGTGACAAACTGTCCTCTATTCTGTTGGTTTGAGTCCTAAGGGGTAGCCCCAGCTTTGACGGACGTGCAGGATGCTTCAGGGACTGTTCTTTCGACATCTCAAGCCTTACCCAGTTCAGCCCCCAAAAGCACCAGTGTCATTGTCCGCCTCTCAGAGGGCCGTTCTGTGGCGAACGGCTTCCTTCTCTCCTCCGGCCTGTGTTGCTTTCCTTTTTCTGGTGCTCGCTCAATGTTGGTAATGATGTGGGGAATGACCCCCCATCTCTCCAGCCATGAGTCCTGCCCTGAGCCCTAAAGACCGAGTCATTGCTGCCTAATTTGGGGCTTGTTGTGTCTGTGGGCCCCTTGAAAACCAGTGCTGCCCTCTGTTTCAGCCTAGCAAACCCCTTTGCCGCTTGTTCACGGCCCAGCACCAGCGAGGCCACTCTGGGCAGGCTTGCCTGCTGGCTCACCGATAGAAGACCTGCCTGGCTATGAAGGAAAATGCCCCCAGTTCACCCAAAATACTGCAGTGAGATGCTCAGTTGTGAAGGTGCTGTGAAAAGTAAAAATGTAAAAAACATTAGGCAGCTGTGAGAATTATGATCTGCAAATTCTCTTCTCCTCACCCATCAAGGTTTTTTTTTTTTCTTTTTTTCTGTTCTTTCAGCCTCTGAAACCCGCAGCTCCTCTGCTCTCACCTGGGATTTTATGGCTTTAGTAAAACTTTCAAAAATAAAAGAACACCAGGCTGCTCCTGGGGCAGGACATGGTGGGATATTGGTTTGGGGTTTTTCTTAGTCCTGGTATGGCAGGAATTAACTGTTTATTTTGGCTTCCTTCTCAAAGGGGCGCGGGCCGTCTGCCTTGTGGGGAAGCAGGTCAGTACTTTTGGTGCTGCTGCCCTGGCCACAGACTGTGGTCCACGGAGTGAGAGGCTGGCCTCCAGGTGGAGAGGAGTGAGCATATGAGGGTGTCTTGGAAGGAGGCTGGGTGTGTTCATTGTGTGCTTACCAAGCCTTCATTGAGGTTCTGCCTGGACTGCGAGATACAAAACAGGGCAGGAGGGTAAGTGGACTCATGGAGGGAGACCACGGGGAGTTGGAGTGGTCTCCCCACATCTTCTCCTGGCAGGCCTTTCCTCCATCGTTGGAGGTCACCCCAGAGAGTAGTTGGTGGAGGTGTGGAGTATGGACAGGGTTTTGGGGGGTGTATTTGAGAAACCAGCACCAACACTAGGGCCCATTCCTGCCAGGTTAGACAGCTATAATTCAGCCATTGGATACACGTGGGAAAGGCAGGCCCCCGTGCGCTGGCCAGAAGCCTGAGATGTGGGAACCCCTGGTGGGTTACCGAGGGTAAGGAAAGACGCATGGCGTCTGGGCCGAGAGAACGGACGGTGTTGAAGCCAGAAGACCTGGATCTAGTTGGCACTTTGAGCTGAGGGGTGTTGGAAGGAGTATCTTCTCCCTGAATTAGATTTCTCATTTGTTATTCTAGGGAAAGGCTAAACCCCTACGTGAGAGGTCATTCTGAGCATCACTTGAAACGTTTTCTGAGAGCGTACTTTCTGTTCTCTATAAGACCCATCTAATTTAATTTTCACGGCTACCCTATGAGGTGGGCATTGTTAGTGATCTTATTTTGTCTTGGGGGAAACTGAGACTAAGATCTCTCTAAACATTTTGAGGTGTATCCTTCCAGTCTTTTTTCCTATAGGTTTTTATGTTTTAAACGAAAATAAGTTCATACAATCATATATTTTATACACTTGTTTTTTAAAGTTAATATTTTACGAAATAGTTTCTAGTATACATCTACATCACTACATAAAATAGCTTCATAGCATTTCATTGTAAGAATCTATTGTAGTTTAGCAAACTTGTCTCCTGTTATTGAACCTGTAGGTTAAATCTCTTTTTTTTTTTTTTTTTTGCCATTATAAACAATACTGCACTGGATATCCTTGAAGCTCAACTTTTGCATTTTTTGCATACATTATTTTTTTAAGGATAAATTTCTAGAAGTAGAGTTACTGGATTGAAATGTGTACACTTTTCAGAAACTTTGATACAAGGAGTCAAATTGTCTGCTTTTTTTTTTTTAATTGGTAAAATGTAACATAAAATTTAGCATCTTGGGCTAAATTTAGCATCTTGGGCTCAACCACTGGTGGCGCAGTGGTTGAGAGTTCGCCTGCCGACGCAGGGGACATGGGTTCGTGCCCTGGTCTAGGAAGATCCCACATGCCGCGGAGCGGCTGGGCCCGTGAGCCATGGCCACTGAGCCTGCGCGTCCGGAGCCTATGCTCCGCAACGGGAGAGGCCACAACAGTGAGAGGCCCGCGTACCACAAAAAAAAAAAAATTTAGCATCTTAACGATTAAGAATTTTTTAGCTGCATAACAAAATTATTATCCTAAAAATTTTTAAGTGTACAGTTCAGTAGCGTTAAGTACATTCATGTTGTTGTGCAGCCAATCCCCAGAACACTTTATCTTGCAAAATTGAAACTGCACCCAGTAAACAGTTTTCCATTCTCCTCCCCCAGCCCCTGGCAGTCACCATGCTATCTTCTGTCTTTATGAGTTTGACTACTCTAGGTACCTCACAGAAGTGGAATCATACAGACTTTGTCTTTTGTGACTGGTTTATTCCACTCAGCATAATGTCCTTAAGGTTCATCCATGTTGTTGCATATGGCAGGATTTCCTTCTTTTTTAAGGCTGAATAATAGTCCATTGTGTGTATATACTACAATTAAAAAAATAATGGTTTCTTTTTTTTGCGTTGCATTGGGTCTTGGTTGCCGCGCGTGGGCTTTCTCTAGTTGCGGTGAGCGGGGGCTACTCTTCATTGTGGTAAGCAGGCTTCTCATCGTGGTGGCTTCTCTTGTTGTGGAGCACAGGCTGTAAGCACGCGGGCTCAGTAGTTGCGGTGCACAGGCTTAGTTGCTCCGCGGCATGTGGGATCTTCCCAGACCAGGGAATTGATCCCATGTCTCCTGCATTGGCAGGCGGATTCTTAACCACTGTGCCACGAGGGAAGTCCTATCCTACATTTTCTTTATTCATCCATCAGTGGACACTTGGGTTGCTTCTACCTTTTTGCTGCTGTGAATAACGCTGCTGTGATCATGGGTGTAGTACACGTATCTCTTCTAGGCCCTCTTTTCAATTCTTTTGCATATATACCCAGAAGTCGAGTTGTTGGATCGTATGGTAATTCTGGTTTTAACCTTCTGAGGAATGGCCAGCCTGTCCTCCACAGCAGCTCTGCCATCTTATATGCCCACAGTTGCCCACTTTTGAGTGTGATTTATCAAGGTTCTCTTCCCAACCCGGCCTTGAGGTTTCCTCCCTGAAGGCTGAAGCAATGACTTGCATTTCTTCCTCCCCCCCCCCCCGTCCTCCACCCCCACAGGGCCTACGCCTCTCGGGTGCCCTGTGCTTTTGGACCAGCTGGGTAGGCAGGAGGGCGGGGGTCCACCCATGTGGAAAGTTCCATCACAGGGGAGGCATCGTGCTCTCCATCTCCGCATCCAGTGCCCAGGGCTCCAAGGGCGGGGCCTCTTGGAAGGGCTGCTGTTTGGGATGTGATGAGTCACTGAGACCGCTGAGGCCCGGACCAGCCTGGGTGTTGAGCTGTGCCAGGGTCAGTTTGCCTCCAAACTGAAAGTTCAAAGTTAATGAAAAAGCAAGCGCTCCTCTTGAAAGGGGACCTCCCCTGGCTCGCACGACTGGGTGTTTTCACATAAAGGCCCCTCTGCCAGTGGGAATCAGGAGGCAGTGCCCGTGCTTCCTGACAGCCTCTGGCTTCCTGCCCGCTCAACAGGGCTGGGATCCACTGGGATCCTTTGGGGGCGGGCTCAGAAGCAGCCCGTCTCCATCTTGGAGCTAGTGTTGTGGTCTGGCCACGTGTGCAGAAACACACAGGGCAGAGGATGAAGGAACCCGAGGGTTGGAATCCCCAGTAGATTTCCCGTCAGATGTTTGTGACAGGAAAATGGCCCGTCATATGACGCAAAGAGCAAATGTAAGGCAAAGAAGCCTCATTTTTTTTTTTAATAAATTTATTTACTTTTGGCTGCTACTCTTATTGCGGTGCATGGGCTTCTCATTGCAGTGGCTTCTCTTGTTGCAGAGCACAGGCTCTAGGCGCACAGGCTTCAGTAGTTGTGGCACGTGGGCTTCAGTAATTGTGGCTCGTGGGCTCTAGAGCGCAGGCTCAGTAGTTACGGCGCACGGGCTTAGTTGCTCCGCGACATGTGGGATCTTCCCAGACAAGAGCTCAAACCCATGTCCCCAGCATTGGCAGGCGGACAAAGAAGCCTCTTTTTAAGGGCAGAACTGGGGTGACTGGACTGTGACCCTCACTAGGAAGAGCTGTTGCCAGCTCCAGGAAGCTTTTTGGTCTGCTATATGTTAGAAATTTTTTCACAGACCACTATCTCAGTGACTGTAGCCCGTTTACTTTGATCTTCATTAGTCCTCTGGAATCATAATTGCTTCCTTTCAAAAAGGAATATATTTATTATTTTTAGATATATTTTTACACAGTACATAGATCTTAAATGTGTAATTTGATGAGTTTGTCAAGTATAGATACCCATGTAACCAACACCGCAATAAAGACAAAGAACATTTCCATCTCCCCAGAAAATTCCCTCAGGTCCTTTGCCAATTGATCCCCTCCCCAAACCCACCCCAGGCAATGACTGGTTGGTTTCTGTTAATATAGATTATAATTTTGCCCTTGTTTTGAATGTCATATAACTGAAATCATATGGCCTGTACTTTTTGATATGTAGCTTCTTCTGCACAATATAAGTTCTGAGAGATTCACCCGTGTTGTATGTATCAAGAGTGTGTCCTTTTCTTTATTTCTGAGTAGTATTCCATTGTATAAATATGCCACGGTTTATGAATTCCACAAGAAGCATTTTTTAGATGGACAGGGAGAAACGCCACCGGCCTCTACACTCGGCATGAGTGAATGTGTGTGTTCGTCTGTGTGTCCATCCACTCACTAAGCCCCAGGCCTTGCTCTCGCTGGGTGCAAAGATCAACCAGAAATGGGCAGAGAGGATGGTCACCATGTAGGGGAAAGGCATACGCAGAGGAGGCGCAGCTAAAACGTGCTGCTGGCTCTGAAGGCGGGAGACTTAAGAAGCCTTCAGAGAAAAGGTGGTGTGCTGTGAGCTTTCAAGGAGGATGGGGTTTAGAATTCTCAGAGAAGCCTGGTGGAGAGGCCCCTGCTGGGAGCAGAAGGAGCAAATGGAGCACGGGGAATGTGGCGGCCCCACAGACTGCTGAATTCACCGCTTTGCCATGGCCAGCCCACTGGAGGCTTGGGACTGGCAGCCTGAACCTGGTCCATCCCAGTTCTGGGCCCAGAGGTGGGGCAGGAGGGAACCCAGACAGCAGCACATCTCGGCCGGCAGGGGGCGGGG
Source organism: Lagenorhynchus albirostris (assembly GCF_949774975.1). NCBI lineage: Eukaryota > Metazoa > Chordata > Mammalia > Artiodactyla > Delphinidae > Lagenorhynchus > Lagenorhynchus albirostris. The sequence goes on along the minus strand of NC_083107.1, from coordinate 51,132,333 downwards.
GGGCGGGAAGCACAAGGATGTGTTAAAACAGACCCTCTCTGTGTCTTCTGGAGTTGGCTCTGCCCTCCTGCCATTTCCACTTGGCTTCCAGGCCAGGCCCTGAAGAGTTTCTATGTCCCACTGTCCTGTAGGGTACACGGGGGCCGTGGGTCTGGAGAGGAGTGGCTGGGCCAGTGCCGGCAGTGAGCCGAGGGGACCAGCCTTCTCCTGCCTTCTTGCCACGTCTTCTCCAGTGTGCCCTCTGTTCCTCCTCCCCCTTAGTCCTTTCCGGGTCGTGAGTCATTTGGCAGGAGGCACGTTGACACTTGGTGGCCCGGGTAACTGAGTCTTTGTGTTGAGCAAGGGCCTTCGCGGTCTATGTCCACCTTTCCCCAGGCCGAGGCATCCCGACCTTCGGACCCATTCACACCCCAGTCTGGCAGAGGGCAAGGTCACTGAAACCATATGAGTTGGGAATCTAGCCAAGGACAGCAGTATTTCTTTACCTTGTGTTTGTAGAGTACTTTGTACTTTGTCAGACACCACCAGGCTTGTCGTTTCTTCAGCCAGCCAGTGCTTGCTGAGTGCCTACTGTGTGGCAGGTTATAGAAAGGTGAACGTGTTAAGGTTGATGCTTTTAAGGAGCCTATAGTCTGAGCAAACACGTGAACAAATAAGTATAACAAAATGGTGGGGCAGGAATACGTAAAGTGTAGATCAGGGCCCAAGGAGAGAATGGTTGGTTATACCAGGGTGTGTTGGGGGGCTCCATAGAGGAGGGGGCACTCAGTGGCAGAAGGTGAGCTGTAATTTTGGGTGGCCTCTGGGGGGTGGGGTGGAGGGTGCATTCCAGGCAAGAGGCGCAACCCGAGCACAGTGGGAGCAGGAGGCTGGGCGTGGATGCAGCAGGTATGGTGTCATAGTCAGCTCAGGCTGCTAGAACAAAGCACCACAGATTGGGTGGCTTATACCCAACAGACACTTATTTTTCACAGTCCTGGAGGCTGGGAGTCTGAGATCAAGGCACCAGCACGGTCAGGTTCTGGTGAGAGCCCTCTTCCAGGTTGCAGGCTGCCAACTTCTTGCTGTGTACTCCCATGATGGAAGGGGCTCTCTGGGGTCTCTTTTATAAGGACACTAATCCCTATCATGAGGGCTCCACCCTCAGGACATAATCACCTCCCCAAGGCCCCGCCTCCTAATACCATCACCTTGGGCATTAGGTTTTCAACATATGACTTTATGACTTTCAAGGGGACACAAACATTTGATGTATAACATGATGAGAGCCAAGGCTGGGGAGGTGACAGGGATGGATCTTGGAGGGCATGGTATGGAATGTCAGGAGTTTGGACCTCACCCTGCAGCAGTGGGGACCCCACTGGAGGGTTTTAAGCAGTGGAGTTTTAGAAGGATCACCCTGAGATCCTTGAGCAGGATGGATGAGAGTGAGACTGGAGGCAGGGAGGCCAGCTAGGAGGCCAAGGTGGTCATCCACTCAAGAGATAAAGCCTAAAATAAGGAGATAAGGGAAGGGGGGGGCTTGAAATGTTAAGGGCTTGGTCATCAGTTGGATATTGGGGCCAAAGGGCGGGAGAGAGTTGAGGATTCTCCTCTTGGACCTTCCTTCAGTCACTTCATCTTGAGCACCTACTACATATAAAGTACCATGCGGGCCCAAAGGTGAGAGGGATCTGGGTTCTGCCCACCGAGAACCGCAGTCTAGGACAGTGCTCTCTAGTCAGGACTGTGAGTTGCACGTGACAGCAACACAATTTAAGTGGACTTTGACCCCACCCCTCCCTGAGAAAATGGGGGAAGGGGGTTATTGGTGCATGTACTGGAAAGTTTCAGGGGGTAGTGCTTCAGGCAAGTGTTCAAACAGTGTCTTTAGGAATCTGCCCTTTTCCATCAAGTCTCATCTCTGTTCTGTGTAGACTTCGTTTGTTTTTTTTTCATGACTGAGTTTATTCAATCTTTTTCCTGTCTCAAAAAAAAAAAAAGCAAAAGACCAAAAACCCAGACATAAATATAGTTGTTTCCCTTTACAGCTTTCCCTTCTTGGTTTCTTATAGTTTTGGGGTTTGTTTTTTTTTTGCTTTAGAGCTATGCTTTTATATTTAAAATTTTTTAAATTTTGGTAAAAAACACAAAACATAAAATACACCACCTTAACCATTTTCAGGTGTACAATCATGTTAATGACATTCACGTTATGTAGCTTCATTTTAAGGCAGCCTTTCCCTAACATTTCCAGGCTGGCCTCTTAGCTTAACAAGCCCAGTGGAAGGGGTAAGAATTCTGGGATTGGGTCTTCTCGGCACAAACCAGGCCACGTGCACACCCTTAGCCAATCACTGTGGCCCTGATGATGAGTCAGCCTGGATCATGTGCCTGCCTTTGAGGTGGGGCGGGGTCTTCGCCCTGTGAGCCACAGGGCTGAGCGAGGCTGCACAAATGGGTGCTCAAAGGGAAAGAGAGGTGCTGCTGTGGAAAGAATGGGAAATGGATGCCAGGGACGCAAAAACAGCAAATTCCACTGCAGGCGCATAGGACCCGAGCGCCTGACTTAGGTGAGGTAGAAACTGTTTGGTTCCACGGGAGGGGTGCATATAAATGCTGTGTAATCAAGTCATCTAGCACGTGCTAGGGACTGTGGCAGTCCAAACAGGCTCATTTTGCCCCCATTGAACTACTGGGGGAGAGAAGAGCTAGACGTAAATAACCACTCCATGATGTAAACATGGTGAGTGCCTGGGGAGGGGTCTCTTCTAGCAGCTGGGAGGAGGGGTCAGGAGTGCTTCCAGCAGGCAGGACTTGGGCATGGGGGTGCCACCAGTGTGGTTCCCCACGTGGGGCATGGGTGCCTGCTGTCTGTCCACCACTTGATCCCAACCGCTGCTAATACCATCCTTGCTTTAGCCCCCTCCTTCCCCTCCCAGGACCTCTGCCTCCCACTGGCTGCTCCAGCGTCTCCTCGGATGAGCCCACCCTGGGCCCCTGGGAGGGGCCTGGAGTTGGGCCCCCCGTCCCCCACCGAGCAGGGCAGGTCCGAGCTGCTCCCCTCGTCCCGCAGGCCTCTCCCTGGAACGCCTCCCCAACTCCATCGCTTCCCGCCACCGCCTGACCGAGAGGGAGGAGGAAGTGATCACCTGTTTCGAGAGGGCCTCCTGGATCGCTCAGGTGTTCCTGCAGGAATTGGAGAAGGTGAGCTGGAAATAATAGCCCCATTGGTCATCACTGCCCTCTATTGAGCACCTGTATCTATGCAACCCCCCCCACCCCACTAAAACTGTAGGTCCTGCTTGTACAGATTAGAAAAGAGGACCCTCCACCTGCCCTGAAGATGCTCTGCTTTATCCCTTGGAAAACTCATTATAGTATCCTGATTCTGTAAGCATGAGACTCTCTACTGCCAGAAAAGAGTTTTAATAAACAGAAGAGTCCACGCCACCTGCGAGCGGCTGGCAACCTCCTTGGTGAGCTCAGCTTGTACGACCAAAAATGTGACAGCCCTGTTGTGTTCGTTAACTTGTTTACCCCTCACAGCAGCTCTCTGAAGTAGGTGTTACGTTCATCCCTGTTTAATACATGAGGTTTAGAGAGATTAAGCCATTTGCCCACTACTCTTCCCTTGGAAGGGTACAGTCAGGCTGGTCCATGTAGGCACTCTTCCCAGCTCTCAGGTGCTCTGCAAGCTCGCTGCTGGACCCTTTAGCGGGGAGGAGGACCATTCTTAAAGCCTTGCAGAGGCTGGCAGAGCTGGCCACAGGGGTCTGGAAATTCTCAGGCCTACTTATCTCCCTGCTTGTGCTTCGGGGGGCCTGAACGAACTCTCAACAGGACAGCAGTTCCAGGTGTTAGCCGCATACTGTGATGTTACCCCAGTTCTTCCCTTCTGGGGACTCCTGGTTAAATGGGGGGGGGTACAGGCAGCCATATTCAACAAAGATACTTACAGTTACTGCATCCCTGTTTTCATGTCAGGCACTACTTTGAGTACTTTACTCAAAGTTGTTCTCTAATTTAACCTTCAAATAGTAACCAACTGCAACAGGTTACGATTGTTATTCCCATCGTGTAGGTGGGGAAACTCAGGTGTGGAGAGTTAAATAGCTTCCCGGAGCTCAGACAGTTCATAAGTGGCGTTGGCAGGGCTTGGACCCTGTATGACTTGTGACTTTGGGGTGGTGCTTAAGCCTTCTGTTTAGTAGATGTTTAGTAGATACTGGATGGCAGGCTTGTCAGAGGAGATTTAGGATTGGCACCCAGACAGAGGAGGTGGGCACGATCTGAGAGACTCAGCACTCAGGAGATATTTGAACCTCACCTACTTTGGCAAATGCCAAAATGTCAACCCAGCCCCTGTTTGTGACGGACCTTTTTGGAGGTGTCCTCCTCATGCCAGGTCAGTTCCCGTGGAGCAGGATTCTCAGCCTCAGGACTTCTGACGTTTGGGGCCAGATGATTCTGCTGCCCTGTGTAGAATGTCCAGCAGCACTCCCAGCCTCTACCTGTGGGCTGCCAGCAGCCAACCCCCCTCCAACTGTGACAACCAAAAGTGTCTCCAGATAATGCCAAATGTCTCAGGGGCAAAATTGCCCCCCTGTTGAGAGTCGCCGTCCTAGAGACCCTCTGCTTGGCTGGACTTCAGTGGGAAAGAGGTGATTGGCGGCTCAGCAGAAACAGGACTCGAGTGTACTCCCTGGCAGAGGTCCACGTGGAGACTTGAGTTGACCTCTGCCGAGGTCACATGCAATGTTTCAGGAGCTCTTCGTGTTTGAATTACATATAGTTTGGAGGAAGCTTTCATGAAAAATTGAAAGTCACCCATTCAGTCAGAAGCCTGGGTTTTGGACTCTTAAAAGGGGATTAAGGTGATGAGCTGGAATGGTGTCCAGGGCTGGAATCAGCGCCTCAGGGGCACTGGGTGGACAAATGGGCCCCGATAGCTGGTTATCTCAGGTCAAGGGGGGGCAGGCCATAGAACCCTGTGCACCCTGTGCACTGCAAAGCTGGGTGTCCCTCCTAAGACCCAGCGCCAACCTCTGAGGAACTAAGAATCTCTCTAAAACCTATTTCAGTTTCTGAAAGAGGTGGATGGCTCGTTGATTTTTTTTTTTCCCCTCATATCAGAGAAGAAGGTGGCATAGTGAAGGCAGGCCCATCTCGGTGGGGCTGGGTGACCCTCTCAGAGCTGTGGCTTAAGCGACAGCTCAGTTAATAACAATTGTGCCTCAGCTTTCCCATGAACCAGGGGTCAGCTGTTGGGCTGTTCTGAGGTTACATGGTTATGTGACAGGGACAGTGCAATGTCTGGCGTCTGGTAGGTGCTCGAGTATTGAAAGAATGCACCAATAAGTAGTAGAAAGAGCCTGGAATGTGTAGCTGGCCAGACTAGTGTTTGAGGTCCAGGCCCAGGCCAGCTTTGTCTCCTCGGGCACTTTCTGAGCCTAAATTTCCTCATCTATAAGGTGCAGAGAAAACCAGCCTTGTAGGGCTGTTACGGGCATGCAGCATTTGCACAGGGAGAGTGCTTTAGACCTATTTTGAATTAAAGCAAGTTAGGTTGAGTTTGGTCTGAGTATTGCCCTGCGTGCCCCTAAGGTGGCTGGGGGCTTGGGTGGCGATGGGGCCGTCACCTCTGCCTGGGCTGACCTTGGCCCTGGCCTCTCGGCCTCGGAACTTAGAGACAGCGGCTCTCTCTGTGTTCCCCTTCCCAGATCACAAGTAACACCACATCCCGGCACCTGAAAGGATCTCACCCGGTTGACTACGAACTCACCTACTTCCTGGAAGCTGCACTCCAGAGCGCTTACGTGACAAACCTGAAGAAGGGGTAGGTCGCTGGCAGCTGAGCAGGACCTGGACGTTTCTTTCAGGATTGGGAGCTGCTGACACTGGTCAGGCCTCCCTCTTCTCTGGGCTGTGTGCGTGTGGGCCCCCTGGAGAGACGATGGGGGCTGGCTTGTTCCTGACTTGTCAGGCTGAGCTTGCCCAGGCCCTGGTGGGGAGGGCCGAGCTTCAGGAAGCTGCTGAGGCAATAAAGCCTGCACATGTTGGGGGTGGTCATCTTTAGAAGGGGGAGTTCTGGGAGCCCGATGATGGTGTGGGAAGAGTGAAGGACAGTGAGCTGGGCGGTCTGGAGGTGGTCCGTGTCGCCTGAAGTGTCAGCTAAAGTCATTTTGCTTCTCTGAGCCTCATTCTCCCCAAAATTTAATGATAAATTTAATGATTCCTGATAATTCCAACTTTCAAGGGGCTGTGAGATCCGAGGAGAAGTGTGGTGAAAGTAAAGGCCTGGCATCATTTTGGGGGCGCGACTGCCCTGCTGGTGAGGTGGCAGGAAGCTCGTTTTCCTGTGCGTTGACTGGAGGGTCCTGGGACCCAAGAACATGGTGCCCAGAACCCCTTTCTTAGTCTTTTGCTCCTTGGGGTTAAGCAAGGCACCCTCCCTCTGTGAAGAGTCTGGTGGATGCTTCCATCTGGGTGGGAGGGGCTGGTGGTGTTTCGTGGGTGTGTTGTGTGGTGGTGGAGATGGAGGGAGAAGCAACAGGACCAGGAGGGCGTGTTGCTGGCCACCGTGGCTCTCCGGCGGTTCTGCAGGGCTGAATGCCTCAACCAGGCTGGAGACTAGTAGGTGGGGGCCTGGGTTTCCTGTGCCTCATCAGCTCCCTCCTCAGCATCATTACTACCCTCTGCAGACACCGTGGGCTGGGGCCTTGAGGACATCCGGGCAAGCGGAGGGACTCACGTGTGCCGAGTGCAGCCAGTCACCGTGGAGGCTGGGCACACGTCTCACCCCTCTCGAGCCTCCCAGCTGGAGGTGGGCCAGCCACACAGGTGTTCCCTCCTCCCCACAGGTGAGGAAACGGAGGGTCAGGATCACAGAGCTTTCTTTGCTTTGACTGGCTAGAGTCCTTTGAAGCCCCTATTTTGTTTTTGTATTTTGTATTTATGATTTATTTTGTTAAATTTCACTTTATTCATCCTTTTCATTTAACATTTTTTGGAATAGATGATTCTTGCACAGGATACCAAATTAAAAAGGTACAGAAGACTAGACAATAAAACGTTTCCCTTCCATCTCCATCCCCTGCCTCCTGGGTCCTCTGTAGGCAGTGTTCCTAGGCTCCTGTATCATTCCATGGTAGTTAGCAGCATACACAAGCGATTATACGCACATATTATTTTCTTCCTTTTTTAAATGCATATTCTCCCCTTTGCCTTTTTTCATTCAAAATATATCTCTTGGAGGTGGTTCCACATCGGAGCTGCCTTTTCTTTGCACTGCTGCATAGTGTTTATAGTATCATACAGTACAGATCTCCTACAATTTGTTTACTCAGTTCCCAACCGAGGAACAGATAGGTCACTTCCAGACTTGGGCTCTTTTCAGCATATGCTAGAGTCCAGAACAGAACCGTACCTGTGCATTGTTTCAGTGGGGATCTGTCTGTAGGGTGGATTCTGAGACAGGAAAGTTCTGGGTCAAAAGGTAGAACGATGGTCATTTGGGTAGAGGTTGCCAGCTTGGACCTCATAGAGGTTGTTTCAGTTTCTGTGCCAAGATGTGGGAGAGAGGCTGCTTCGTAAGCCCTCACAACATAGTGCAAGCTTTTTTTTTCTTTTAAGTTTTTATTGAAATATAGCTGATCTACAGTGTTGTGTTAGTTTCAGGTATAAGCAAAGTGATTCAGTCATGCATGTATGTGTATGTGTGTGTGTGTGTATATATATATGTCCTTTTTTAGATTCTTTTCCATTATAGGTTATTACGAGATATTGAGTGTAGTTCCCTGTGTTATACAGTAGGTCCTTGTTGTTTAGTTATCTTATATATAGTAGCGTGTATCTCCTAATTCCAAACTCCTGGTTTATCCCTGCCCCACCTTCCCCCTTTGGGAACCATAAGTTTGTTTTCTATGTCTGTGAGTCTATTTCTATTTTATAAATAATTCCTTTGTATCATTTTTTTAGATTCCACATATAAATATCATACGATATTTGTCTTTGACTTACTTCACTTAATATGATAATCTCTGGGTCCATCCATGTTGCTGCAAATGGCATTATTTCACTCTTTTTTATGGCTGAATAGTATTCCATTGTGTATATATGCCACATCTTCTTTATCCATTCATCTGTCGTTGGACATTTAGGTTGTTTCCACATCTTGGCTATTGTAAATAGCGCTGCAATGATATTGGGGTGCATGTATCTGTCTGAATTATAGTTTTCTCCAGACACATGCCCAGGAGTGGAACCACTGGATCATATGGTAACTCTATTTTCAGTTTTTTAAAGAACTTTCATACTGTTCTCCATAGTGGCTGTACCAGTGGCTGTACTGGTACCAGGAATGTACCAGTACATTCCTTCCAACAGTGTAGGAGGATTAGTGCAAGCTTTTTGATGCTTTTTTGACGTTATTAGGCGTGATTGGTGAAATATGCTATCTCAGCATCATTGTTGGCGAGGGAGATGATATTTGTTCACTTTTCCATTGTTGGTACTTGGAAGGTAATTACTTCTTTTGTTTTTTAAAATAATTTCTGTTGAAGTATATTTGATTTTTAATGTTGGCAGTTTCAGGTGTACAGGAAAGTGATGCAGTTATATATATGTATACGTACATATATATATACGTATATATGTATATGTACATACATATAGATATATATATCCTTTTTCAGATTCTTTTCCGTTATAGGTTATTACAAGTGATTGGGTATGTAGGTCCCTGTGCTATACAGTAGGTCCTTACTGGTTCAGCTTTTTTTTTTTTAATTTGCACTTTTCTTAGGAGTGAGGTTCATTAGATTTTTATGTTTTAATTGTTTGCACCTTTAAAAATGCATAATTTATTTTTAAAAATCTTAATTGAAGTATAGTTGATTTACAATATTTTAGTTTCAGGTGTACAGCAAAGTGATTCAGATATATATATATATATATATATGTATATTCTTTTTCAGATTCTTTTCCCCTTATAGGTTAATACAAAATATTGAGTATAGTTTCCTGTGCTATACAGTAGGTCCTTGTTGGTTATCTATTTTATATATAGTAGTGTGTATATTTTAGTCCCAAACTCCTAATTTATCCCTCCCTCCCCAAAATGCATAATTCATTGATCCCTCCCTCCCTCCTAGTTTGTGTAAGTAATATAATGTTTATGGTGGAAAACTTGGAAAATACATAAAAATATAAAATGGGCAAATTTAAAAATCACATATTCAATCTTTAGATCAGGGACTGGCAGGTTATGACCTTCTGGCCAGTCACCTGCTTTTGTGAAGTTTTTTGGAACACAGCTTGCCTGTTGGTTTAGGTATCTTCTATATCTGTGGCTGCTTTAGAGCAACAACTGCAGAGTTATATGACTCCAAGCCTAAAATGTTTGCTGTCTGGCTCTTTACAGAAAAAAATTTGCTAGCCCCATATTCTAGGTAATCACTGTTAACATTTTTTAAAATAAATTTATTTATTTATTTTTGGCTGCATTGGGTCTTTGTTGCTGCACGCAGGCTTTCTCTAGTTGCGCTGAGCGGGGGCTGCTCTTCGTTGTGGTGCACAGGCTTCTGATAGCAGTGGCTTCTCTTGTTGCTGAGCACGGGCTCTAGGCGCGTGGGCTTCAGTAGTTGTGGCACGCGGGCTCCGTATTTGTGGCTCACGGGCTCTAGAGCGCAGGCTCGGTAGTTGTGGCTCACGGGCTTAGTTGCTCCGTGGCATGTGGGATCCTCCCAGACCAGGGCTCGAACCCGTGTCTCCTGCGTTGGCAGGCAGATTCTTAACCACTGCGCCAACAGGGAAGCCCTCACATCTTTCTATGTACAGATATGCAGGTATATTTTTTCCTTTTCTTTTTTAAACAACAACAAAATAGTATCTTACAGCACTGCTGCTTTGTAGCCTGCTTTTTCCACTCAGGGCTTGGTTGGGAGCCTCTTTTGTGTTCCTGCTGATCTCTCTTCTGCATGAAGTTGCTCCCTGTGGCATCAGGGGAAGGTGCCAAGCCCACGCCTGCAGCTGGGCTTAGGGCTTGGTGGGCTGTGTGGCTGGGACAGTCATCCTTGAGCTGGGCCCCGAGGGAGGGGAGATTCCCAGAGACAGGAGGAGTCTGGGTGGGGCAGAAGAGGTAGGATGAGGCTGAGGAGGATGGGGAACTTGTGAGGGTCCAAGGCCAAATACACTTGGGAAACAGTGGGTTAAAGACTTCTCAGACCCTTTAGAATAGGAATTCCAAGGAGCATGGTTGCAGATAGTAAATTTTCAGGAGGAAGCAAAGACATGTAAAGTTTTCAGTTTCGTTTGACATGGAGCCCTTGTTTGGTGTGGGTCTCTGGGGACCACTCTTTAGGAACCAGCGCTCTGGGACTCCAAGAGGAACAGCTGGACTGAAACGCAGTTTCTGGCCCAGGCAGCTTTTCCATCCAGCAGGCATCCCTGTCCCATCAGAGCTACATCTCATTCGGGGTGTTGGAAGCCCCCCGAGCTTCAGCCCTCAATGCCTGGAAGAGAAGGAAGTGGAGTCCTTGCCCAGAATGCAGAGCAGGCCATGGTGAGGCCACTCCCAGGAAGCAGCGGTGGCTGAGATGGCTGGGGTGTGGGCGTGGGCCTGGGGGGAGGCAGTCCTGCCCCAGCTGGACCCCGGCCTGGAGGAGGCCTGTGTGCCCCTTCTCTCTCACCACCCTGCCCTCGTGTTAGAGGAGGCGGGGTGCCGCACGAATCCTGTCCTCCAGATGGTAAGAGCAGGGAGAAGGTCCCGGCCGGGAAACAGGCTCTCTCCCTGCTCTCTCCTCGTACATGAACACCCACCAGAGCACCTGATTCGTCTCAGCTGCTTAGAAAATCTAAGGCAGTATTATCATTTGTTTGTATTAGTATTTTTTTGAGGCAGTCCACAGCTGGATGGGCTGCTGCCTCAAGCTTCAAGTTTACACTTTAAAAAAAAAAAATTCTCAAGTGCTAGGCCAGGGAGGCAGTGGTGTCCTGTTTGGGACATGAGGATCGGGAGGCCCAGAGCGCCAAGGTGGTTTACCTCCCAAGGGTGGGACTGGCCTGGGAGCCCTGGGTGCCTCCGACCAACCACCCTGTGGCCAGGGAGGTGGAGCTGGGGGGGAGTCACCGGGACGCACGCTGCCTCTGCTCTAGCTCCACCATGGCTTGTTTGTTCCTATTCAGTTACTGCATTTCAGTTTCAGTGAAACGGTGGCCTAGCAGGCTGGTTCCTGTTTTTACTTCCCAGGCAGCTGCCACCCAGCTGCTCCTCTTTAGCTGGAGACTGTTGTCACCCTGTTTTTGCAAATAAAGTTTTATTGGCACATAGCCACACCCATTCATTTACATACTGTCTCACCCTCAGAGCTGAGAAGTTGGAATTGAGATCAGATGGCTAATCCTGAAATATTTACTCCCTGATCCTTTAAAGAAAAGAGTTTGCTGATGCCTGCTCTCTGTTTAAGAAGTTCTCCCTCCCAAGGCCTCTTGCAGAAGAGGTGCTCTTCTTCCATATGGCAGTCCCATGGAGTAGATTTTGTGGGAAGGGGACAGTTCTAATTTTAGTGTTCTGTGTCTTTCATTCATCCATTTAACAAATAGTTGTTATACTAATACGTGCCACCTATTAAGAGCTGAATTTGTGCCAGGCACTTTAGTGCTTTGCTGGCATGTGTCTTTAGTCTTTCCAGGAACCCTCTGAGGTAGGTGCTGTTGTTAGCACCCCCATCTTACAGATGGGAAAACTGAGGCACAGAGAACATAAGTGACTTGTCCTGGACAGAGCCAGGGTTGTGTGTGCCGGTACTGTCTGACACCATTAACGACCAGTCTACACTGCCCACAGCAGAAACCCAGCAATTAAGACCCTGCTGCCGCCCCCGAGTTGCTCACAGCCTAGCGTTTGTTCCCCCCGAGTCTGCCTCTACTTGGTATGTGTGGTCCCAGCTTCTGGTTTGAAGAGTTGGTGGGCATCAGGGCAGGGCCGGGGAGTGGAGGCCACTCAGTGATCCTGAGCGAGTTCCTCCTCTGCTCCCCACCCCCACCTCTAATGGGGGGTGTCTGTTTGTCCTGTATCCCAGGGTGTGAGGGTCCAAGAGGAAGGAGGGAACGAAAAGACACTGGAGTACGGAATTCAGAGCCCTATTAACTCCCTCTCTGCTGAGGTCCCCCCACCTCCACCCCTCAGGGCTGCCTGCTCCCTTCCCCTTCGCTTCTCTGCAGATATGATGAGGTCAAGGTGAGCGTCCAGGACAGTCAGGAGGGAAAGAGGGAGAGAGCCAGCAGTTATCAAGCACATGCTGTGTGCTAGGCTAGACCACACGCTCTGTGTACAACACTCTGTGAAGGAGGTCGTGTGACCCCAGCCCACTAGTGAGGGGCTGGGGCTCAGAGAAGGTTGAGTCACTTGCCCGACCTCACCCACTGGGATTCCAGCTTTAGATCTGAGTGGCCTGGAAACCCATGCCGTTTCCAGTTTTGGGGGTGTCAAAGGGCAGCCTGGGCACCTGTGGGGTGTGTGGAAGGACAGGGCCCCGGTGATGGGGCTGATCCTTGATGTGCTGACTTACGGCTCTCCTTCCTTCTCTGGGACCCTGAGTCACATTCTCAGAGGGTGGGCCTGCTTCCTGCCCTGTCTTTGTTCTGCGCACTCAGGGCATGCGTGTGTGTGTGCGCGCGCGCGTGTGTGTGTGTGTGTGTGTGTGTGTGTGTGTGTGTCAGTTGTGGGCAGAGGCATTAACCAACCGTCACCCCTCCAGGAAAGCCCAAGTAATTTTAGTTAGTTTTCTGTTGCTCTCACTTTGTTCCCCTGTCTTTGTCCTCTTCTTCCTGAAGCACAAATTTCAGTCCTTAAAGCTGATGCTGACTCCCTCCCCACCCCCGCCCTTTATTCCCAAATAAAGAGGAATGGAAACTGAATCATCATTTCTTTCCAAGCAAACAGCCCAAATATTTGAAGCCTGAATGTGAGGAGCAGTTCCCAGGACACGTGGGAACAACTCAGCCCCTCTCTCAGTTTCCTGTGAACACATCCAGCCCCGTGGTGGCCCTGGAATGTGACATATATAAAGTAGCCCTGGGTGCCTGGGTGGGCTTTAAATAATTTCTTTACACCTTTCCTCTTGATAGTAGCTAATATTGTTGAATACTTACTGCATGTCAGGCAGAATGTTAATGCCTTTACGTGTAATCTTGTGAAGTTGGAACTAGTAATATCCCCATTTTCCTGAAGGAGAGGTTAAGTAACTTGCCCAAGGTCACGAGGCTAACAGGTGGTATTGCCAGAGTCTGGTGCCGAACTGCGTCTGCCCAACCCCACAGCCTGAGGCCATGCTTACATAGTCCCGGGCCCAGGATACCACCCACCCACGGTAGGTCTGCATCAGTGAGCTCCTGTAATTATGTATCATGGTCTTCAGGTCAAAGTTACATCTTCCTGGGTGAATCACCGGTTCCAGTATTTTTCTTATACATTTGTCATTATTAGGAAGTTAAAAGAAGTCAGCTTAGCCCAGGGTTTTCAGCCTCAGCACTGTTGATGTTTTGAGCCAGATCTCCTTCGTTGTGGGAGCCTGCCCTGTACACTGTAGCTTTTAGCAGCATCCCTGGCCTCCACCCAACAGACGCCAGTAGAACACCCCACCCCGCAAGTGTGACAACCAGAAATGTCTCCAGACACTGAAAAGTGGCCTGGGCTGGGGGTAGGGGGCAAAACTGCCCCCACTTGAGAACCACTGTCTTAGCCCAAGGTGTGAGAGGCAGGAGGTCAGGGGGAGATGGGGACGCAGACGCCCGATATTGGGTCACCTTCTCCAGGGCCGCTCTGGAGAGTCTTTTAAAGGGCTCCAGAGCCATTTCCTGCAGGTTAAACTCACCCGCACTTGCCTGGGCTCTTGCGGTGTTTGGGAAGGGCTGGGGAGAAACCCTTCCCTGTGTTCAGAGAGGTCACAGCCCAGTAGGGGGGATGGCGCTAAGGTGGAAAAGCCCAGCAGCTCATTTCCCAGCTGGCCTCCGCGAGCCCACGGAGTGTCAGGCCCCCTGCCCAGGGCAGGATGAGGACCCACTTCACGGAGCTCACGTCCCAGTGGGGAAATGACAGTGTGGGACAATGGACAGTGCTCTGTACTAGAGGAAAAGAAGGCAGAGAAGTGCGAGTGCTGCCTGGGACAGGGGGGACTCTAAAGAGACATTTCATCCTCAGGGGCCAGGTGGAATGGAGCCCCCAGGGCCCAGGCGCCGCTGGGTGTTAGAAGAGGTTCCTTAGGGCCTGAAGAACAGGAAGAGGTGGTGGGATCTGCTTCACAGATTCTGGGCTATAACCTGAGAGCCTGAGCTCACTCCCATGTGGGCATGGGGTGGACCCAGGTTCCAGAGGGCCCAGAGGAGCCCTTGCTGAGAATGGGGTGCTCAGCCCCAGGGGCCAGATGGCCACAAGCAGTGCTCTTCCCAGGGTCCAACTTGTCCCTCCAGTTGAGGATTTGACATAATTTAAAGGGTGTGGTGTTCTCCACTGTGTAATGTGGGTGATGTTTTCTTGGCCTCCAGATAGTGCTTCTCCTTTAATTCTGAGCTTCGGTGAGGCCTGGACCTCCCTTATGCTGCCCACTTACTCATTCAGTGTCTGAGGGACATTCATTTTTCCCAAGGGCCTTGCCCTGTTGATCCAGCAGTTAATTCCCCCAGCTGACTCCTGCCCCTTGCTCTTCCTAATTGACCTGGGATTGAAAGTGCTGGCCTGAAAGTCAGGAGCTGGGAGGACCCTACCTGGGGTCCACTTCCCCTCACTGCCACCAGAGGGCAGCCGTGGACTCTGGTTGGAGCCTCGCCCCGGGCAGTTCTGCGGATGCTTCTGCCAGGAGGCAGCTTTCTGTTGGCCTGGGGGGTTGATGGCTACTGGGCCCAGGGTCTTGGCTGTGGGGGAGGCTTGGTTCTCCTTTGCACGAAGCAGCCCAGGGGTGAGGCAGCAGGGGACACCTGGGGGTGGTGCAATGCCAGGGAATCTGTTGATGACCCTGACCTCCCTAAGACCAGGTCTCTTGAGTATCTCCCAAGAAAAGAATGTGAGCCGGGGCTTCCCTGGTAGAGCAGTGGTTAAGAATCCGCCTGCCAATGCAGGGGATACGGGTTCGAGCCCTGGTCCAGGAAGATCCCACATGCCGCGGAGCAACTAAGCCCGTGGGCCACGACTACTGAGCCTGCGCTCTAGAGCCTGCGAGCCATAACTACTGAGCCCACGTGCTGCAACTACTGAAGCCCACATGCCTAGAGCCCGTGCTCTGCAGCAAGAGAAGCCGCCGCAATGAGAAGCCCGCGTGTCACAACTAGAGAAATCCCACGCACAGCAACGAAGACCCAACGCAGCCAAAAATAAATAAATAAAAAAAAGAACGTGAGCCAACTTGGCTCCTTCCCCCACAGCAGGCAAGAGGCCGTTTCTCTTTGGGGTGGTCTCTTTCTCTTCTCCCTCGACCTACAGAGCCCATTCTCGGCTCAGGGCTGAGAGTGAGCTTGGGCCATGTGTGTTGAACCAGGTGGGCTGCGTGTTTTGTGCGTGCTCTTAAAAAAAATTTTTTTAATCACTAAAGCAATATATGCTCATTGTACCAAAACCAAACAATAGAGAAGAGAGTGTTTTCTGAGGGAGTTGCCCAGGACTTGGCAGGTCGTGCGGCCTTATGAAGACACTCTCCCTTTCTGCTGTGTGTGTGTGTGTGTGTGTGTGTGTGTGTGTGTGTGTGTGTGTGTGTGTGTGTGTGTGTGTGTGTGTGTGTGTGTGTGTGTGTGTGTGTGTGTAGGCACCTTAGAAAACCTGCTGTTGGGTATGACCCCGTAAGGGGTGTGTTCAGTCAGTAGTAATTTTGTATTCTTAGCAACCACCCAGTATCTGCAGTGCTGGGGGAGGGCACGAGACAGAAGGCTCTCAGGGGCATTCAGGGGCCAGAATCAGCCAACAGTGAAGCCCAGGAGAGCCTCCTGGTGGTCACAGAAGAGACCTCTTTGGGCACAGGGAGACCTCTGAGGCCCATCGGAGGGAGCACATCCTTCCAGCGTCTCTTAATGCACAGCCTTTGTTTATTGTCAGCACCCACCGCCCCTCCCCCACCTCACTAGAAAGCTCCCCTTGCCTGGATGTCTTCAGTGTCCTGCAAAGGAAGTGTCACAGCCTTTTTCTGGGGCTGGGAGTGAAGAGGGAGCTATCCGTTTCACATTTGAAACATAATGTGAGTCTGTGGCAAGAAGGAATAGCTTCATAACCATTTGAACTTCACCTGACCTTGTCTCCTGATTCAACCCTCTAGCTGTTGGGATCTGTCAACTGGCTGAGCATTTCTGGGTCTTTGACCGGAAACCTCTCATACACAATAAGCAATGCCAGCCCTGAAACAGGGACTTCTGGCCAGTGTCGTACGTACCAGAGCCTGTTTAGGTTCCATTCAGTGAAAAATTCCATACATTTTCTCATTCTCTGTTTCAAATCCAACAAAATCCCCACCCCCCCCACCCCAAATTTGTTGAGCACCTACTGTATGCAAAATATTTTGCTAAGCTCTTGAATAAAGAGCGTGTCTAATTTTAGACTGTGAGCTCGTTATGTGCAGGGCTGTGAATAAGCTATTCGTTCACTCATTCGGTCTCTTAATTCTTTCTCTCTGCATTAGTTGGATGCCTGTTGAGAACAGGACACTTGGTGTACAGTATCCAGGCACTTGGTATACAGTAGGCACTTTGTAGAGACTTAGTTGAGGGAGTCCTGGAGTTCAAATAGGCAGGAAAGGAAAGGGTAACTGTGCCATTCATTGTCTTTCTCAAGGGTCTTGTTAGTTAAAAGGGAGTGAAATCTGAACCCTTGGTACCTGTGGTGAACCCACCTCTCCCCTTGGGTGATTGATGGCCTGAAGAGGCAGGCATCTTCCAGACTTTAATTTTGTGATTGGAAAATGAGGATTTATTTATTCCACAATGCTTTCTTTTTTTAAAATTTATTTATTTATTTATTTTTGGCTGTTTTGGGTCTTCGTTGCTGTGCGTGAGGTTTTTCTAGTAGTGCTGAGAGGGGGGCTACTCTTCGTTGCGGTGCACAGGCTTCTTGTTGCGGAGCACGGGCTCTAGGCACGTGGGCTCAGTAGTTTTGGCTCGCGGGCTCTAGAGCGCAGGCTCAGTAGTTGTGGCGCATGGGCTTAGTTGCTCTGCAGCATGTGGGATCTTCCCGGACCAGGGCTTGAACCCACGTCCCCTGCATTGGCAGGTGGATTCTTAACGACTGCGCCACCAGGGAAGTTCCCACAGTGATTTGTTGAGGGCCTTCTATGTTCTAAGCATTGTGCTGGTACCCGGGAATGTGAAGCTTCCCTCACCAACCTCATTAGAAGTTGCAAAGACCGGATAAGATGAAGTGCTTTGGAAAAATCTGCACCGCTGCCTACTGCTGACCAGGGGCCTGGGGGAGCTTGCCGCCTCCTTGCATAGCTCCCCTGGAGGCCCCCCTAAGATGAGCTGTTTCCCTGGACCCGTCCCTGCATGTACATATCCTCTTTCTCTGCTCCTGGCCAGCCAGAGTTTACTTGAGTTGGAATCCGTGACCTCCTGGCTTCTCCACATGCAGCCTGATTCTGAGCCAGGGTTTGTCTGAGGCCCTGTTTGGATATTGTTAAAAGTGGCAGCTTTGCTCAGAAAGGTCAGTGTGAGAGACCAGAACAAAAAGATCTTTCAAGCTGGCCTCTCGTGGGGCTCAGAAAAGCCCCAGCTCTACCTGGCACTGACAGTTTATACCCAGGACAGGATTACTCAAGCTGGTGGGAGAAACCCCATCTAGTTTCCCATCTCCCAGAGGGCTGAGCTGAGGCGGAGGGGCATTCCCGACATTTCAGAACAGGGCGGCACCAGCCAGGAGCCCAGATCTCTCCCTGTCTAGCCCTGGCCCCTGGAACCTATGTTGGTTTTTCTCTTTACCTGCATTCAATAAAAAGTGGGATTTACCCCAAAGATGCCTAAAGGTGATTATTTGCTTTGCTAAAGAATTCCTGGGAGCTTATTTAGATGTCAGAGTCCCGTATAGATTTGAAAATAGTAAAAATATACAACTCTGGAGGCACGAGATCCTGTTAAAATTGCAGTTCTCATTCCTAAATTGAGTGTGTATTGGGGGAGGACCCTGAAACAAAGCAACTAGTATACCAAGTCCATGATTTCAGGTATGCTTGATTAAGGTGAGATATCTACTGAAGTAAAAAGAAAGAAGATATAAAGAAAAGTATTACACAAAATAATGACACTGATGGTGTACAGCTAGTAGCAAAAATTGTAGATGTGGTATGCAGATGACAGAAGCCGGGGGGATGCCAATTGCAACTGAAGACCTGATTTTATAGAGGAGAGGGCCGTGCATAGCCCACAGAGGTGAGCTCTGCCCTCAGTAGCAGTGCCCAGGCGTGAACCGTCTCTAAGGACCCTGTGGAGCCCTGTGCTGCTTGCCCCTCCTGGTTCTTCAGAAGCTCTAGGCAGGCTGGGAAATATCGTTGTGACTCTGACTCTATTCCCCAGGTCTTTGTCTCCATCCTCAGCCTTACAGACAGGAGTCTGAGTTCATAGTGTTGGTGGTTTGCACATTTGGGTCTTGCTTGTATGAAACCAGAGGTTCCCAGAAGGCAAGGAATTGATCTCCTGTCCTTTTATGCCTCCAAGCTCCAGAGCCCCCAGGAATCTATTTCATTCATGAAAGCTGCAGGAGGGGCTCACGTGACTTTCCCAGCTGCCACCTTTGGCTCTTCACCCTCTGTGATCTTTCATTTCTAAATTTGCTGGCCTGGGAGCTTCTGCTTTCCCTTGCGAGCTATTGATCTAGGGAACCCCCCAGAACAAGTGAGGACGGCAGTCCTCAGACATCTGCTGAGCACACATGCCCGGGCTGAGCTTCAGCAACAAGACTGCCCTCAGGGGGTGCACAGTGGGAAAGGGGTCAGCCTGTAAATGGAAAATGATGGCAATGCTGTGCTTGCTTCAAAAGAGGACTTAACACGGGGCGAGAGCTGTGCAGTCAGGAGGGGTGGGTGTGGGGAGGGGCCCAGGGAAGGCTGCAAGGAGGAAGTGATGTTGGAAAGTGATGTGTAAAAACACAGATTTTTTTAAGGATGTGTAGGGGAAGGGCTCTTTAAGGCAGTGGGGGAAGCCTGTTCCAAGACTTGACATAGGGAACTGTGGACGGTTGTTGAGAAAGGACTTGAGTGGTGGGAGGTGAGATGGGAGAGAGCCAAGGGGCAGACCCGACAGCCCTGGGACACTGTACTGAGGGCCCCGACGAAAGGCCAGCATGGGAAGGAACAAGATGACTTTTGCATGTCAGGTAGAGCCCTCAAGGGGCAGTGGGAGTTGTTTTTCAAACTCAGGCCACACCCATCAGTGGGTTGCAAGATTGTTTAGTGGGCTGCCGCCAGCATTTTTAAAATGGGGAAGTAGTGGGAGACGTAAAAGAGAAAACATCGGAGTGGATTGCATTGCACATAGTAGAGACAGGTAATATATCAGGAAACTTAACTTCAGTTTTATGTAAGCAGTCTGTGCATATATACAGGGTTGCAATGTCAGGTGTATTTCTTACTATGGATCACACTTTAAAAAGCTTGCAAATGACTTTAAGGCACAGAGGGCTGACTAGAGGGGGTGAGACCAGCTGTCACTGTCATCTAGGCCCCAGGTGATGCAGGCCAGTCTAGGGCCCTGGTGGTAGGGCTTGATAGGTGAGGATGGATTCCAGTGTAGACCGGATGTGGCAGATGAAGGCGGAGAATTTTTTTTTTTAATCTCATTAATAGCTTTTTTTTTTTTAATTTTTTTTTTTTTTGCGATACGTGGGCCTCTCACTGCTGTGGCCTCTCCCGTTGCGGAGCACAGGCTCCGGATGCGCAGGCTCAACAGCCATGGCTCACGGGCCCAGCTGCTCCGCGGCATGTGGGATCTTCCCGGACCGGGGCACGAACCCGTGTTCCCTGCATCGGCAGGCGGACTCTCAACTCCTGCGCCACCAGGAAAGCCCTAATAGCTTTTTTAATATGATTTTTTAAATTAATTAATTTATTTTATTTATTTATTTTTGGCTGCGTTGGCTCTACCTTGCTGCGTGCATGCTTTCTCCAGTTGTGGCGAGCGGGGGCTGCTCTTCGTTGCAGTGTGTGGGCTTCTCATTGCGGTAGCTTCTCTTGTTGCGGAGCATGGACTCTAGGCACGCGGGCGTCCGTAGTTGTGGCTCGCGGGCTCTAGAGTGCAGGCTCAGTAGTTGTGGTGCACGGGCTTTGTTGCTCCGTGGCGTGTGGGAACGTCCCGGACCAGGGCTTGAACCCGTGTCCCCTGCATTGGCAGGCAGATTCTTAACCACTGAGCCACCAGGGAAGCCCGAAAATGGAGGATTTGAGGTTGACTGAAGTCAGAAAGTCTGGCACCAGCCCAAAGCACTTGGGCCAAGATAACATCTTGTTTGAAATACTCGATCCTGGTCTCTTTCTGGTGGTAAACCGGAGGCCTGGGTTTCTAGAGAGCTACGGTGGAGAAGGATCCTTTCTATTCTTTGATCACTGTTGTCCTGGGCCTCTAGGATCATGGTGTTACAATTCTGACCTTTCATACCAATTATTGGATGTTTTCAAATAACACTCAAATGGGCAGTCTCCTCCTAGTGTCTGCAGGTTTGATGAGGATGTCTGTGTGGGAACTAGGCTGGTAATGACCCTGCTTCTACTGTCTTCCTGCTAGGAACATCGTGAAAGGCATGAGAGAACTCCGGGAGGTCCTACGCACTGTGGAGACCAAAGCAACTCAGAACTTCAAAGTGGTAATGGAGGAGGCCCCAGGGCTGGGTGCTGGCTGTGGCTGGTTTATTCAGGAGTTGATTTCAGTGGGAGGCAGCAGAAATCCTAGCAGGCAGCCTCTGAATCAGGGGAGTGTGTGCTTCTCCTCTCCCTGTCATGCTCATGGCAGACATTGCTAGTCAATCTCAGCATTCTTTTCCTCCAAGCCTGGGACACACCCTCAGCATCCTTCTCGTCGCAGCACTGCACATAGCCCCTCATATTAGATCAATGCTGAAACCTCCTGTCATCCCTTCCTAGCAAGGTGGTGTGCTAATTCTTAGGGATTTGTTTATGATCTTACTAAATAACGTTGGCTTGCTTTCCTGCCCCAGTTCAGGCCTACCTTCTTAGGCTTCTGCCCCTAATCAGAGCCACAGCTGCTTCTCACTCTAGACTTTTCGGTCAAATATCAGAAAGGTATCTGGTGGAGAGAGCTGCTTGCGCTGAGGGCTTTATGCTTTGCAAGGGCTTTGAGTACTCTGAGCCGTGCTGGGCTCCGTGGGGCCAGGAGGAGGAGGAAATGTCCCTCTTGTCTAGGAGAAGAGAGAGGACAAAAGATGAAGTCGGCCAACAGACGGGGTGGGGCAGCTCAGTGCTGGAGATACAGAGAAGCAAGGGGGCTCCTTGGGGCACAGTGGTGGACCTCCTGGAGGGGCAGCGATTTGCAAGCAGGCAGATTTGGCTGGACGGTGGGTGGAGGGCACGGCAGGCCGCGGCCGGGCAGAGCCAGCACCTGCCTGCATCTGAGCTCCTCCCTCTCTGCCAGATGGCAGCCAAGCACCTGGCAGGGGTCCTGCTGCACTCCCTGAGCGAGGAATGCTACTGGAGCCCCCTGTCCCACCCACTGCCCGAGTTCATGAGCAAGGAGGAGAATTCCTTCATCACACAGGCCCTGCGGAAACCTCAACTCTACGAAGGAGACAAGTAAGCCTATCTGCTCTGGGGACCACCCCAGGCTCAGGCCACCGTCCCCAGGGTTCGGTCCCCACTGGCGGCCCCTCTCTCTGCCCCATGCTCTCCTGCAGCCGCCGCCCAGCTCCCTGCCAGGCAGGCTCTTCAGAAGCAGCGGAGCCAAATAGACTAGAGAAGGCAGGTCTTGGGGTGGGGGGTTGAGGGGGCATCCTCTAAGGCACCCAAAGGCCAAACAAATTATTTGGCGGGCGGGGGGAGGGGGGATACCTGCCTTCCTAATGGTCTTAATGCACCGTCTGTCGTGTTTGTGCCAGTGATCGAAGGTGGGGTCTGTGAGCTTGTTTCTCGCTCTCGTCTGCTGCTGGCCCCAGCCGCTTCATGCAGTGCTGGGGGCTGGAAGGGGCATCCCCCTCAAGAGCATTGCAGTGTTTCCAGCCCTCGCCCACCGTAGGCTTTCAGATCCATGCCTCTGGGGCATGATAAAGAGCTGCAGGTGGGATCCAGTGCCTGTGAATTATGCAGGAGAAGGTCACCTTACCAGGGCGGGTGCTGACTCCGGGGCAGAAGGGCCAGCGTGGCAGGCCAGCGTGCTGCTTCGGAGGGCCGTGCTGCAGCCCAGGCTGCCATCTGTGTCTTCCAGCCTCTACTGCCCGAAGGATAACATTGAGGAAGCCCTGCTGCTGCTGCTCATCAGCGAGTCCATGGTAAGCTCAGGGCCTCTGGCCCGTGCAGTAAAGCTGTGGGGCTTGGGCACCGCCCACCAGGTCCTGGCCGAGCTCAGCCCCCAGGGATGTCCCTGAAGCAGGCCTCTTGGGTCTGTTCCCCCTCAGGGGGTGCAGCTCCCTCATGAGATCTAGGTGTGGAGTACAAGGCCGCTTTCGGGGGCCTGGGTCCTACCCCTACATGAGTAGGGACTGGGCGAGCTAACAAACTCCCACCTCCTGCTTCTGGAATTACAAAAGGTGTCATCAGCAAGTCAACAGTAGGTTGCGTGAACAGTTCTGTGCTGGGTGGGTGATGATGGAAGGGGGTGGAAGGAACGTGTACTTTCACGGCAGGAGGCCTGGATTCAGGGCCCTGCCACTCAGTAGCTGAGGGCCCTGGGCAGATCACCTAAGCTCTGTGAGCCTCAGCTCCCACCGTAAGGTGATAGTAACTCACAGAGGTGAGGTGCCTGTACAAGGGATTCACTCATTCATGCCACTCCTAATAGAGTGTCATCCACTTTGTGCCAGGCCCTGTTCTAGACTCCAGAGAAGCAGCAGCAAACAAAACGGAGAAAACTTCCTGCCCTCACGGAGCTTACATTCTAGTGAGGGAGGTGGGCAATAAATGAATTAACTACTCAACTACCCAGGGTTGCGATGTCTAAGTGCTGTGGAAAAATAAGGCGGAGGGGGTAAGGTGTGCCGGATAGAGCACACGTGAAATGCTCTCTAGATTTTTTTCACAAGACCTGCTTCTCCTGCCCCGGGCAAACACACATGTGCATACGCACGCACACACGTGCCGTGGAGGCTCAGCGTTGGGGAGAAGTGTGTTGGGTCATCCGGGAGGTGATGAGATGAAGGATGGGTGGTCCAAGGGGGCTGAAGGAAGGGCGGGCAAGAGCATCAAAGCCAGGTGTCCTCTGACTGAGGGACCCCTCAGAGCTTACGAGCTGGGGACCCCCGGGTTGAGAACTAGGTTTTTTAAGATGATGCATCTGAGAGCAGTGTGTGAAAGTGGAGTTTAAGAAACTGGGTCCCCAAATAGCAAAAAAACAAATGTCCCTTTGGAAACCTGGGACTGTGTGATGCCAGGGTTTGTTTAGAGAACTCTGGTCAGTGGGTTGCCTCTGGCTGAGCAGGTCCCCCAGCAAGTAGACAGGAAGAGGGACACTGGACTCGGGGGTGAGAGAGTGTATCCTTCCCCAGCCAGGCGGGGTCCATTCGGATCCAAGAGTGCCGGGGAAGGGGCGTGGATATTTGGATCCCGAGGACAGACTGGCCGGGACATGGTCCTGAAAGGTTTGCACGGTGTGTGCTCGTGTGGAGGTCAGGTGGTTGCTGCCGGGTGGGGACATCTAGCTGGTTAGCCCAACGTGGAGGTAGAGGTACCAAGTGCCAGGTCTGATTGTCATGGGAGAACAGTGTACTTCTCACAGACTGAACCCCATTTCTTAATTATGGAACCTCAGCCATAGACCGGTATCCTCTCCCTGCCCCCTTCACACACCTCAGCCATCTCAGCACCTACACCATCAGGTGTGACTGCACAGAACTCACCTGTCTCAGGAAACACAGGGCGTTATTGTCACTTTCCTATGCTGAGGGTTACAGTGTTGTCCACAGGTGGGAAGTAAAAAGGTGAAAATGGGAACGTTTCTTAGGTCCTTTCTCTGCCAGATTCCAAGCTGATTATCTCATCTAGGTAGGCACTGTGTTGAGCGGTTTGAAAAATAAGTTTCATATGATTCAGTCTAATACTAATATGTTCCCATCTTACAGGTGAGAAAAGTAAGGTCCAGGACAGGTACATGTCTTGGTCAAGGTTACATACTAATAATCCTTGCAGCCATGATTCAGATCACGTCTGTGATTCACTGACGGCTCTAAGTCTTGGTTTTCTCATCTGTCAAAGGCTCAAGGGGGTAACTTTGAGGATCAAGTGCGACAGAGCTTGGGGAGGGCTTTGTAAACAGGGAAGGCCTTGGCTGTCTGTGTGAGAATGGTCAGCATTTTGATCCCTGGCAGGGATAGAGGCTGGGCTCTGTCTCCCTAAGTATTTTCTGTGGCCATTGCTTGATCCGGGTGCCCAGAACCAGAGCTGAGATGCCTTTCCATTAAAGTTATTCCCCGCAAACCCTCAAGCTGCCCGTATATCTCAAAGTAGAGAATGGCCTTTTACTAAAAGGTGACCCATACTTGGAGCCAAGGTGGTTTCCCTCTAAGCAGCTCTTTCAAGAGGGTATGTGGCCGGCTGGCCTCCACCGGCCACTCGGGGGATCCAGGCCGGCTGGCCAGGCGGGTGTCGTGGGACTTCCCTGTGGCCTGCAGAGCAGCAGAAGTGCTCAGACGCCGAGTGTGCCGTAGCTGGGAGGAGGCAGTCTTCCAGGGCTGGCTGGTTGGTTTCCTCCTGCTCACACCCAGCCTGTCACACATCTAGAAGCTTCAGGTATTTCGGGGAGGACGTTGGCGATGGACGTAGCTTTGGTGTCTCGTCTATCGAGGGCTTTCCACCTGGGATCCGGATCTGGCCACTGTGGCCCGCGCGGTTTCTCAGAGTGACCAGACCGCCTCTGACTTCTCACTTGCCCTTATTTTACGCCCTCCTTTCCTGCAGGTCACATTCTCCATCAGGTGTGGGCGCCAGGCTCCTGCCCTGACCCTTCAGCCGACCCCTGAGGCTCAGCCTGGCCTCCATCTGCCAGCAGGGTTTTCCTCATCTCCCTTTAGTGCTGGCTGGCTTTGGCTCCAGATGATAGGGAGAAACCTCTAGAAGCAGCAGCTGCCTTGGCTGCTCCTTGGGTTCTCCTAATCCCTGCAGAATTCTTTATGCGGCAGTAACAGCTATTCCAGCACAGCCAGCCCAGGAGGCATAATCATCACAGCTCTCCACCTCTCCACAGCTAGCTGCTTCAGGAAAGGGTGTTGCAGGTTTCCTGAGCACGTCCGCCCCTATTTTGTGGTTTGCAGCTCAGAGGAGTAGGCTGCGTGGGGGCTGGGTGTGGGGTTGGTGCCTGAAGTATGGTTTTTGTTTCGGGCTGAGTGTGATCGGAATGAATCGGGCAGCCCTCGTCTTTCAAGAGGTAAATAGAAACCTTACAGATGCTTTCACAGAAGCGCAAGGGACGTGAGTTCTAACTGGCTAAAGGAGATTTGTGTTTTGAACTCAGTTTTGAGTTTTCAGCACCGAAAGGACACTTAAAAATGCCCATCCACCCACCCACCTACTCATCTCTCCACCATCCAGTCTTGTTTGAGCAGCGACAGTGTGCTGAGCTGTGCCCAGCACCGGGGGTAGAATGAGGAACAGTTAAATCACAGCGCTCGTCCCAGGCGTCTTCCTACCCAGTGGAACATGTGTCTGGGGACACGGAGGAAATCCTGGTCCCCAGATCAGAAGGAATTATCTCAGTCTGCTGAACCTCAAATGCATATTCTAGTTTTTTTTTTTAACACCTTTATTGGAATATAATTGCTCCACAATGGTGTGTTAGTTTCTGCTGTATAACAGTGTATCAGCTATACGTATACATACATCCCCATATGCCCTCCCTCTTGCGTCTCCCTCCCACCCTCCCTATCCCACCCCTCTAGGTGGTCACAAAGCACCAAGCTCATCTCACTGTGCTATGCGGCTGCTTCCCACTAGCTATCAGTTTTACGTTTGGTAGTGTATATATGTCCATGCCATTCTCTCACTTTGTCCCAGCTTACCCTTCTCCCTCCCCGTGTCCTCAAGTCCATTCTCTACATCTGTGTCTTTAGTCCTGTCCGGCCCTTAGGTTCTTCAAAAACTTTTTTTTTTTTTTTTTTTAGATTCTATATATATGTGTTAGCATACGGTATTTGTTTTTCTCTTTCTGACTAGTGGTTGAAAGAACCATGTGTCAAAATCAGCCTGATTTTCTCAGTTGGGTAACCAGGAGGTACAGGACTCTGCCATTTCTCAAATCTTGATCTAAGGCATAAAAATATGTGTTAGAGCAAACTGAATCCTCGAGCCCCAGTTCCCTTCAGCTGGGGGAGAAGCTTCTGCCGGTGTCAGGCTTTGGGGAGCTGAAAGGACACAGAGGCTTGGGTTGAGAGGGGGGGGGGGTAAGCCCCTGGGGCCTGGGATCCTGCAGGTTAACAAACGAACTGCCATCCGTGCCCAACATCAGGCCCCCAGCGACTTGCGTCTTGAATTGGCCGTTCACAACCTGTGCAGCCTGGGCAAGTCTCTTACCTCCCTGATCCTCAGTTTTCTGTAAAATGGGGCTAATAAGGTCTCTCTTGCAGGCATTGGGTGGATGAAGTAAGAAAATGAGCACGAAGCTGCCTGGTACATTGTGGGTGTTGAACATGTATTCGTCTTATCCTGATGACTACCTGGTTCTGAGTCATTAATTTTAGAAAACATTTAGATTCAAGTCTGGTTGGGAGAAAAATTGGTTTGAGGATATACTGTTTGGTTAAAAAAACAAAACAAAACAAAAACGCTTCTCGGGCTTGATTCCATTCGGGTCTCAGCAGATGAGCACAGATAATTCCAGCTTCTGGCGCCTGGTTTGCTCTGACGTGAGGCCCTGCTGTGCTGCAGGCTGCAAGCGGAAAGGGTCTGTTAATGCTGCCAGCTCAGAACCCTCGGAGCAGTGGAGGTGGGAGAGCCTCGCGCCCTCGTTGGCAGGAAGATTTCTGCTGTAGGAGCCCGATGCGCAGGAGCGTGGGCTGGCGGGGGCCTGGCTGGGGCCGCCGTGTAGATGGGACACGGCACAGAGCATGTTATTCCTTGGCTCTGTGGACTGGCGGCTGGAGAGCCGGTGGTGATGATGGCTGCCGGTGGGGGTGACAGCACGAGCAGAACGGGACAGCATCCTCCAGGGAGGAGGGCAGGGGCCAGGCAGACTGGCACCAGGAGACTCCTTTCTGGGGCGATTGCTGGAGGTGAGCAGTGGGCCCTGAGGCTGGGTCCTTGGCCAGCAGAGAGGTTGTCCCTGAGAACAGGGCTGACGTGGTCCAAGGAGCTTGTTCTCTGCAGAGAAGCAGCACCTGAGGCCTGACTGAGAAAGTCCAGCCTGTGTTTTGCTTTGGTGCTTCCCTAAGCAGAGACGTCTGAGGGCCTCTGATGGCATGGACGGGGCTAGTGGACACTTCCTTGGAAGCACCTGGAGGCAGGGGAAGAGCCAGGGGTGAAGTCAGAATGTCTAGGCTCTAATCTGGGTCCTAAACCCCCTATCTGTATGCCTTGAGGAGCCTCCCTGGTCTCTCTGGGCCTCAGTTTTCTCATCTGTAAAATAGGACAGTAGAACAGGAGATGGTTGTTGTCAGCATTATGAGATACCACTTACAAAGTGCTCTACAAGTTAGTTTCCTTTCCTTCTCCTACCCTGCTTGTGTCCAGGATCAAAGGAGAAACAGGACTGGGCGAAGTGAAGGTCAGTGCTGTCTGTGGCCCTGCAGCCAGCAGAGGGTGGGGACCAGGGCTGGCAGAGGAGCCCACAAGACAGCAGGTGCTCAGGGCAGCAGAAGCCATCCTGGACTGGCTATCGGAGGTTCAGCCTTAATTCCTGGAGACCCCGCACACGTTAGTACACCCTCTGGGGCTCAGTTTCCCTGCCTGCAAAGGGGGCATCAGCAGTTTCATCCTGCCCCTCTGTGGGGTTACTGTGAGATCATGGCAGGGATAATTCAGTTCCTAAAATGCATGGCACACACATGAGGGATGGCTGTTTGAGCAAGAACCATCTTGCCTGAGGTGTCACGTGGGCTGCCCCCACCTCGGGGAATGGCGATGCCCTTGTGGCCCCGTATTTGCTTCATGGCTACGTGTCCAAAGACCACAAGTGGGTCACACTGGATGATGGTGGGGTGGGGAGGACCACGTTTCTTTGGCTTTTCCTCTTCTGACCTGCTGGAGGCCTGGGGTGAACGTCCCTTAGTCTGGGGAGACTGCCCCTGGGAGGACAGCAGAGGGTCCAAGGCTAGGAGCTTGTCTCAGGGACAGCTGCTGAGCCCTGCCTGGGATTAAATGCATGGATTAAATAAGAGCAGGGCACCCCCAGAGGTGGGGGACCTGGGGGTTTTGCAGGGGAAAACAGAGGAAAATAGCCTGCCATTATCCCCAAACCAGTAAGGAGTATGGTGTTGAGAAGACCATTTAGTTTCTGCACGATTCATGTCTCTCACTGCATCTGATCGGAGGATTTCCATGTGAGGACATTTAAATGGTGGAAGGGAAAGAGTGTGACTGGGACTAGTTAAAGTCAGGCTGCTGGTGGAGCTGGGAGCACTGTGTGGCCTGAGGGAGGTGAGTGCAGCAGCGGAGGGAATGGGACACCTGGGGTGCCCTGGGTGGGGACTTGAAGTCCCCAGAGGGTCTGAGGCCCTGTGCACTGAGGCCTGCTCTGGCCCCTGAGCTGCACGTGAATTCCTACCCTGTTGCCAGCCCCCTCGAGGCTTCTTTTTTTTCTGCCCCAGTTCTCCCCACCCCACCCTGTTGCATGGTTACGTACACATGCTGCCCAGCTGCCCTGCAAGCACTGGAGCATTTCACTGCAGCCCTGCCCCGAAGCCACAGCAACCACTCGGCAAACTTCTGCTTTTGGCTTTCCTTTGGGGACCCACGCTTTCCTCTTGGCACAAATGCCAAGTCCTGAGGACCCCCGAGAAGATGCCTTCCCCACTGTCTGTGTGTTGGGAGGCGGTCCCCAGGCAGAGGAGATGCTGCTGTGAGCCCCTCTTCTGTTCCTGTCCTGCCGACCTAATGCTTGCCCAGAGCTGGAAATTCGTGCCTCCCTCCCACCAGGCACACACATTCAGAGACGCTGTTCTCTTAAAGGTCAAGGTCTAGGGCAACAGGAGGAAGTTTCCACACCAGGCCCAGAGATCCTTCTCTTTCTAATGTCACTTGAGAGTGCTGTGTGCAGGCCTGTGCTGGGGCTGGGAGGCTCGAGATGAGCGAGATGCATCCCTGCCCCGAAAACCCATGAGCCAGTGGGGTGTGCAGGGGCCCGGGTGTGTTCCCAGGGTTGGGAGAGGATGGGGGGGGTGGGCAGCCTTGCCTGCTGAGATAAGTTGGGGACAGTGGCAGAAGGAAGGGATCCTTGAATTGAGTTTGAGGAGCCAAAAGGCATCCACATTGACAGACGGAACAAAGATGGGCCTCGGTTAGGAGAGGGAGCTGCAGGGAAGGACTTGGGAGCTAGTGGAGAGAAGCTGGCCAGGTGGGCAGCGTCTCATGGCAGCCACAGAAAGTGGGGGAGTTGGGAGGTGGGACCTGGCAGGGGCTGCGCACAGATAGGGTGACCAGAGCTCACTGCTCACCATCCCCTGCATGAGACTAGTCTGCATGGGTGGGTCCCCGATCCTGGATGTGTCCTGCAGGCAGCCTTCCATCAGGACCTCTCTCTCCCACCAGAGTTCTAGGTCAGATCCGCTCACTGTGTTCGTTGTGTACTGCGGCTGCGTCCCGTTTCCAGAGCCCCTCCCTGAGTGCAGGGACCGTGTCTCCCATCCTCTCATTCCCTGACCTCCTGCCCCCGACCCCACCCCCATTGCTGCCTGGTGGGGGCCGCCTCTCCGGGGCCCACCCAGGGCGGCGAGAGCTGGGGCGTTGCTGGAGGTGGAGGAGTGGGGAGGTCCACGGCCAGGCGCAGAGCGAGTTTTGTGCTTCTCACTGTAATAGTTCCTGCCGTGGCTCTCCTTAGAATCTCTTCTCTCTTCCTGTTGCTGCCTGTGTGGGTGGATATCACCAGGAAGGAGGGGGATTTCTCTGGCCCTTTCCCTCTCCATTCCTCTCCCTTAACCCTTTGGCACCTGAACGTCAGCTCTTGTTTACCAGGCTGGCACTGGTGCTCAGCCTTTCTGGGGATATCCTGGCATCCCCGGCACCCTTTCCTGGGGCAGGTCCACGCCCGTCAGGGCGGTGGGCAGCCCTTGCCTATTGTACCTAGAAGGGCAGCCATCAGGACCCCTGGCCCCTGGCCTGCCTTACTGAAATGCCCCCCCGGGTGAGTCACGTCCTTGGGTCTTACAGGTATTTTGGCTTCCAGAAGCCTCTGTGGGAATGTGCTTCAGGCCTGCACGGTAGGACACGTCCAGAGCCTACAGTCTAAAGGCCGTTGAGCTTCTGCCTCTGCAGTCATCACCCTGGGGAGCCTCAGCCCCTGACCTGGAGGAGGGGATAGTAGTCCTGCCCGGAAGAAGGTTGTGAGGACCACCTGTTGAAGCATTGTTTGAACCTGACCAGTGGGGATCTGGGTTTTAGGAGTCAGCAGGTCCCTTTTATTCTGTCAAAAAGGCCAAGTTCTTGGATCTGCAGTCCTTTGTGGGGAAGTAGAGGAGGGCGAGTCCCAACTCATGGAAGGGGGTTCAGCCTCTTCTACAGACGGAGGGGGATGCTGGGAAGAGACCCCTTTGGCAGAGGGGAGAAGAGGCAGGAGAGGGGAGGATGCTGGGAGCAGCCAGTGGGGGCGTCTGGCCAGAACCCAGCTTCGCTTCAGCTCAGGCACAGCCCTCAGTGTGTGTGTGTGCCTGTGTGTGTCTGTGTGTGTGTGTCTGTGTAGGAGACATGGGGGGCCCAGAGCATCCCCAGCCTGGGCCCCACCCTGCGGGGGATCCCCGTGACTCCTGTTTAGCTACTCTCGAGCCTGAGTGCTGTCCCCAGCATGTGAGTGTACAGAGAGGGTGGGACCACAGGCCGCAGAACAAGGGTCCCCGGTTCCTGATGGGGAGATTTCACCCTGATGGGGTGATAGAGTTCCCCCCTTCAGATCGTACAGAATCGCCCACTCCTAAAGCACGTTTCCCCTCGCCCCTCCCCTCTCTGAGCAGCAAACCCCGCCCCGCCCAGGCCGCTCTGAGCTACTGGACTCCTAAGTGCCACATGCCCAGCACAGAGACCCCGGGTTTTGAGGAGGGACAGAGAGGAGGGTTCCGTAGTCAGAAGGAGTCAGGGATAGGTCTGGGCTGGACGCAGGTGTGATAGGAAGGAGGTATGAGGTTCCTTATCAGAGGGACTTGGGGGGCCTGCAGAGGAAGAGAAGAGGGCACAGAGGGGCCACAGCCCAAACGCCCGTCCTGTGAGTCAAGCTGCAGAGTCGCCCATCTGATCTAGTCAGTTCCAGATGCTATCTGAAGCTCTTTCTGTGAGTGGACGGTTACACACACACAAGGAGCTGTCCCCCAGAACAGCTGGCCTGTATCCTCAATAATGCCAGTATCCTGGAGCCAGGCAAGGGCTGCAGGACTCTTCCCATGAAAGGGGGCACGAGAGACATGGCACCAATCCTGGATTGGGTCCTGGCACGATGACTCTACCAGAAAGGCCATCAATGGGACAGGCGGCGAAATCTGGATATGAGCTGGTATTAGAGAATAGAAATAACGGTGTTCCACTTCCTGAATTTGGCATTTCTGTTGTGGTTATAGAAAGACTGTCTTCTTTTCTTTAGGGGTGAAGGGCCAAGTTGCCTTAACGGACTACTACTACTACTACTATTACTGCTACTGTTATTATTATTAGAGAGACAAAGCCAGTGTGGTCAGTGTTAACAATTGGGTTTACTGCTGTGGTACTGTTCTTGTGGCTTTTCTGTAGATTTGACTGTTTGCAGAATAAAACACTGAAGTTCAGGAGCACGGGCCCTCAGGACTGCCGTCTCACCCCAGCCCAGGCTGTGGGTGGAGGGTTTGCTCTCTGTCCTGGGGGTGGGGAAAGGCTCTGGCTGGTTCTAGGAGTGTGGCCTGGGTCAGCGGCGAAAGAGCGACGGTCACTGGGCCTCAGAGGCAGGGGCCCTGTGGGGACAGACACCTGCTCATTTTCTGTCCTTGCTCTTTCCTAAACCGTGTCTCCCCACAGGCTACTCGGGATGTGGTGCTGAGCCGGGCACCGGAGCAGGAGGAGGACCGGGCGGTGAGCCTGCGGAACGCTGCGGCCATCTACGACCTCCTGAGCATCACGCTGGGCAGGAGGGGCCAGTACGTCATGCTCTCCGAGGTACAGCCTCCTCCGCTGCCCCTCCCCTGCCTCCACCAAGGGGTACAGCTCTGTTCCTGGGAGACCCAGCTGGGGACTGTCTTATTTCCAGTGCCGGAGAGGGCTGCCCTTCACTGGCAGGGTGGTTTTTGTTTGTTTGTTTTACAGATTTTTTTTTTTTTTTTTTGTGGTACGCGGGCCTCTCACTGCTGTGGCCTCTCCCGTTGCGGAGCACAGGCTCCGGACGCGCAGCCTCAGCGGCCATGGCTCACGGGCCCAGCCGCTCCGCGGCATGTGGGATCTTCCCGGACCGGGGCACGAACCCGTGTCCCCTGCATCGGCAGGCGGACTCTCAACCACTGCGCCACCAGGGAAACCCCGTTTTACAGATATTTTCATGTGTTTTTTCTTGTGAAAGAACGCATGGTGTTGTATAGAGAAGCACAGGAGGAAAGTTATGCACCCCTCAGTTTCCCGCAGAGGTGATGCTGGTGTTCTGTGACTACCTGTCCTGGCAGGGTTCTGAGCTGGGTGTGGTCAGGAGCCTGGAGCACGCCCACTGTACTGGGCAGACACTGCCGGGGCAGTGCTCCATGGGCTGGGCCCAGAGGGTGGTCCCTCTCCAGGATGTGGGGACCAGGAGCACAGAGCTGCCGCTCTCTCCTGCCCCCTCCCCACAGTGCGAATGGCTTGCGCGCTTCTTTGAGCTTTCAGATCCAGGCTGGGATCAAGGGTGGCATGGGGGCCCTCGGCCCCTTGTACAGGTGGCCTTCTCTTTGCACGTGTTTGGGAGGGCTCCCGAGAGGAGGGGCGGTCACGCCTGCTGAGCCCTTACCCATACCGAGGCACCGTGCGAGGTGCTTCCAGAAGATACCTTCTTTAACGTGGGGGGATAAGCGGTCTCTCAAGTTCACCAGTGAGGAAGGCGAGGCCCAGAGAGGTGGGTTTCTGCCCAGGATGGTGCAGGGAGTGTAGTTGAGCCAGCACGGGGGGACCCAGGCCACCGAGCTCTGAAAGTACCTGCTGTGTGGTCCTGTACCCCTCACCTCTGTCCCCCACCTGCCTGACCATGGCCACACAGTGAATCCTGGCCTCGAATGCTGGCTTCTGCCTCTGTCACCTGGAACCACTTCTGATGGTGACTGTCAGATCTCACAGGCAGCGTCTGACTTGGAGTGGCCCAGGATCAGAGTGGCCAGGGAACAGACGGTTTTTCTCGGTGGTCGTAGAGAAGAGCAGAAGGAAGCGTGTACATTTGGGCAGCATTTTATGCACGGGCTTTAGAGTCGGTACGTCTGCCACCGACCGGCCCTATGACTGTGGCAAGTCGTTTACTGAGCTTCAGCTGCTTCATCTGTGAAGTGGGGGGTAATTAGAGAACCCGCTTCACTGGGTTGTTGGGAAGAGTAAATGAGTTAATACACGTAGAAAGCTGAGTATGGTGCCAGGCACAATAGTAAGAAGAATCGTCAGCTGTTATTATTTTTATTTGATGTTTACATTTTGAAAGCACGTTAACCAATCTCATTTGGTTTTCACCATCGCCCTTGTGAGGTGTTCACATGATCTGGAGGTGGGAACCGAGGGCCAGAGAGGGTGAGAAACTTGCACGAGGTCACACAGCATGCGAGTGGCATAGACAGGTTACCCCTGGAGTTTTCTGACAGGAACCAAGTGTGAGCTCTGGCGACCTCCTGCGGGAAGCGACTTGGGCAGAGATTCCCCTGGAAGGGTATGGGGTGGGCTGGTGTGGGAAGGACCCCTGGAGGGGAAGTACTGACCGTCTCCCTCTCCCCAGTGCCTGGAGCGAGCCATGAAGTTTGCATTTGGAGAATTTCACCTTTGGTACCAAGTGGCCCTGTCCATGGTGGCTTGTGGGAAGGTAAGACCCAGGGTGCGCTGGGGGTTGTACACTCACCCTTGGCGGGGGAGGTGGTCTGCTCTCCTCTAGTCCTTCCCAGAGGTGGGCGGAGGGCGGGGCAGTGATTCAGAAATATCGTCCAGCAGCTGATTTTAATCTCCAGGGAATGAGGGGCATGAAGGGTCCCACACAGACCCCTGTGTGAATCTGGTGCCTGCCTGTGAGTTACAGCCGTGCCAGGTAGGCAGGTGTGTCTGTGGATGCTTTTCTCCGAGTATATGTGCACGCCTGGGGCATCGTAGCATTTCCGCCTGTGAGTTGGTTGGTGTGACTGCCTGAGGCAGGCGTGGACATGGGTTCCAGGCGAGGGGAACGTTGTTCCATTGGGGCCGCAGCTCTCTTCCTGCCCAGGAGGGAGCGTGGCATCAGGAAAGGACATCCGGAACTCACCTAGGAGGGAGCAGGGGCCCCCCCTCCCCTGAGGGAGTGTGGAGGGAGCGCTTCGAGGAGAGGAGGACGTGGCCGGGGGTGGTCAGGAGGAACCCTGCTCAGCGCGGGGCTGACCTTATTCCAGTTTCCAGGGCTGCGTTTGCTCTCCACCCGCCAAGCTCTGCCCCAGCACCCACTGGTTTTCCCTCCCATGAGAATCACACTTACGTAAGCCGCTATTCTCAGCAGTGACATGAAAGGAAAACCTTTCCGGAGCTGGGCGCTGAGGGTGTCGGGGCCGAGGATGCTACGAAGGCAGGAAGTGAGGAGGCATGAGCTCGCAGATGGTTCCAAGAGCTGTAACACCCGGAGCCCATTTGTGGGGCTGAGGGGATTCCTCCCTGCCCCCCGTCCCGCCCCGACCGCGCCACCTGCCATTTCTAGCCCCTCAGCCATCTCTGAGGAGGGCCCTCCCGGCCTTGCCAGCCGCTCCTCCATGAATGGAGGGTGTCCAGGTCCTGGCAGGAAAGGGCAAGAAGGGCAGGTGCTGCAGCCTGACAGGTGGGAAGGGCCCGGAGAGGTGAAGCCGAGAATCAAGTGGGAGCCTTCTCTGCACCCCACTTCCCTTGCCAGGCATTTGTCTTCCCAAACCTCTTCCCCTTCCCCCATCACACGGGCCACCTCCCCGAACATCCTGAAGTCATGACATGACGTACCCTGGCTCTGCACTCCGCAGGGTCTCGTCGAGGCTCAGAGTTCAGAACACAGACAGGGCGAGGCCCTCGGGGTGGCGAGGTGCTGGAGCTCGTGTGGAGCCTGGGCAGACAGCTTGCAGTGGGTTGCGACAGCTTCTTCCCACCTCCAGGGAACAGAGAAGGAGCCTCTAGTCTTGTAATAGTGAGTATGGTCCAAGAGGACCAGGGCCAGGTTCTCACCCTTCTGTGGGTCATGGACCCCTTTGAGATGCTGAGGAAAGTGGTGACCCCTCCTGAGAAGAGTGCACTGTGCTCAGAAGTTATCTTTAATTTCTGGGGGTGCTCCTGGAAGCCCCCCCAGTCTCAGGAAAAGGTGTCACGTTACAGGGTCTTCAACCTCCTTACTGAGAAGAGCCAGGCTCAGAGAGGTCCAGATGCAACCTGGCATACCCCTGGCACACCCCAAGATCCGGGGAGCTGGTGCCCAGACCAGCAAGGTGGATACGAGAATGGCCTTACAGGCAGGAGGTTGGGGTGATCAGTGAGCTCCTCATGCGTGAGGCCCCACAGGCTGGGTTACACCCGCCCCTGCATTCAGTGCAGCAGGAGATTGTTCTGGAAGCGCACTCTCCACCCCCCGCCCCTCAGGAACCCCACGCACTGGATCAGTCTGCCGGGTTGGCTCAGGCAGCCCTCGGAAGCGTGGCCAGACCTTGCCTTTGTCAAGAGCCTAAGGTGGGAATCAAGGTTCTGCACCTGCGATTGTGCGCAGAAGGTGAGGCCGAGCGGATATCGATATATCTGGCACCTCCACCTGCAGGAAGAGAGGAGGAGTCCCACGGCATGATTTAGGTCACTCCTCTTGGTCTCCTCGGCAATCACAGTGGCTGCGTTGCTAGGTAACCAGAATGACAAAAAAAGAGCCCGCAGCTCCGACTGTGGAGTCCTCAGATGGCTCCTTAAATAGCAGTGTTTTGTGGTCTGGGTAGGGGTGGGACGTGGAGGGTCAGGGTTAGAGAAGCCCGTGTTTCAGGGATGCAGAGGTCAGCAGCCAGGGAGGGGGCAGGCCTGCTGGAGTGTGTGGGCAGAGGGGGCCGTGCTGAGGGAGCTGGGAGCGACCTTCACGGGAGGGGGTCTCCGGAGAGGGGGATGGCCTGGCAGCTCTTGCAGAGCCCCTCACCGGCCTCCCTCGCCCCAGCCCAGGCCAGGCACCTCCCTCCCCCGCAGCCTCCCAGCCGGTCATATGCCAACACCCTCTTGGTCTCATACCCTCTTCTTTCATGAGAGAGCAGTGTGGTGGGGACTTTGTCGTCTCTCCCCAGCCTTTCTGTGGGCACCTGACGGGCAAGAGCCATGGTCTCTTCCCCCTCCATGCAGTGACCCCACATCCCCCAGCCCCATGCTTGGGGCTGAGAAAAGCTCTCCTTTCTCAGGGGGGAAGGGAAAGGGAGCTAGAGAAAGGCAGGGGTCCGGAGTGGACACAGACCAGTGGGGCCCCAGGTCTCCATCAGCCAGTCTCCACACTGTGCTGTGGACAGGAGAGTCCTCTAGATCCCTTATTTCCCCAGCGGGGCCTGGGGAGGATGAGAGCTAACTAACGGCAGGGAGCTGTAGTTACACACACTCGCGCGCGCGTGCGTGCGTGCGTGCGTGCGTGTGTGTGTGGAGCAGGGAGAGAGAGACCTCCTCTCTGGCCAAGG
Source organism: Lagenorhynchus albirostris (assembly GCF_949774975.1). Lineage (NCBI taxonomy): Eukaryota > Metazoa > Chordata > Mammalia > Artiodactyla > Delphinidae > Lagenorhynchus > Lagenorhynchus albirostris. The sequence continues at coordinate 51,095,252 of NC_083107.1, read as the reverse complement.
TAGTCACCACAGAGGCAGCATAGGGCAGTGGTTACAAGCTTAGAGCCAGACTGCTCAAACCCCAGCTTAGCCACTTAGGGGCAGTGTGGCTTCAAACACACTATTTAACTTCTCTGCAGTTCAGTTTCCTCATCTGTAAATAGGGACATAGCTACCTACCTCATAGAGCTGTGAAAAGCAAATGACTTCATATTTATAAAGCAGTTAGAACAGGGGTCAGCACACTTTCTGTAAAGCGTCAGAGAGTAAACATTTTTGACTTTGCGGGCCAAACAGTCTGTGTGGGAACTACTCCACTCTGCCTTTGCGTCACAAAAGCAGCCATAGGCAATATCCACATGAATGGACGTGGCCAAGTTCCAATAAAACTTTATTAACAAAAGCAGGCAGAGGGCCAGATTTGGCCTGTGAGCTGGGTTTTGCAGACCTTCCGCACTTGGCCATTCTCAGCACGTCTAGTGTGGCCCCATCCCCACGGCTTCTCTCCTGCTGCTTCTCTGCCGGCCTTTATGTTCCCCGCACTCCCCACCACTGGTCCTGCCTCCAGTCCCCATGTGGGCTTATCCTCATCTTGCCACGTATAAACTGAGGGTGTTGAACTCAGGGGTCTGAGAGAATTCCTTCTACCTCTAAAATTTCTGTGGTTCACCTTTGAATTCCTTTTGAAGAGCTTCCCTCTGTTCTCACCTTAGCTCTTATCACATCACTTCTGGGCAGGGTCACAGCCTTCATTCTCCAGATGAGGAAACTGAGACCCGGGGAGGGGGACTTGCCTGCCACCACCGCCTGCGCTCCTCCCGCTGGGCCTCTTCCTGGCTTGGGAGGAACGGGGCGCGGAGCCGGGGCTGGCTGTTTGGGAGCTGCCCCCACTGTGGGCATGAGGCACCCAGTCTGCCGCAGCCCAGGGCTGCGAGTGACTGTGTTGCCCACCCTTTCTTCTGCAGTCATCCTATGCCGTGTCGCTGCTGCGGGAGTGCGTGAAGCTGCGGCCCTCGGACCCCACGGTGCCCCTGATGGCCGCCAAGCTCTGCATAGGGTCCCTGCACTGGGTGAGTGAGCTACGGGCTCAGGGCCCAGGTGCTGGCGGCTTCCTGTGGGAGGATGGTGGCAGGTGGGCGCCAGGTGATCGTGTGGGCACCTCGCTGTGTGTGTAAGGGGTGGGGGAGCGTGGGGAGCTTCGAGGTGGGCAGGCCTGGAGGGGAGATCAGGGTGGAGCATGGCTTCTGAGAAAACTCCAGCCTCCATCCCCAACTCAGGATGGTGTCAGGTTTGTGATTCAGCCTTGAATGTCTCCAGGGAGCCAAATGTGGAGTCAAAAGTTGGGGTGCCCCCCACCTGCCCAGCAGCAGGGGCAGTGGGCAGGACCTTGGAGTTACCTGGGCCAACGCACCATTTGGAGTCAGAACCACCTCCGGGCCAGTGGGAAGGTGGCCTCTCTGTCAGCCCCCTCCTTCCTCTGGGCTCCAGCCCCCTGGTCCCTGCCTTGTGCTCAGCTCCCTGCTTACCGCTCTGCTGAGGCGGCTGAACTAAAGATGAGCTCAACGTGTGCCCTCTGGCCAGCAGCACTTTACCTCGAGGAGGTCAGCAGGGGGAGTGAGCAAAGAGCCCTGGGCCAGGAACCCAGAGCCCCAGGCCTCGCCTTGGTGCTCCCTCCGCCAGGCTCCCACCTGCTGCTCCCAGCTGCTGCTCCCAGCCTGGAGGTTCTAGCGGCGGGGCCTCTGCACGGCTGTCTCCTCTCGCTGGGAGCTCCCTTGCCTACATTCCTGGCTTCCTCAGGTCCACATCAGCCTCCTGATGTCAGGGCAGGTCCTATTTCCACCCTCTTGAGTGACATAGAACAGTGCAGCATCTCTCCCATGTGTTGGCTGTCAGCCCCACCCACATCTCCTCTCTTCAGGCTAAATAAGCCCCGTTCCTTCATTGGCCCAGCATCTCCCAAAGGGGGAGCTTCTCCCATACACGGTCCTCCCCTTCCTGATGTCGTGACACCCCAGCCTACCCTCGCTGTCGGGTGCCCAGCCTGTCCAAGGCAAAGGGGCCAGGCTGCAGGTGCCTACAGCAGGCACTTCAGAATTAGCAGCCTCTCCAGCTCCTCCAGTCCTGGGAAGGGAGACTCCACCAGGTATCCTGAGGACCCTCTCCGAGGGGTCCCTGCCTCACCGCCCAGCGGGCCTCATCCCCCCTGTGCTGCAGGGACTGACTCCCTCGCACGATTGGTGGAGGGGGGAGGAAGCAGCGCCTTTCCCTCTGTTCCCTGGTCCTCAGGTCCCCATGTATGATATGCACACATGGCCCCCAAACGACTGTGGATGATGGGGGAGGGAAGAGCATGGCTTTGGCCCCAGGCTTTATGATGTTTTTCTATAAGACTGATCTATGATAGGCTCTAGGCATTTGGAAGAGGCTTCGTGATGAGGTGGGTAAGAGTTTCACTGTTCCTCATATGTGGCGTAAATGACATAAAGTATGGAGAGGGCCGGACAGGTCAGGGAGGCTTCCAGGAGGAGGAGGCCATGGACTGGGCTCTGAGGTGGGCCAGCGGCGGGCCCTTCCATCACAGCTTGCTTTCCTCAGCCACATGATTAGTGGGGAAACTCGTCCCTCAAGTGTTTTTAGGGAGACTATTAGCGTCTTACACCCCAGAGGGTAGGGTGCCGTTGAGATGTGGGTGCCGGCAGGGTGGGGACCCAGTCTGAGCGCATTGCAGCAGTGGGTGGTGGCGTGAGCTGGAGGATGCAGAGGGTGGGCTCGCTGACCTGTGGCTCACACCCCTGTGTGTTCCCAGGGCTCCTGAGAGGGGCCTCAAGTGCATCCCTGGGATGAAGCCCAAATACCCGCCTTGCCAGGAGCGGGGCGGGGAGGGCATCTGTGCTCCCAAGGGCTGCCAGCTCTGAGTTGGCTGTGGGTCCACCCAGCCAATGGCTGCCCTTGCTGGGAAACCCTAAATGTAGGTCTTTCCGCAGCGGAGGAGCTGTTTCCCTCAGCAGCATAATTACAGTGATTATGTGCATTCAGATTACATGGTAATAAAATTAGGATCCAATCAGTCCAAATTGAAAACAGACGAGTTAGGAGCAAAGTAATCAATGACAACATAAATAGAAAAGCCCAAAAGGAAACTTAAACATGCAGACTGGACCTCAGAATCGGGGAGGAGGGTGAGTTGTTTAACCTCAGCGGAGAAGTTTATTTGGGTTTGGGGGCTGGTTTGAGCCAGGGTTCAACTCGGGTACAGGCTAGAGCGTGGTCCTGCTGGAGGGCTGGGGCTGGGCTCCAGGCAGCCTTCCCTGCCCTGAACAAAACCTCCTGTGCCTCCCTACCTGCCTTGGACACTTAGCACAAGGCATTGCATTTTTTGCTGCGTGTGTGTTTCTTGAAGGCAGGAACTCGCTCTCTTCTTTCTTGAAACCCTAGCCCAGAGTTAATGCCTAGTGCTTACTGGATGAATCCTACTTGCCAGTGAGCACAGTCACTTGTCAAGGAATTCTGCCTTGTTTGGTACTTGCCTTTCTATCTAAACGGGGAGCTTCTTCACTTACTGTTTCTCACACCCTCAGCCCTTCTCTCCCACAAAGAACCCTGCACATAGTAGGTGTTCAGAAATACAGAATAACACCTGCTTCAGCAGTCCACGAGGGACAGGTGTGGGAGGTCTACATCTGGCTCACGGTTCTCCCTGGCTCCCTGGGTTGGTGCTGGGCTGAGAGCAGGCTGTAGGTGGCCCAGGGCAGCCTGTTCTCCTAGGCGGCCAGGAGAGGGGCAGCCCAGCACTCTCTGTCCTCAGGGCCGAGAGCAGGAAGAATGGGTCTGACGGGAGGGCAGGGGGGTGCTGGTGCTTTATAACGGGGCACAGATCCTGCAAGGCGACCGATGCCACCTCCGCCTCCTGCCTTCACAGCTGTCCTGGCTCACCTCAGCCCCCAGCAGTCCCGGCCATTGCCCAGCCAAGCCCCATGAGCTGGGGCCCGAGATCTGGGGATAAACAGTTTGGCCCGGGTTGCAGGAAGGGAGGCTGAAACTGGGACACTGGAAAAACGAGTTGTGCTGGGTGAAAGCGGACCAGGTGGCCGTGTGCCCAGAGGTGGAGCACCTGCTGTCCCCGCGTCCTGTCCTTATGCCCAGAGCCAGCGTAGGATGCTCCAGACTGGGTCTGGGTCTGAGATCAAGGTTGCCCCTGGGTGAGGGCAGGTGAGGAGGGGCCTGGGCAGAGGTGCCGGCATTGTCCCATGCCGGCTGCCCTGGGTTTGAGAGCACTGGCCCCGCTGCTTAGCCTGAGGCTTGCCTCAGTGGGGGAGGGCGTCCCAGGCTCTGACCCAGTGACAGCAGTGGGGCAGCCCCCTGCCTCAGCATGACCAGCATCTTGCCGGGGTCCCCAGCCAGTTATTTGGGGCAGGAGAAAAGGGAGCTGTAAATATTTTTTCACATCCCTCCAAACACAATTAGTTCAAATTCATTTAATTAAAAAAGTTAAAACCTTTCTAGGAGGACAGGAGATGGGGGTGTGCCTGTGTGTCACACACAGAAGGAGAGGAGGTTGTGGAATGGAAAAGCAGGCCATGCTCATCTTTGGAAAGGTCTGCGGTGCTGTCCCTCGGCCTCTTCCCCTAAGGGGGTGGGATGGGATGGTGGAAGGAGTGCAGGCTTTGGAGGCTGAGAGGATGGGGTTCAGATTCCTAGCTGTGTGACTTTGGGTGAGTCAGTTACCCTTTCTGTGCCTCATCAGTAACCTGGAAACAGTCACATCCACTGTTACAGGGTGGCTCTGACTATCAGAGCTGAGCAGTGTCCCTCTTATATAGCATGTGGGAGGTACCTGGTAAATGGCAGCCATCCCTGTAGCCGACTCTCAGGAAGGATGTGCCTTTGTGTTTTTGCCTTCATTTTTGAGATTCAGGATGAGGAGGGCCAGGAAGATGGATTAAGTGTTCCAGGAGGCCAGAAAGAATGCCAGCTCTCCTGCCACGAGCTTATGGAAATTAGGAAGAGTACCTGTTCCTTCCAGGAAGAAAAAAGTGCATTTTCAGTAGAGCAGATAACAACAGGTCCTGGATCCTATGGGAAGCAACTAAGGAGAAACTGGAGGTGCTGTTTAATCAGAGCTCTGGGGGCTCAGAAATGACCTTTCTCTGGTTCCCAGGGAGGGAAGAAGAGGTGAAGATTCCAGGGGTACAAGCTCTTTGGCCCACTGCAAGATGAACCGGGCAGCCTGAGCCGGAGCAGAGTGTACAGGCCAGGAGCCTATCTGTGTGGGGACCAAATGAGGAGAACTGGAGAGATGCAGGAACTTGGAAAGGTGTGGGAATGCTTTCCGTACTTACAGAAAGCAAAAGCAAAGCGTCGAAACATTACATCCTTCGATGCGTCCTTTTCCCAAAGGGACAGAGAGGAGAAAAATGAAGACCCACAGAGGGCAGCCATGAATCAGGCAGCTCAGAAAGATCCAGGCGTAGACTCAGAAGACCTGGGTTGGAAATTCAGTTTTCTCACTTACCAGCCGGGTGACCTTGGATAGGTCCCCTAAGCACCCTGTGCCTCAGAACCTAAGCTGTAAGACACCCATTCCATCAAGTGGCTGCCGTGCTGTGACACGCCAGGTGGGCACCCAGCTGCTCTAGAACTGCAAGGGAGGAAGAGAGAAAGGATCTCCACGTGGGTTTTGTGACAAAGTTACATGGCCTCCACAGGAAAGGAGGTATTTAAAAGCGGTGTAGGAGGAGAATGGTTGAAAGTTTTGGAAACCCCTCACCCTGGAAGTATTTTGATGAGCAAGGAGGTCCCAGTGCTGTAACCCGAGCAAATCTTGCAGAAGCAGCGGCACAACTCCAGAGCCATTAGCTGTTAACTTTGGAGGCCACAGGAGGAAGTATGTGGAGATTGGAAAGGGCAGGTGAGGTGCTAGACGGCTGGGTGGTTGTAGATGGGCAGGCGCTGGGTGGATCAATCAGCCATTTACTTTTCACACTGTAGGTTGAGACCCATTAGTGGACTGTGAAATAGAACTTTTTCAAAAATGAAATAGACAATCACAGAATAGCATAGAAAATATCCGAGTGTATTACCCACAGTAGAGGTGAGTATTGTGACAGGGTGGGTGGGTGGTTACACGTATGTGTGTCCCAGACCACGGGACAGAGATGTTGACCGACCTGGCGCAGCTGACGGCACAGGGAGACCCCGCTGTCCTTGTGTAGAGTTGCTCCTTATCTGAGACGAAGGGTCAGGCCAGAGACAAAAGGCAGACAGTGGTGGCCCCTCTCTGGATTCCAGGAGGGTCTTTGATGCCACCTCCTAATTTGTCAGTGAGCTCGTGTAGCTTTAGGCAACAGCGGCTCTATTCAGATGGCACTCGCCACATGTGTCAGGCTGAGACTTAAAAAAAATTCTGGAAGATTAACTATAGATCTAAAATCACAACCAATAATAATAATAGTAGTTTATGTTTATTCAGGCACCGTTCTGAGCATTCATTGTGTCTTTATCTCATTCAGTACTCCCCGCAACCCCGTGAGACACACGCCCGTTATCCTCATTTTACAGAAGAGGGAACGGAGGCACAGCAAAGTGAAGTGACTTGCCCAAGGTCACACAGTAAACAGCCACGCCAGGGTTTGAGCCCAGGAAGCCTGGCCCCAGAGCTTGTGCTCTAAGCTGCTAGGCCGTCCTGCTCTCTGCATGGAAAATTTACCCATGGGCATGGTGCCGACTCTGGATTTAGGTGGGATTATCATACTTCAGAACAAAGGTGGCAAAGCCATATTTTCAAGGGCTTTAGGATTCCCCCTGCTGTCTTAGATGAACAGGAATTGTGCATTATGTATACATATACTTTTAATATGTATTTTATATTTGAAATACATACATATTGGGGTTTTTTGTTGATTTTTGATGTGACTTTTTCCCTTTTGCTAGCTAGTTAGAGCACCCATGTATAAATCTGTTCATACTGTATGGTATCATATTGTATATTATCACATTTAAGAGAATTGATGATACTTCTTTTTGTTCATAATCCCATGACTCCACATGCAAAAAACTGTTCTGTGGTAGGTAAGAGAAATCAAAATGGTGTCGGCCATGTAAGAAAAGGGTCCATGGAAGCCTTGTGGGTTTGATTTGAGACAGATGCTGACACCACACCTGAAGACCATTTTAAACTATGTGGGCAAGGCTGCAAGTACTGGCCAAGGACAGCTACTAACCTGGGGTCAGAGGGGACCACAAGTTGGACAAGCTAAGGATGTACGTTGTCACTTTTTAAAGCTAAAGGAGGGTGAGCTTTGTTAATCCGGGATATGATATGTATAAACTGGAGAGGAATTTTTCCCTGTTTGCCAGTAATTGCCGAGCTTTGTTCCTGGCACCCTCTGTACCTGGGCTGCCAGAGGTAGAAGCTGGCATTTGCTGAGGAAGGACATGGCCGTGAGAAGAGTGTACACACGTGGAGTGCAGGAGGTTTCTGAATTCTGTTTATAATTCGTACTTGGTGGTTTGTAAAAAAGCTCGCTCCTGTTTGAATGGGGCATAATGATGCCTAGAGACAGTGTGGGAGACCAGCTGCACCAGCAGTAGGGATATTAACAAGGAGGCAAGATGCTGTTGCTCACCTACCCTTCCCTTGGTGCCTCCTGCCCGCCCCCGGCCACGAGGCCTCCTTGGACAACCCCAGGCAGGAGGTTGCCTGCTCCTGGGGAGCTCCCATGGCCCCAGGCCAGCACCATACAGTGGAGCCTTAATTAAGAGCCACCTTGTCCTGTGGGCTCTCTCCCTCCTTAGGGAGTCCGTGCGTGCTCATCCGGGCATCCTGCCCCCGTGTCACTGGGCCTCCCCAGCCAGGCCCAGCATAGAGCCTGGTGCTGCAGAAGCCTCCGTGGAGGTTTGTAGGGAGGAGTAGTTACATTGTGGGAGGGGGTCCAGCTCCCCATTTTGCAGATAAGGCCCTTTGGGACGTAGAACTGAAGTGACTTGCTCAAGGCCCCGTGTCTGTTGGGCCGAGCCTGTGTCGCAAGGCTTGTCCTGTGCTTTTCACTCAGCCTGGCTCCGACTTCAGGGCCCCGCGGCTCTCCTGAGTCCTGCTGGGCCACGTGCTCCAGGGGACAGATCTCCGCATCTACAGACTTGGGTCCACCCGGCCAGCGGACACTGGGCAGCAGGCAGCTGTGGGGTTTACTGAGCTGCTGCCTCCCCCGAAGCCCAAGTCCTCAGGCCTGATGGTGTTACAGGCCCAGCTCCCCAGACTCCCATGTCCTTTCGGTGACCAGCCCACCAACCTGGAGGTGGCCCACTACCCAGGCCGGCAGCTTGAGCTCTACCACAGGGGGGTAGAGAGCTGCCACTGTCGCCATTTGTCAGGGATGGTGGCCAGGCCGCTGGGATCCAGCCCCCCTTCCACCATCTCCCTCTGGGCTGTCACCTCACCTGCTCTGCCTCTCTTGTAGTTTGAGGTTTTTTATCCCCTCTGTTCAGTGGGTTCTCTGCTCCATCAGCCTTTTTCCTGCACATAGCGCACCATGGCTGTGCCCAGATGGTGAACTCAGCCCAACTCGCCTCCCCACGGCTAATGGCCTCTATCTCAGGGTCCCCTCATACTCCAAGGAGGGAGAGTCCACCAGTGCCCCCAGCTGTGGCCAGTGGTCAGGCCACAAGATGCACAGAACTGTCCCTCTCCCGCTGGGGGGGTGCGCCTGTGCAGGGACGGGAGCAGAGTGCGGGCTCACCGGCTGGGGTGCCAGAAGCCAGCTTCACTTTGTGGGCCCCTCCGGATGGGGGGCGATGTTCCACATAAGGCAGTCCTGACGCCTGGGCAGCAGTGGGGCTGTGGGCATGAATCATTCAGCCCCTTGGTGAGGGCGGTCCCCGTTGTCCTTGGTGACGCTGCTACCGCAGGCCCACGGGCAGATGACATTCCTGGGTGGGTAGGAGGGAGGAGACCTCTGGGAGGCCTGTGGGCCCTGAGTGGGCACAGCTGAGGCCCCCAGCTGTTCCCGGCCTCCCAACAGGCCTGCCTGCCGTGGGTGCCCCAGAGGGCTGCCTGCGTGCCCCTCTCTCCGTGTCACGTGCTGTGTGTGATGTGCACACACGTGACCTGAGCCAGTTGGTCCCTTTCCAACTGGAACAGTCCCTCCTGCTCTCCGGACAAACACAACCCCAGGCCTGAAAAGTTAGAGCAAGCCCACAGCCGGAGCCAGCGTGGTGGCCTGCCCGCTCTGCAGGGTTGGCGGTGTCCCGGAGGCCCAGTCCCCGAGCCCTGCCTGCCCCCCGCTCCCGCTCCCCTCTCTCTGCCGAGCGGGGCAGAGACGGACACGGGCAGAGTGAGGAAAGGAGCTGGTACAGACTGGCCTGCTCCTGGGTCCAGGCCCTCAGCAGAGCAGCTGTCGGGGAGCTGGCATCCTTGGAGCAAGGGAAGCTTTCCCTGTGAGAGGTGGCGTCCCGTGATCTTGAGCACAAGGCCTCTGGGTGGGGGAAAAGGTCCAGGTTGGTGCTTGTGGAAGAAGCAGCTCTCCTTCCATTCAGTGACTGTGTGGCCTCAGGAAGGCGCCTGGCCTTTGTGGTCGGGCGCAAGGAATTGCAGTTCTGAGGGTCCCGGGCTGGCGACTATGAACGGCGGCCCTCCGCGGTGACCTGCACCTCTCCTCTTTGCAGCTGAAGGAGGCGCAGCACTTCGCCATGATGGTGATTCAGCTCGGAGAGGAAGCCGGGGAGTTCCTCTCCAAGGGCTACCTGGCACTGGGTCTCACCTACAGCCTGCAGGCCACCGACGGTGAGTGCTGGGGCCGAGGAGCCTCTGCTCGGGGTGACTCAGGCCTCCTACTTGCCCCCCGGCACAGCCCACGCTGACCGCTGCCCCTGGAACTCCTGTGACGCTTGCCGTCTGTGATGCGCCACCAGCCCTTGCCCGCACAGTGTCTTCTTTCTGGTTCACCTTTACCGTCGGCACCACCGTCATCTTCTGGGGTCTTTTAAATCCCCCCAGTGCATGGCATAGAGCTGGGTACGCAGCAGGCGTTTGCTGAATACTTGTGCTTGGTGCGTGGGTTTGCCGCCTGGAGTCTGGTGTTCCATCCCCAACCCCGCCAGCTCAGCCGTGTGTTCCCCTAGGGATCGGCAGCCACCTACTTCTGTATCCTTGCAGCTTGAGGGAAAGGGAGTGATAGGCCCCCACCCAGACCAAACCCGGAATAGTAATCAGCTCCAACCCACACCGCCTATTCAGGCGGCGCCCCGGGAGCAGGCTTCAGAGGCCCCGCACACGAGAGGTAAGAACAGCTGGCAGTGGCAAGACGAGGGCAGGAAGAGGGTGAGATCCTGGTGCCGTGCCAGCCGCTCGTTCTCGAGTGACAGTAGTCACTGTGTCTTGAAGGTATCGGTGAGGCTCTGATAAGGAACCCTGGGATCCCTCCACACTGGTCCAGTGAGGGAGTCATCAGTCCCTCAGTCAGAGTCCAGAGACCCTCCATGTGCCTTTAATCCTCTAGAAGCAGGGCTGCTTTATAAGCCGGGGACCCCTGACACCCATCCATGCCAGCAGCATCTTGACCTGGTCTGGTTGGAGGCTGACAACAGTCATTTTAAAGCTTCCCAGGGGTTCAGTGTGCTGCTAAGGCTTCGAATGCCTGTGCTCCCCTATTTAAAAGATGATTTAATTTACCAGAAGGGTGCCCGGTTTGGGTTAAATCAAGAAGCCTCATGGGGAAAGTACAATAGAGGTTTCTGGTGGCCTAGTGGGAGGGGAGTTGGTGTTCAGTGGGTACAGACAGTCTGTTAGGGGCGATAAGAAAGATCTGGAGACGGATGGTGGTGATGGTGGCACGACATGGCGAACGTACTTAATGCCATGGAATCGTCCACTTGAAATTTGTTGAAATTGGTAGAAAAGAAGAAGCCTCATCGGTAAGGAAGCCCAGGGAGGCATGTGGCCAGGACAGAGGTGGTAACTTTTCCCTAGAGGCTTGGGCCTTTGGAAGGGTCAGGGTGGCCCAGGTGGCAAGGAAGGCAAAGGAGTACAAGGATCTGTTGTGTCAAGAATCATGCCAGGAGGCTAGGACCAGGGCGACACCTGCCCCCCTTCCCCCAGTAACCAGGGCAGACGGTGGCACCATTCTGGAGCTGCTTGAGTGCAAGCATTTGCCGGATGGGGTCCCGGGGGGGCTTCTCCCCGCAGAGCTCTGTGCCCTGGGTGGGACAGAGCTGGGTCGGCCCCCCTCCAGCACCCCCTCATGGCTTCGTCTCCATCCTGTCTCCTGCAGCGACTCTGAAATCCAAGCAAGATGAATTGCACCGGAAGGCACTGCAGACGCTGGAGAGGTGAGGGAGGCCCGACTGGCAGCGTTGCTCGAGGGGACTCCTTCTCCTGTTCTCTTAGGAGACCTTCTGGTGTAGACAGAGCAAAGGTTTCTGTGCCCATGTTGTTGACCAGCTGACCGAGGCTCTGAGAGCTCACACAGGAAGCAGGGACAGGCCTTTGGGGTTGGGTTGAGCCCTTCCACATGAGTAGAGCTCCCCCCAGGCTCAGCTCCCGTCCCCCTGAGCTCAGGGGACGCGAGCTATAGCAGGAAGGCACCTTGCACAGTGACCTACAAGTATAGCAGGGACTCAGAAAGAGTGTTTGCCTCCTCCCAGCCCCTCTGCAACCTGAGGGCTGTGAGGAGCCCTACCCCAGGTCCTCACAGAGATTTCCTGGGAGCCCAGAGTCCAGGAGGGAGGAAGGGAGGGAGGGGGCGGCAGAGAAGCCCCTCCCCCAGCAGCAGCCCTTCCTCCCTCTCCAGGCCCATCCTGGCTGAGTCCCCTCTCCACCACAGCCCGGGCACCCACCTGAGCACCCCTCCCCTTCCTTCCTCTGGCCCATCGCAGGGCTCTTCCCCATGAGCCCCGTGTGTCTTTGTCCCTCAGAGCACGGATGGCGGCTGCTGGGTAGGGGCCTGCCCTGGACTCCTCATGCCAGCTTCCTGGGAACTCCCCTCTGGGGCAGGCTGTTCTCAAGCCCAGGGAGGAAGGAGAGGCCCATCCTGGCAAACCCCCTCTGAACTCCCAGGATCAGGGGACATCTCCTTCCCTCCCCCGCTGGCTCTTCATTCCCAGCGCTTCTTGCCCAGAGAGGCCATCCCAGCCCCACATCCTCCGGGAACCGTTCCCTTCTGTCGTGCGGTGGAGAGGGCAGACTCCAGGCTCTGTACCAGGCCACAGCCGGGTCAACAGCTGCCCGGAGGAGAGGGCTTCCCCCACCCAGCAGTCCTGTCCTCCCAGACGGCCCCCACCTCAGCCAGAGCCAGCTCTCTCGGCACCCACTGCCCCTGCCTTGGGCTGCCCGTGGGCTTTCTGCCCCAGCCATGGTCTCCCGCGGGGCACCCTCCAAAGCGGGCCCAGGCAGAATCTCCAACATTGGGCCCTGCAGCACCCAGCACAGGGGCGGGCACGCTGGAGACCCACGTCACACACTGGTTGCCGTCCTTGATGGCTGACTTGATGGCTGACTTGATGGCTGACTTGCTGCTCCCTTGCCCCATACAGAGCCCAGCAGCTGGCGCCCGATGACCCCCAGGTCATCCTCTATGTCTCCCTGCAGCTGGCCCTCGTCCGCCAGGTGAGTCCTCACAATTCTAACACCCAGGTCTCTGGGGGCTGCTGATCTTCTCCTGGCTCCACTGCCTTTATCGGCTGTGTGACCCTTTGCAAGTGACTTGACCTCTCTGAGCCTCTGTTTCCTTGTCTGCTATGTCAGCACCTTCATACTCCACCTCAGAGGGCCCTAGTAAGGATTAAGTCAGCTAATGTGGTAAAGCCCCTGGCCCACGGTGGGCGCACAGGAAGGGGTTATTCTCTGCCCTCACTCCGCCTACAGTGTGTCCGTCTCCTGAGAAGTTGACAGGTGACCACAGTAAACATTTGCTTGTGTCCTCACCTTCTGTTGAGCTTTCCCCAGGGGTCTAGAGTAGAGTGATTGGCACGTGGAGCTGTTTCTGTGTGACCCAGAGCTTTCCTCTGACCCTGTGGACGCCACCGGCAGGCTAGGCCTCTGGGGCCTGACGGGGACCTGCTATCCGCCAACCACCTTCGACCTACATGGCTCTCCAGGCCGACCCACCTTCCTTCTCCAAGCTGTCCAGGGAGTGAGGCCGGGCAACCCACCCAGCCATTGCCTTTCAGAAACGAGCGAGAGCTCCCATCACCCAGGCCCCTCAGAGCCTCTGCTTTCACGTGTGCCCCGCAGGCTGGTGCTCTGTGTGAAGCAGGACCTCTCGGTGGCTTTGATCGGGTGAGCGTGGACGCTGGGCCACTCGGGACCTGCAGACGAGCCAGCAGGGACCCGGGCTGGGCTGCAGACTGTTGGAGAGGAGTCCACAGAGCCCCCATCTGCTCGTGGTCAGGTGACAGGCAGCCTGGCTGACGAGGGTGCTGCCGTACCCCCACTGGCCTGGGCGAGCCCTGCGTCTGATGAGGAGGGCGCCGGTGGCCCCATTTGACACCTGAGGCGCTGAAGCTCTCCTGAGCTCAGGAACTGGGAACTGGCCAGGCCAGCACAGTGGCTGTTCCAGAGCCCACCCTGACCGAGTGAAGCAACCCCATGGGGCTCTAAGTATCCTGTCCCTCTGTCCCGTTTGGAGACTGGGCAATTGGAGCCTTGTCCACCGGCCGGGTGGTTGGTTTTACTGGTCGATGTCAACTTCTAGCCCCCGGTCTCATCTTCAGGGAGCTGTGTTCCCAGCCCCTCTCCCACTGTGCCCCTGGCTCCTGACTTCCAGGTCCTGGAGGAGGCACCTGTCCCTCTCTGCTGCTCTCTCCAGAAACATCAGTCTGCTCTGCTGCTCCCAGGAGCGTGGACGCAAAGATACCCGACACCAGTTTATTTTTAGCCCTCTGTAAAAGAACCGGTGCTTTCCTTGCCAATCAAGTTCCTGATAAACCTTCGGTGATGCATTTTTTAATATCTTTAAGTATTCAGCCGCCTCTGATGAATGGCGTCTGTCCTCCCAGAGAGATGGCTGGGCCGGGCCAGTGGAGCCTGGCACCCATTGTCCTTGGGGACCCAGATCTTGGTAACCTCGGGGTTGAAGGTCCCTGAACGAACTCTAAGCTAGTCCTGCTGCCTGGGTCCCTGAGCTCCTCTGGCCCATCCTGCCCAGAGCATGCATGGCTGCTCAAATAGTGAGGACCGAGGATTTGGACACCCAGCCCAGAATAACGGGGCAGGAGCAGCCCTGGGGAGGCATGGGCAGGCCAAGCCAGGAGCCACACTGACCTTAGCTTACTCCTTTACTTTCCATGACCTTCCACAAAGGGAGGTCCCCGTGGGAGGACTCTGGGCCTGGCAGTAGTGCCCGCAGCCTGTGCAGAGCCTGGGTGGAGACCGGGCAGGTGCCGGGGACCAGAGGCCCCAGCTGACCTGTGTCCTGTAGGCCCCTCAAGGAGCCTTGGAGACCGGGGTCTGAGATTTGGTGAAGAACAAGACTTCCTGAAAAGGGCTTCCGAGGTTCCTGGGAGGACGGGGTCCTGGTGTGGATAGAGTCACAGGAGCTGACACAGCTGCCAGGCCTGAGCGCCTGAGAGAACACGTCCCTCAGGACTGAGAGAAAGGGTCTTACCTGTTCGTTAGCTGCCTGGGCTCTGGGGGCTTGAAGAGGGAAACTCACATTTTCAAACGTGTTCAGTACTCAGCAGGACATTTTTCCTACGTCGTCTCACCCTCTCGGCCACTGTCATAGGTATGACCGTTATCCTCACTTTGCAGCGTAAGGACTGCAGCTCAGACAGGCGAAGTCCCCTGCCCTGGGCGCCAGCTAGGAAGTGGCAGAGCTGGGATCCATGCCCCCATCTGACCCCAGAGCCTAAGCTCTTGCCACTGTGAACCTCTGAGTAGGAGGCAGCATCTATCTGTCAGCCCCCAGCACTGCGTGAATAGGTTCGGAGAAGAGTCCTGTAGCCAGTGGTCCGGGTGGCCTCTCCTCGCAGCCCCACTCCTCCGGTTTAGTTGGTGCTTCCCGGCTGATCCTTCGTGGTACTCTGTGAACCTGCCCCTCTTTTCCCTCTTGCTTGGGCACAGCGCTAGCTTCCAGGGCCTGACTTTGGACAGCAGATCCCTCCTGGCCATGTGATTTGGGGGCGTGTTTTCTCATCAGAGCCCCTGCCTGCCCCACAGTGCCTGGGGTCTCATTGAGTCTGCTGCACCCTTGTTGGCTGGCACCTGGCCCCAGAGTCCGGGGTGAGGTGTGGGCCTTGGGGAAGGTCGCTCAGCTGGTGCCTTTCTCCGGCAGATCTCCAGCGCCATGGAGCAGCTGCAGGAGGCCCTGAAAGTGTGCAAGGATGACGCCAATGCCCTCCACCTGCTGGCGCTCCTTTTCTCGGCCCAGAAACACTATCAGCACGCCCTGGACGTCATCAACATGGCCATCACGGAGTATCCTGAGAACTTCAAGTGAGTTCCCCATGGACACTGCTGGGCTGGCGGGCTGGTCAGTGCACACACTGAGCGTCAGGGTGGGGCGGGGACCTGTGGGGGCGGAGCCTGGCTCTGGCATTCTGTTCTGGCCAGGTGTGAGCAGAGGGCACACACCTGCTGTGTGGTGTGAGGGCAGCTCCACATAGCCTGTTGTTTGTATTCGGGAGACAGCCCTGGCTCTTGGTCTGCACCCTGCATTTGAGAGATTATTAGAACTGAAATCGGTTCACTTTAAAAGACAGGTCGCTTAGGGAACACTACACGTAGATAAAACAACCTGTGCGGACAAGGGATTAGTTACCTAATCCCAAATATAATACAGCAAGACCTACTGTGTAGAAGTTTATTTTTTACTTTTATACAAATACACGAAGGACAAAGGTCCTCCTCTTCCAGTACCAGTCACCTGGCTTTTTTCCAAGCTCCATTCTCACGCCTATCTCGCAGGGTCTGACGCACGGTCTGCTGCCAGCCATGTGTGTGCACATACGCGTGTATGAGTGTGCCTCTGTGTGTGTGCGTTTATTGTCGGTTACGCTTCGGTGGAAACAGAAACTGTCACGATGAGAGGGTTAGAATCCTAGAGCGGGGAGGGGTTGCCTCACCCGGCCCCTGGGTCAGAGTGCGTGTCACAGAAGAAACAAGAGGCTGGGCCAGGCATCAGACACTGTCCTTTTTCTGAGTGAAATCTTGCATGCAGGTGGAAACTGAACAGATGAGAGCAGAGCTGTCCTGTGGAAGCCAGGGAAGGGGGCCCACATGCTGGCCCCTCGGTGCCCCCAGCCCCGTGCAGGAGCCTCCCGTGCCCGCGTCTCCCATCTGACTGCACGAGTTGAGTGGGGGGTGGAAAATCCACCTGCCACGCAGCCCTGTGGAGTGACCCTAGGGTGTGACCGTGGCTCTTCGCAAATAAGTCCGTACTTTTCCCCATGGATGAGACCCCTGGATTAGCAGGAAAGGTCGCTGAGTCCATTACTGGTCAGGGATCACTGAACAATGTCATTGCTCTTCAACTGAAAGTGCATCCTGCTTCTCCAGCTGCGTCCTGCATGGGGAACAAGCTGCGTGCGGCTTCCGCTATTGCCACGGCAGTTAATTAAACCCCGGATCCAGTAAATATCACTGCAGCCAAACAAAAGACAGCCTCCTTCGCCCTGACCTCAGCGTCCTCAGCAAGGTCTGTATTGCAGGCACTTAAAGGCCCCTGGTCTGGGTCTGTCTGCCACCCAGTGCCTCGCTGGGCCCAGGTGGCTGAGACCTTGTAGAGGCTCTTCCTTTCTGCAGAGACTGCCTTAGTGTAGGAGAGGCTGGCAGGCTGGTGTCAGGGGTCTGGGAGGCCTGGCCCAGGGGGATGCTGCTGGGTGGAACAGACCCCTTTCCTCTTGCGCTTGTCCCCATGTGGGAGCCACAGCAAGTCCCTGGCTGTCACTTACCTGTGGTGCCTCCCGAAGCTTGCCCCTGCATCTTCTCAGCTGCTGAAAGACTGACATCTGTCCTGCCTCCAAGGACTATTGTGAGACTCAGACAAGAAAAGATCTCACAGTCAATTTACAACTGGTTTCAAGGACAGCAATGGGGGTGGGTCTGGAAGATGGTCCACAGTGTAAGGCCGGGACCTGGGACCCGAGGGAGACGAGTGCCCTCAGTGGGCCGGGAGTGGGCGGAGGGCGTCCTGCACGTGAGGGCCGGTGTTCAAGCTCCTTAGCTGCACAGGAGGTTGCCGTTCCTGGGGGGCAGACTCAAGACTCCAGGAGAAAAACCCAGCTTTCGTGGAGTTGACTCTTGAAAATCTTCCTGAATTCGGGGATTAGAAAGCAAAGCAAAGAGAATCTTGATTTCCAAGCTGTGGGATGACCTTTAGTTAATGGAGCTTGAGTTTAAAAAGGCAGAAACGTGGTGAGGCAGAGACTGATGGGCCTGCGGGGACAGTGGGAACCTGGCACGGTGGGAACCAGACACCCGAGCAGCTTCCTGAAATCCTGAGGGCTTCCGACGGAGCCCTGGACACATGTGCTGGCCTGGCCGTTGCTGGCCAGTTTGCCGGGGGCCTCAAGGGGGCAGCAGGCTCCCTGTTTGCACCTGGGTTCCAAGCCAGGCCAGGCCTCAGAATGCAAGAGATCCCCACAGCAGGCTTGGAGATGCCTTTGCTGGTCCCTTCTCCAGTCCTGGGATTGGGAGGCTCAGCCGGGAGGGTCACGGGGAACAGGCCACTGCTAAGCTTGGTCCCTGAAGCCATGGGCTCCGTGGGGCGCTGGTTTTAGGTAACAGATTCCTTGTGCTTTAGTCAGGCCGCTTGTAGGGGAGGTCGCCATAGTAACCAAACAACATTCCTGGGCTAATGATGGGAGCTTTCCAATAACCAGCCTGTCAGTCACTGCTCCCACCCCAGACCTGGCAGCCTGCCAGACGGGTTTTGAAAGCCCAGGCTCTTGGGCTGACAGAAAAGGAGCAAACTGGTTTGCCCTTCCCTTCCCCTCCCACCCCTCTTGGGTTTCTGGCTAGCCCAGCCCAGGTCCTGGGGGCCTTGGAAGGTCCTGGGGGGAGGGGTGTCGGAGCGCCAGGGAGCTCTCCCCACAGCAGGAGCTGTATGGCCCTCTTGACAAGCCAGAGCTCGCCACTTGTAAGCAAATGGAACCAGTCACAGCATCTCCCCCAGAAAACCTGGGCTGTTTTGGAAAATGTTTGAGCTGAGAACTAGGCATTAGCTGGGGCCAGACCGTGACTGAATCCAGCCAAGGCCAAGTTGGCCTCGAGGGTTACCCCTCTGATCTCTCCCTGGCCTGCCTCACCTTTTTCTCAGGTTGCATGTGATAAATTTCTAGTGGTGCATTCCACTGAGCAGAAGGGATCAGAGTCCTGGGGCTTCTGTTAATGTCTCTGACTTAAACCCCGCGTGTTTATTGGACGGTTCTTATTAGGGACTTGGAGTAGATCAAAGGGACGCTTAAAATACCAGCACTCCAGTGAGGGGGCTGGAATCAAAGGTATTAGCACAAACATAGTTTATCACTTTGCCAGGTTCATGAAACATTTTTGGCTGCCACATCCCCTGATGAGGACAGGAGCCGTGGGGTAAACTTGCAGGCCATGTGGTGGAGGGAAGTGTTAAACCAGGCGTAATCACTGGCACCGGCACACTCTTCCCCAAAGGTCAGTTCCTCATCGGCGAAGCTGGTCTGACATTCAGCATTTCCCTTTGCTGTTGGTTCTTTGGAGCCCTCCTGAAACCTCACTCCACGTGACACTGCGGTCAGAGAGTCTTCAGCTGACACTCCAACTAGGAGGGTAGATGATCTAGGTTACTTTGTTTGGGGAAGAATAAGGAAAGGAAGGAAGACAGATATTTGCAGGTTTCTCCAGAAGGAATTCTTTGTTTTAAAGCCATTTCAGCTCTTTGCTCCCTGATCCTCACGCCTATGAACATTTTCTGGTGGCAGGCACCGTGGCCTGGGGCCCTTGGCTTTCAAGCAAGAGTGGCCCAGCCTTTCTGCCCCTGGGAGAGGGCTCAGGAGGTGAATTCGTGCCCATGAGGTAGGGCTGGCCTCCCCTCTGCAGTGGGTGGTCTTCAGGTCCCCAGGTCTGCTCGCTGGGCAGAGATTATAGACCAAGACCAAGGTGTTTGCTTCTTGGTGTCTTATACCTGGCTGGGAGCCAACTTTTGTTCGTCTAAGGACGTGCTTTCCGGAAGTTCTTCCTCCCCAAAATGGTTGTGGAATGGCTCTGTGTGGTTTGTGCTCATATCTTTCAAGGTCAAGAATTTGTGTTTGGAGAGTCACCTGGAGGTGACCCGTAGCTGAGGGAAGCTGGCCCAGCCATCGGTCAGCACAGATAAGGCCGGGGATGCCGTGGGCTCAGGCGGCTGTTCTGCGGGTGGGCCAGAGCTTCTGAAGCAACAAGGCGCTAACTCCTGGATGTGGAAGCTTATGGGCTGTCGATTTTAAACGTCGGATCACATTGAATGAATTCATTAAGAGGTAGAGGATCAGTGTGAACCTTAAAAGGCCGGGGGACATGAGTCAGTGTCATCCTCCAGAGCCAAGGAAAAATTACTGGTTTTTTAGGGCTAAGAAAAGCTGCCATAAGTGTCCCTTGCAAGTTAGGGATTAGTCTATGGGAAGGTAATAAAGATGGGCCTGACTGCGGCCCTCTCCCTTTTAGGGAGGTCCCTCCTGTTAGAGCTTTAAAATAATATCCTCAACGAGCAAGTGTGTGAGCTTAGCCAGTTAATTGCCCTGGTGGAGTCTCTCCTAGAGGCATGGCATTTAGAGGAGCCTGAGACCTGTGTCCTTCAGCACTTCCCCGGCCAGGGTGAGAGCCAGGTGATGACAGCCCTTGGAGGCGAGGGAGTGGCTGGTTCCTACTCATATACGGGCTGCCCCTCCCTTTCTCCCTGAGCCCCACCTCCAGGCCTTCAGACCTGTCCCTGCCAGTCCAGCCCCAAGGAGTACCTTACCTCGCCTTGCTTCCAAATCCTGCCCATCCTCAGAGACTCCCCTTGGGCTCCACTTTGCCTTGAAGCTCCTGTACTCAGAGCTGAACCACTCAACTGAGTGTCTGATTCTCTTCTTCTGTTTCGTTTCCTAATGGCCTTGGATGTGTTTCTTGAGCTTCCCCGAGAGTGTGGAAGCACCTTTGGGGCAGAGATTATGGCCTGTCCTCTGCCTCCCCTTCCTCCCTCTAGGGAACCCACAGCTGGACACCCAGCACACCACTAGACCCCCCGACGGGTAGACCGTAGGAGTTGTTTTGTTCGTTGTTCTGGAAGGAGGGAAGGGAACACATGGGGATGCTGGCTCTTACAGCCCTCAGAGCACTCTCGTACCCCTTAACCCTGTTTGGTCGTTGCTTTGGTTTGATTTGTGTACTTTTTGGTCTTTACAACCCTCCTACTCTAAAGGTAAAGACGCTAACGGGAGAGTTAGAGGGTCTCTCAAGGTCAGAATGCTGATGAGTGGCAAAGCAGGGACTAGAACCCGAGGCAGCTGATTGACTGAACAGCCCTGGTACGCTTGAACCCCAAGTGCTTCAATAATAACAGAATAACAACACACCCGGTGCTTGCTCTGTGCCAGGCACTGCTCTAAGCACTTTCCGTGCGTTAACTCATCTAATCCCCTCAGCAGCTGTGGGAGGTGTAGGAACTATTGTTACTCCCACTTTCCAGATGAGGAAACAGAGGCACAGAGGGCTTAAGTAAGCAGCTGTACATAATAGGGGCTAGGTAAGTAGTAATGACAGGTCATACGTGGACTGGTGGACTGAGCCGTTTATGAAGTGCTAGGCCTTTTATGTGCGTTGTTTCCTCATAACAGCCCCCAGGGTGTAGTGATACCGTCATTCCCATTTTACAGACAAGAAACTGAAGCTCTGAGAAGTTGAAATGACTGGCCAGAGGGTACATGGCTACAAGAAGGGCAGCTGGGATTTGAACTTGGGTCATCAGACTTGGGCCCCGTTTTCCGGGACAAGACCCACTTCCTGTAGAAGCCCACGCTGCATGCAGGCTCTGGCCTCCTGGCTGAGGACTTAGACTTTCCAGAGGCGTGGCCGCCTGACTCAGAGAATAGCCTGCTTTTTCCACTCAATTATGTGTTTTCTATAAAAATAGAACTCTTCATTAAAACAATGCAGCACAGCCATCAGCTGGAATTACTAATTACCGTCCTTTAAAGAGATAATACCCCTTTTGTGCATTCACCATGCTTGCCGCCACCCTCTCCTCCACGACAGAGGGCCAGGAGCCAGAAACCAGGGCCCCGGAACGCACATGGGGCAGTGGGACCAGAGGAGAGAGCTTCTGCAGGAGGCTCTGCAGCTTTGTTTCCTTGGTTCCTGGTCATGGGGACCCCACAGCTTTCCAGGCCTCCATGAGGCCTTGTGACTCAGCTTTCTTCTTCTGTTATCCAACAAAGATTTGTTGAGTGACATTAGGTGAGGCGCTGGGGAGACAGAGATAAGAAAGACGTGGTTCTGCCCCGAGCGTAGGGTCTGGTAGGAAAGACCGGTAATGATGGAGCGGTCTCAGGATGAGGGCTGACCTTTCTTGAGGGGTGGCTGTGCACCAGGGCTGGCTGCCTTGACAGTTTCTGTTGCCCTTAGTCCTCCCAACAGCCCTGCTTGGTGATGCCGTTACCGTCCCTATTTGACCAACATCCGGTAGAGCTCAGAGAGGTGAAGGCACCTGCTAGGAAGCAGCGGGACCTGGGTGTACCTGCATTGCCTGATGCCAAAGGCCGTGTTTCAGCACGACCTCCTCCTGTTTGCTGGGGAGTGAGTCAGGGGCCAGAGATGCTTCCCTCAGGTACACAGCGGTATCGTGTTCAAGTGTTTACTGCACGTGCTGAGTAAATTTTATAGGGAACTTCTTTCAAGGAACATGGAAGTAAAAACGTGGGCCCGTTGTGCGTGCCTCCCACACAGCCCATGTCCCTCCCTGCAGCCAGCTCTGCTCTGCCAGCATCCCCCTGCCACCGAGAGTGGGGTGCTGGGGTGAGCAGCAGGGAGGGAACACCGGGGAAGATGGTTGGAGGCCCTGGGTGAGGGGGATGGACGAGATGACCTCTGACCCCAGGACAGTGCTGGCTTAGCCAGAGCTGCTGTCACAAAAATATCCCCCGTTTACAAAATAGTTCTTTTTTTAAAAAAAAGGTTTTGGAAAGGCTCACGCTCACCCAGTTCTGAGGAGGCCCACCCTGAGATGGTTCCTCTTCACAGCAGTGGAAAGAAATGATTTGTCTTAGCCTCAAATGGGAATAGCTCCAAGTCTTAATCCTTTTGACAAATAATTAGCAGGCTGATCCCGGCCCAGGAGTTCAAGCCAGGCAGGGCCTGGGAGGAGAGAGAGGAGGCGGGTGCTAGGCCCACCCGAGCTTTCCCCTGGGAACCTCCATCATCAGCCCTTGGCCAGAGCTGTCACGAAGTTTGGCAAAGCCAGTGACCTGTGGCGACACCCAAAGACGCTGACCTCGCTGGTGTCTCTCTTCCCCCACTGGAGGAGGGCTGGCCCAGATGCAGACAGACAGACTGACTGACTGCAGGGCTGAGATCGTTCACGGTTCAGCAGGGGCTGGCTCTGTTCAGGTGTGATGGGCACCTGTGTTTGGCCCCAGGTGCTGACCCATATAGGTGACTCGGAAGGTGGCCGGCGTGGGCTGCCAAGGCTCCAGTGGCCGTGAGGGAGGGCGTGCGCTCTTAGAGGGTGGGCCCACGGCTACACTGGGCCTCCTTGCTAGGAACAGGGTGCACATGCCTCAGCCTTTGGAGTGCACAGAGTGCCAGGACCCGGGACTCTCCTCCCCGCAGCCCAGCAGCCTCACCCCTGCAGCGGGGACAGAGGGCATGGCGTTTACACTGACGCTTGCTCCTTCGCCTTCCCCAGAGAGAACTGTCATCTTTCACATCTGCCTTCAGATGCAATGGCGGCGCTGCAAAGGCGTTCGGCCTTAAAAGACCTCAGTGTTCATTCTGCAGCTTAAAAAACAGGAAGGTGCTTGCAAGACAAGGCCACGGCCGGCCGAGGTTCGTTCACCCCGACCGGGTTGGCCGTGGCTCTGTCCCTCCCCTCTGATCCTCTTCCTTTCTCATGCCCATCTTTGGTCCCAGGAACCACCTGGAGCACCTTTGGGTGCCACCTGCCTTGCTGAACAGGCCATGAAGCTCTGGGGTTTTCTGAGAGCCTTCAGAGACACCTGGCCTGGACACTGCTTTTGGGGGTCTGCTAGGCCTGCGTTTTTAAAGGAATCCCTTCCCTGAGCCTTGGGCAGGCCTGTGCTTAAGGACTTAGTACAGCTGTAGGTTTCTCAGCTGCTGCTTCTGGGTCATCACAGTTCATCCTGCAGGAGTCCCTGAGGCAGACAGGGCAAGAGACTCCACTCCTATTTCACAGGTTTGGAACCTGTGACATGCCCAGCTGGGTAGCAGCAAAGCTGGGACTTTGGCTCGGGTTTCTCACTCCTGGGCCAGTGTCTGTCTACCGAGTGACGTTACAGTGCAGAGTTAGGACAGCAATGTGGCCATTCCTCTTCCGGAATGGCTTTTGTCAGGTCGTTGGAGGGCTGCAAGATTCCAATACCCCAGCCTTCTTGTCTCAGAGACTCTCCTCAGTCGTGCTGTTGGCTCTGCCTGGGTGACTGTCCTCTGGGATGAAGACCCCCAGTCACATGGAGCCAGACGCTTTCATGTCACGTCCAGAACTCCCCGTTCCTCCCCAGGCCCCGGGAAACTTTGCTTCTGGACAGCTTAAAGTGGAATCAGCCAGCACTTTGCTTGTGGGCTGCGTGAGTCCAGCCCTCTCTGCAGTTCTGAGACATCAGTGAGCAGATTCCTCGCCTGCCTCCTAGCCAGAAGCCAGCAGTGGGACGTGGGGCTGTCACAAGCCGGCTCTGATTCAACATGGATTGCGAGACGCAGAGCGTGGCTGGAGGGTTGTGACAACACGCATTTTCATAGTGTTAAGCTAGGCGGACACCATGTGCTCAGCTCTGTGCCAGGCACTGGGGAGGCGAGGAGGGCACTGACATAGAGGGAGGCAGGGTCCTGTCCTGCAGGCAGTTGTCATCCAGGTGGGGACATGCGGCAGGACACAGGATGAGATAAATGGTAGTTTTGCCATCTATAGGCAGGACTGGCTGCAGACTGTTTCTAGAGTATTTGAATTTTTCAGTGCTTGATATGAGTTTATCTTCATTGCTAAAAGCATAAGCCTATGTGGCAAAAAAAAAAGTGTGTGTACACACACACACACACACACACACACACATACATACATATATGAGAGAGAGTAATTAAGTGCTAACTGAAGATTGTCCTGAGCGTTCAGAGAAGGGCAGGGGTGGCCACGCTTCTTGGAGGAGGACTGGAACCGTTGGATTAAAATTGTGGGGGTTTTTTTAAGTCTCAGAATCCTTTCTTCCGATGACATTTTAGACTCATTCAGCATATAAAACAGGTATGCCAGGGGCTGGGCTGTTTGAAGGGAGCGGGGAGCCCGGGCTTGCCCCCTCTGTTCCCCAGCCCTCACTGCAGCGGCCTCTACACGGCCCCATCCACGAAGCACGGTGCTCCGATGAGGCTTTGGCCTGTGGGTGTGGACCCCAGCAGCCACAGTGGCACCTAGCGCACTGCCAGCCTCCTCGTACCGTGTGTAAAGAACTGGGCCACCCATCCCGGCAGATGGGATGGAGAGGGAGACCTGTGCTCCAGCAAGACCAGTGGTTTGGTTGTCTCGGAAGAGTGGCAAGGAGTGGGGTTGTTTGCTGATCCCCATTGCCAGGCGGAAAGAGTTCAGTGGTGACTTAGAGGCGTGGCCGCTGTGTGTGGATGACTAAGTCCCCTCGATGTAGTAAAGGCCGTGGGGGTGGGGGCGGGGTGCAGCCCCCATGGGGACGCACAGAAGGTCAGAGGGTGACATCTGGTTAGGAGTTGGCCAGATGTCAGAGAGGAAGGGTGAGCCCCAGCAGGGGCGACAGTGTGAAACAAAGCCTGTCCTGCACGGCAGGGAGCCGCTTATACCCTGTGAGCAGCCCACAGGTACCCAAGGTCACGGGGAGAGGTGGCAGGAATGGAAGGTGGCACGGACAGTCGGGGCCGGGCCCCTTGCTGAGGAGGACGGTTCTGGCGGCGCTGAACTGCGAGGCCAAGGAAATCTCAGGAGCTAATCTGGAGCCTCCAGGATCTGGGAGTGAGGGATCCAACCGGAGTGTGACTGTCGGAGTGCTTGCCCCAGCCCAGAAAGGATGTGGTTGGGTTGAGAAATTCCGCTCTGGGTCACTCATGCTAATGGAATGTCAGGGTCTGCGTTGGTAGAAGTCACTGTAATGCCAGCTCAGCATTCAGCCGCTTCTGTTCCGGGCACACAGTGTGGCCAGGTCTGCCACGGACCCCCGCTGGCTCTCAGGGGCGCAGGCAGCAGTAGGGGGAAGGGACGGGGCGGAGAGGGCCGAGCTGCAGAGGAGGCCTGTCTGGCGGGATTGGGAGCAGGGGAATGCTGCAGGGCTGGTCTGCCCAGGGACGGCTCCCAGTGGCCCTGCCCAGGGGAGGTGCAGCCTTGGAGTGGACAAAGCCTGGGTGACCCGACCCTCCAGGGGGAGGAGCTTTCACTCGCACCAACACCTGTTCCAGCCGCAGGCCCTCCTCCTCCCCCATGCTTCTCTTCCCTCCCCCAGCTCCCAACTGTATCTCACCCCACCCTCCTCTTCATCAAACACCAGCCCCGGCAAGACCCCTCATCTGTTCTTTCCTTGCACTGAGTCTGATCCAAAAATACAGCCCTGGATTCTCTGGGCAATTTGTCATTTTTAGCACTGATTGTCACCTTGAAGGCAGAAATTATGTCTTCTATTTCACGTTCCTAAAGCAGAGGCTCCTAATACTTGTGGAGTGTCGGACCTTTTGAGAGTCCGGGAGAGGGGAGTGGGAATGGCAAGACCAGGGTCCCCAGCAGCTCCCACAGGGGTACTGAGACCACGTTCCTCACAGGCCCGTGCAGTCTGCACTGCGGGGAACACACTTTTGCCCTCTGGACCTTGTAGGCCTGCCGGACGATTCGTTAGTAAATGTTCTAAGGAGGGTGCAGGGCATCCTGAGAATCTGGGAGGGCTTCCTGGCGGAGGTGGGATTTACAGTTGAGCATGGGGGAAGGGATGAAAAAGGAGAGGAGAGGCCATGTGGTGGTGGGGATGACCCTGTGAGCAGGGGCAGAGAGGGACATGGATTTTTGAGGGAAAGTGAGGAAGAAAAATAATACTTGCCCAGAACCCAAACCCTCTCCACCGAAAAGGGGCAAATTCCACCCTTTTAATTCTCTGCCAACAAGTCACAATCTGAGAAAAACAAGGTGTGAGAAGAAAGGCATGGAGTGAAGCCATCCAAGTCCTTTGTGAGGCTGGAGGCCCAGGACTCAGTGCAAGCAGGGGAGGCCAGGGCCCTGAGGGGAAGGTCAGAGGGAGAAGCCCCCAGACGGAGGCCTGGCCTCCCAGTGTGGGGCCTGCTCTCTGCTGCAGCCTCGGTCACGGGGGCGCACCCTGTCTCCAACGCAGGACTCGGCTTCTGTGATCCGCGAGGGCCTGTGTGCCACCCTCATGTGGGCCGGCAGCACCTCCAGGCAGCAGTCAGATTCAGGGCCTGACACTCGGGTCTGCCCAAAAGCAGTGCCGTGAACGGAAGGGCGTCACTGCTCACCACCCACAGAGAACCAGGAGTCGCAGCCTTGTTTGGGCCTCAGTGGCTCGGCCAGGTTCTCCGCAGGCTGGTGCGCGTCAGTGTGGCTGGCAGTACCCGTGGTAAAAAGATGGCAGTACTTCCATGTGTGTGGGTAAACAGCCACTGCCTTGACCCTCCCCAGGACCCCAGACTCCCCAGCAGTTAAAGATCTATCGCTTGGCACCACAGGGCATCCAGACCCCATCCTGGTCCTGCTGAGCCAGTGTTCTGCCGGTCTGTCTGTGTCCTGGGCAGAGGGAGGCAGCCAGCCAGCCCTGCGTCCTGCCTCCCGCCTCCCGGTGGGCTAGCACTTTCTCTCTCTTCCCAGGCCCTCTCAGGGCCACATCCCCACTGCTTTTACCCCAGAGGACTTCAGGGTTGGGGGTTGAGAGGGATTCTCAGCGGTGACGGAATAAGACTTCACGTCACTTTCATCCTATTGAACGTATAAGGAGGGCTGGCAGTTTGGGGCTGTCCAGGGAAGAATCCTTCCACAGAGTAAAACCTGACCCTCCTCAGGTGTACAGGGTCAGGATACAGTTTGCATTCAATTAGATGTTAACTGAGCACCTGTTGCCTGCTGGCGAGGCGGAAAGCAGAGCCCTGTGCCCTTCTGTGACCTTTTCACCAGCCCCTTGCTCAGCCTCATTCCTTGAGTCGAAGTTTGCTTCTGGGTCTGTCTCTTATATAAAGCGCCGTCGTGGGCCTGGTGGGCCATATAAGTAAAAAGATAGGCACGTGTTCAGTGAGGATGCTGCGGAGCCGAGGGTGTGGAGGGAGAGGAGGGGCAGAGAAAGCAAGGCCGTAACCGCCCTGGACAGTGCTTCAGAGGCCGGCCGGGCTAGTACACCATCAGGGGACAAGCGTGAGCGACAGGGACACTGGTGAATGCAGAAGAGTGCTCTGCGCTTTGGCAGAGAGGATGGAGAAACTGAGGCACAGAGAGAACACGTGGTCCAGGGATACAGCTGAGGCCACTGTGCTTGTGGGCACTGTACCTTCTAAGGGCTGGGGAGGTGGGCAGAATCCCTCAGGGTTCCACCCTGGGAGGAAAGCCAGGGGAAGGGGGCCCCCTCAGGCATTCTCACTGCCGTGCTGTCTCCCCACAGCCTGATGTTCACCAAGGTGAAGCTGGAGCAGATACTGAAAGGCCCAGAGGAAGCCCTTGTGACCTGCAGACAGATGCTGCGGCTGTGGCAGACCCTGTACAGCTTCTCCCAGCTGGGGTGAGTGGTGGGTCCCTCCAGATGGAGTTGGGAGGCGGTGGTTGCCAAGGCAACAGCACACAGCTGAGTGCCCATGATGCCTGGTGGGTGGAGGTGGTGAGGATGTTTGAATGAGGGAATGGGACTTGCTGCTTCTGGGGCCTTTTACATCCCTGCTCTAATTTTAACCTTTTGACAATCCTCGATGAAGGACAGAAAGAGGCTGTTTAGGAAACTAAAGTTCAGAGGGGTAAGAGGGAAGAGAAATCATTATTAAGCATCTCCCCCATCAGCTGCTTTTATCTTATCCACTGTCAGATGTTACCTCACCCCAGGGGGTAAACTGGGACTCAGAGACCTTATATAACATGCCAGAGCCGCTCCTGTAAATGGTAGCGGTGGAGCTGGAACCTGGCTCTCCGGAGCCCCAGCCTATGGAGCCCGTCACTTCTTTCCTGGTTCCATTTGGAAGCTGGGAGAGGAGGGGAGGAGGAAGCTGAGTTCTAAAAGGGCCCCCCACTCCTCCCCACTCACCCACTGTCCCCACACATCCCATCTCCTTCTCCAGTTCCCAGCCCAAGCTCTGGGATTCTCCTGGGCCAGAGCAGGGCACTCTTGTCCAGGCTGAATCTGCAGAAAGTCTTTGCTCAGACCTGCTGGGACACCTGGGCTCAGCCAATACAGCCCAAAGCAGAAATGGGCCTCATTTCCAAGTGGGGCGGTGCACTGCCCCTTCCGGGTCCCTGGTACCACCTCCTCCCCTTGTCTGGCTGTGTCATCTCCTCAAGGGACCCCACTCTGGTAGGTATATGTATTTTCACAGGGACCCTGGCAGCCCAGCAGCCTCTTAGAATCCCCAGAGGAATATCTCTAAAGGTGCAATTTACAGAGGAGGCCTCAGGATAATCTGATGGAATAATATCCTTGGGTAGGGCAGGGCCCTCTCTCTGCAGGCCTTTGGGCTTGGGAGATTCCAGGGCCCAACAGGACCGGTGGGTGGAAGCTGCCAGCAGGCAGCTCTGGGGTGAGGGACTTTTCAGAAAGGACATGGGGAACCACCTGGCAGCTGGGTGCTGTGAGGGTGAGGGCCAGACTCTGGTGTGAGGGGGGCCCACATTTGGATGCCCCTCGCTCTGCCACTCACTGGCTGTGACAGGTCCCGCAGGTGCACAGCCTGGCTCCCCTTGCAGAGAGGAGCTGTCGCCAGAGCTGGCAGAGAGCGCCTCTTAGCCGGGTGGCCAGTTGCCTGCTCATCCAGGCGATCATGATGGGGCCCCTCTGAGCTGCAGCCTCATCTCCAGCGTGTAGGGCTTAGCCTGGGCCCCCACTGCAGGAGCAGCAGAGCTGTGAAGCTGTCAGGTGCTCTCCAGGATGGGGCGGTCGGGTTTGCCTCGGGGTCTTTTCAAGTCACCACCCGCAGCCTCATCTCTGGGGAACTCCCCGGCAAACGGCCCCTGGCCCCCCCAACCCAGGGTGGAGCAGAGCTCAGCCCGGCCAGCTACCTGCAGGCAAATTGTTGGGACCAAAGGATTGGATCCAGTCCCCTCCTGGCTTGCCCAAGAAGAGGAAGCATTCTTTCTGAACCTGGAGCCACAGAGCAGAAACTAGGGCTTGTAAAATCTGGGCTCGGGCAATCAAGGATCAAGGCCAGAATCCACAGCCTGAAGGTCTGGCCTGCCCCGCCCCACCCTGCCGGCTCCACCTCCGCTCTGCCCCCTGGCCGCCTTCCTCTGCTCTGCCTGGCGCCAGCCCGCCCCTCCAGGAGGCTCCAGTGCCCGGCCTCTGATGGCCCAGCACAGCCCTCTCTCCATCTGGGTCTTTGTTAAACGCTCAACTTGGACTGTCTCCTTCCATCTGGCTGTCAGGTTCTTCAGGGTAGGGGCCTAGGACCAGGAGGCAAGAGGTCCCCAAGATGAGCTGTTTCTGGAGCCCTAGGAGAGCCCGCTTCAGGACGAGGAGCTGTGTCTGTGCATCCGCTCCAGGCCAGCACAGGCTGGGCACCTGCCCACGTTCTCATTTAGTCCTCACAACGACCTCATGAGGTGGACATTCTCATGTTCATTAACTGCACAAAATAACTGTGATCATCTCAAGAAGAGAGGGCTAAGATCTAGAAAGGTTAAGCAGCTTTGGCGAGGCTCACATAGCTACGGAGGGCAGCCCCGTGGCTTTCCCCCAGTGTCCCTGGCTCTTTTGCCCTGCACTCAGGTGCCTCCCGGGAATGAGAAGTGGGTGTGAGAGGTGGGAACCAGCCCGACCAACTGTGTTTCTGTGGATGGTTTCCTCTAATGCCCACAAAGATGGCTGTGCACCCAAAGAACCAAGTTCAACGTGAACCGGAGTTAGGATGGCAAGGATACCCCGGCTCTGGCGTTATTTGTGGGACCATCGTCTGGTGCCCCTCTGAAGGGAGGAGGCCTCTGGCCCCCAGCTGGGCCTGCCTTCTCCTCTCCTGCCCTTTCCGCCTCAGTCCTCTAAGCTTCCCCAACCAGCAGGTTCAAGGCCACAGACCGCCCCCCCCAGCAGGGGGCAGGGGCTGCCTGGGGGCTGTGTGTGCTCCAGGATGGGCACAGGCAGTTGTGCTGCCTTTCTGAGCTGGTGGTCCCCCCGCATCCCCACTCTTGAGAAAAGAGGAGCCTCCCTAGCCCTGTGAGAGCTGCAGGGACCTGGGGAATTGGCGGGGCTTGTTTATCTCCCACCCTCGGGCCCCCTCTGGCTCTTCCGGGGCCACCCTGGCAGCCTCGGGGAGGGGGAACCTGAGGCAGGGAGCGGCATCTGGGCCTTCCTTCCCTGGAAGGTAGGGAGCTGCAAAACCAGGCTTCCCTTGGAAGCCGGTCCACAGTGCCTGTGGCTCTCTGCTAGACGTTGAGAGGGTAACGAAAAGTAGAAGAGGGAATAGATGGATGGGAGAGGTTCTCATCCTCGGCGTACGTGGTGCTGGGATCCACGCTGACAGAGAGCAGAGAGGGAAGGCAGCGTGAGGGCAGGGGAGCCACAGGAGGCCTCTGGATGGCTGTTGGCCCTCGGGCTGGGTTCTAAACAATGCAGGGTTTGTGTGGGCCGGGAAGAATGGCGAGAGCATGCTTGGTGGCAGCGGCCTGAGCAAGCATGTCGCTTTGGAAGCAAGATGTGGCAGCGCTGGGGAATAGCGAGGGGGCTGACAGCCCCACAGGCACACGGCGGCACCCTGTGCGTGTGTGTGATCAGGACTAACATGTCGGTTTAGCATCTGGGGTGAGCCACATTCTAGCATCCCAAGCCTGAGCTCCGATCTGGCCTGCTGCTCTGGTTGTCTCCATCCTTCCTAGTGGTCTTTGGCTCTGTTCTCGGGCCTGAACTCTTCAGCCCCAGAGCCTGCCTGGCATAAGGCTCCCCTCATTCTCCATGCCAGCCCCCTCCGCCTCACCGGGGCCTGGCCCTCCCTTACCTTCCAGAGGCCTGGAGAAGGATGGCAGCCTCGCCGAGGGCCTCACGCTGAAGAAGCAGAGTGGCATGCACTTGACTCTGCCCGATGCCCACGACGCAGACTCCGGTAAGAATGTGCCCTGTGGGCAGCCGTCCACGTGAGCCCGCAGCTCCCTCTCCCAGCCTGAGCATCTGCCCGCCTGGTCAAACCCACCCCACCTCCTGCCAGCCGCTGTGCTAAGGGGCCTGTGCTACCTCGGGCCTCTTTAGGGCCCATCTTGGCCGGATGGCTGCTGGCCCTGGGGCAGGAAGTGGGCAGCTGGCGTAGGCGAGCGAAGGACCCCACCCCCTGTGTGGGGAGTGAAGAGAGTGGGGGAGACTGGGGTGGAGAGGGCGCCGTGGAGCACGGAAACCGTGTCCCCTTAGGAAAGCTCCAGGCCAAGGTC
Source organism: Lagenorhynchus albirostris (assembly GCF_949774975.1). Classification (NCBI taxonomy): domain Eukaryota; kingdom Metazoa; phylum Chordata; class Mammalia; order Artiodactyla; family Delphinidae; genus Lagenorhynchus; species Lagenorhynchus albirostris. Next base: position 51,063,567 of record NC_083107.1, on the reverse strand, counting down.
TGCCGTGATAATGTCCACCATAGATCCATCGAGTAGAAAGGAAGGGCTGAGCTTCTGGTTACAACTGCAGACCCAAAGCTGACTTGTTTCCTGGAAAAACTCATCCTGACGTCCACGACTTGTGACATTCAAACAAGTTCGGGATCTGCAAACTTAACATGTTTTAACCCAGGACCTGATTAAAGCAAACACCTTCCTAAAACACAAGCAGAATTAGTCACGGGAATGGCAGCATCAGGGAGCTGTGTTTGGTGGCATTGCTCATCTTTTCCACTCCTGTGGCGGTGAACCAAGTTGTGCCTTCGTTGTCAAGTGATGGAGCTGATTTCCAAAGCCACGCCCAGCACCTGACTTGAGAGGCAGGTCTGAGGATTGCTGGGCTGGACGTGGAGCTGCGGACGCCAAGGAAGCAGTGGTGACGGAGAGTGTAGCTCCCTTGCAGTTAGAGAGGGAAGGATCCTGGACAAGGTTATTAGGACTCTGTATACACCCGCCTTATAAACGGAAATCATCTGTGGTTTGCCCTGAGGTCTCCTGAGTTTATTGGAGCCTCTACTGCCTCTGAGAGAGAGGGAAAAAAGTGCTCGCATTTCACCTGCACGTGAATTGTAAATGTCAACGGCTTATATATCCCGGACAGGGACCCATGTCACTCTGAACTGCCACATGGAGAAGTTCTCCAGAGGGCACAGGGTCTGGCCTGAGCTGCTGCCCAAGGATCCTTCACAGCCCAGCCACCAATGGGACCTTTCTATCAAGAAATAATAGGCACTTGTGAAAACAGGAAGTAAAAATGTAAAAGGAAGAAAGGAAAAGTCGTCCGTCAGTTCATCACTCAGACCTTAATAAATGGCCTTTCAGACTTGCGGAAACATGGCCATATTTTCTTGTTTGTAAAAATGTGATCATACCCTTTTGCAATCTGCTTCTTTTTACCAAACTCTATAACGTCAGCCTCTTTTTGCATCGATACCCATATTTATGCATCGTTATTTTAATGACTGCATAGTCTTGTATGATTATACTCTCACTTATTTTTAATCAATCCCAGTTGGCAGACAGTCAGGCCATTTCTGTCTTCGGTATCCCAGGCAGTGGTAGAATGCCCGCAGTTGCCGACATTCATGGTGTTCTTCCCTAGTGATTAACTCCTAGAAGTGGGCTCACCGCCTCACCGCCTGATTGCCCCTCAGAAAGCTCCTGTCTCCGGCCTGGGTGAGGGTAGGAGGTGGGCCCCTCCTAGTGCGTCTGTGCGCTGTTTAGCGGCTGCTGGGCCAGGCTGCCCTGCCCTGACACGGCGTGCCCTGTCGGTCCCGAGGGGCTGTGCAGCCTCTGTCCTGGGGCCTGCGGTGGGGCACTCGGACTCTGTGGCTCAGCCCCTCCCACCTTGCTCTGCAGGTTCTCGGCGGGCATCGTCCATCGCAGCCTCCCGGTTGGAGGAGGCCATGTCGGAGCTGACCGTGCCCAGCTCGGTTCTGAAGCAGGGCCCCATGCAGCTGTGGACCACGCTGGAACAGATCTGGCTCCAGGCTGGTGAGTGTCCCCAGCCCCCTGCCTGCAGGCCACCAGGGCCCCCTCTGGCTCCTCCGGGTCTGCCCTGGCAGCCCAAGTTCGGGGAGCTGTGTCCTGAGGAAAACTAGTTAGGACTCAAACCCCCGAGAGCTCATGGGAGAGCTAGAGCAGAGGTGAGATGTGCTGGCCCCAAGAAAGCGAGGCCTGGTGGTCAAGTTCGTTGAAGGCAGAGGGCTGGTAACCCTAGGGTTGCCGTTCGGGTGACAATCTCTCTTAACAGCTAGTGGGCACCGTTGCCACCATGGAGTTTGAGGGTCTGTTAGTACTGGGGAGGCCGGCGGCTTCAGAGTTGCACGGCTCACTTACTGCCTGTCCTGATCTAAAATGAGCTAGTGTGTGTCAAGCAGTTAGCACATAGGAGGTGCTCGGTAGATGGTCCTGGGCTTCTGTCGTGTCCACTATAGTGACGGTAGAGACAGAGGCAGCGTGGTACCCCCAGCGGTGAGGTTCCTTGATGTTTGGCTAAGGGATGCTGAGGAGTGACTCGCTGAAGTGATAGAAAATTTAATCCCACAGTGGTGTGAGAGGTGGATTAGAGTGAAAAAAGAGAGAATCAAGGCCGGAGATGTACCTGAATGAGATAGAGTGGCAGCTTCAGAAGAAAGAAGAAGGCGGTAGGATAAGTGGAATCCTAAAAATGCACCAGGCCAACACGCTCCCTTGACCCAGGAGTGAAGCTCCTCACCTCTTACTGATTACCCTCCTATCTGCCCCGTCTCCAGCAAGGGGGTGGCGCCGATAGCCCCGAGGGCAGATGGAGAGGAGGCAAAGTAGATATTCCCTTCCTGGGACCTGCGGATTTTGCAAGTCAGAGTTAGAATGTGCTTGTTGATTGAGGATCTAAGGTTCCCTGCTGCATGGATTTCACATATGGACACATTAGTATGCAGGACGCCCCCGCTCTCCCCTCCACAGGCTCTAAATCTGGGGGGAAAAGTTGGACCAGGATTCACAGAAAGACTAGACCGGGAAGCATGTTAATAATGCAAATATTGCCCCAGTTAGCACATCAGGCTCCCTTAGGATGCTAGGGATATGGGGCTGTGCTCCACCGTCAGCTTGTTACATCTGAAGTAGGAAGAGGAACTTTGAAAAATCCAGAGGGATAACAAACAAGGCCTTAGTCTGGTTCAAGATAAATTGCATCCCAGTCTGTTTTGGCAGTAAGTTCCGTCATTAACCCACTCTTAGGTTGGTTAACGTTATATCCTTCATCTCCCAACTGTCATTCTTCTCCCCTCCCTCTGCAAGCCTCTTTCCCATTCCAGTCTGATGTGAGAAGCCTCACGGAGGGTTTCCGCCCGAGAGATGAGTTTCAAAAATGTTGCCTCTTTGCCAGTGGGTTCGTGTGAAAATGGGAGAGGCACCCGGCCCCATAGATGCTCCAGGATCCTGAGTGTCAAGAGATGCCTTCCAGAAGGGCAGGATGGCCCACCTTTCTCTCTCACTGAAGCTCATGTCTCTGGGAGCTAACAACGTGCTAGAGAGAGGGAAATAGGTGTAGGGAGAGTTCCCCTGCCCTGGAGGTCCAGGGGCTCACAGGCGGCTGTGGGCTTCCCCTGGGTCAGGGGAAGTTAGCCCGAGTCCCAGCTCCCAAATGGCAGATCCACACTGTTTGGGCTGCCCTGGCTCTTTAGGTGGCCCCGAAGGTGGAAGCTACCCCTGCTGTCGGCTGGGCAGACTGGGGACCTGGGGTCAGGCAGTCAGGGCTGTGTCTAAGAGCGTATTTATTATAAAGATACAGTTGAGACGGAAGCTACGTCTGACCCTTGGTGCGACAGGCTCCTCTAATTCTTGTTTCCTTCTTTCCTCCTCATTTCTTCCCTTATCTTCCTCCACTCTCCATTCTTTCCCAGCTCCCTGCCCTTCTCCCTCCGGCCTTCTGTGCCCGCTTCCCATGGCCTCTTTTCCTTTGCTCCTGCCTGCCCTTCTCTCCTCCTCTCTGCCCGTCAGCCCCTCCTCCTGAGTCCGTGAGGAGAGCGCTCCCGGGGCAGGAAGTCAGGAGCCCAGGCCCGTGCAGCCCTGACATCTGTGTGGCCTGAGGAAAACGGTGCCCCTCGCTGCATCCCAGGGATGGAGGGTCTCAGACCAACTCGAAAAATCCCTTCAGACCTTTGCGTTCTCTGTGTGACTCTCCCGGCCTCTCTCCCTTCCGGGCCCCTGCTCTTCTCTCTCATTCCTCCTCCCCCACCCTTCCTTCTCCTTTTTTCTGGGCATCCATATGTCCTGAGGGTTTGCTCCATGGGGAACTGCTTATTTCCTTTAGGGGACAGTTTTGGGGACCCCCCTGGGGCTCAAGGTGTATTCTTTTTAGGGTCTAACCTCTCCTGCCCTGGGGGCCCCTGCCCTTTTAGCTCGGGTGGTCCCCCTTCCTTTCTGGGGCCTCACGGAGGGCCTCTAGGAAGCGCATCTCCCCTGGCGAGGCCCCTACAGGCCTTAAGCGGGGCCCTGGGCCCTCCCTCACCCTGCTTCTCAGCTCAGCAGCAGCGAGCGAGGCCTTCCTTCCTGCAAAGAGGGCTCGGCACTGGCAAGACGGGCAGGAAGACTGCAGCCAGCGCTGGGTGCAGGGTTAGATCAGGATGCCTCAGAAAAACATCATAAAAGGGACTGTTGCAAAGCTCCAGGGAACAGATGTTTTCCATTTGGGGCCTGCTGAGAGAAAGCACAGAGGAGGGTGGGTGGAGAGGATGGAAGGAAGAAGAAAAGCCGAGACAGACAGACAGACAGGAGAGGAGGTCAGGAGCGGGCAGAGAGGGAGACGAGAGAAGTGAAAATCGGAAGGGAGGGGGAGAGAGAAGGAGCCAAGGGGATCAGAGAGGGGCCTCTGACACGGAGCGGGCAGCAGGGCCCCTGTTTGCTGGAGTGATGACCTCGACTATGAGAATTCAAGGAAAACCCAGTAACAGTGGTTGCTCATCCAGCCCTGGCCAGGGCGGGCCGGGATGGGTGTGGGCACCTCGGGGCCCTGGCAGCCAGGACTGGGATGTAGAGGATCGGGCAGTGGGTGGGCACCGTGCCACGCGGCTGCAGCCGAGGCCGGCTGTCTGGGGAGCACCATGTTGGGTAAAACAACTGAGGCTAGGAAAAAGGGGTGCATTGCAGCCCCCAGACCTGTGAGTCTGTCTGTAGGTCAGGGACCCCGCCCTGGAGGCTGGGCCTGCCAGGGGCTATCCATAAAGCGGCCAGGAGCCCTCACTTCTCTGGCTCTGTTCTGTGTCATCTGGTTTCCTGCCTAACTGGTAATGTTCATCGGAGCAAAGCAGTCCTACCTATTTTTCAGGGTATGTTCTCTGGTGTGGGCCCAGGAAAAGGCCCAGGGCCCCGAGGAAGAAAGAAGGTGGAGGTCCCTATAATTGAAATCTGTTGATGTGAAGGCACTGTGAAGAGTTCCCAAGGGAGGGACCGGGGCCAGCCTCCAGAGATGGGGCTCAGGAGACAGGGCAGCAAGTTGTAAACAGCTTAATGAGGCGGGCCAGGACCAGGTGGGCAGGTGGGCCAGGCCTGGGGAGGGTCAGCTGGGACAAGGTCCAGGGGAGTGGCGAGCTGGCCTCTGAGCTCAGCTCCTGGCGATGGAGGAAGCAGCCCCAGGGGCTGGTGCAGGACAGGCCTCCCCACGCCCAGCACTCACACCACACACTTCCTTCTGCTTCTCCCTTCTCCTCTGTGACCCTGAGAAGTCCTGCTGCAGCGGGTCCCAGCCCTCTACGTCAGCACAGCCTCCCTTCTCCTCTCTGCCAGTCCAAGTGTCCCTGTGCCTTCAGGCCCTGGCTCAGATGCCGCCTCCACCAGGAAGACTTCCCTGACCACACCAGCACAGCTAGCCTGACCCCGTCCGAGCGCCCAGAACACTCAGCGATGGCACTTGTCACTCCGCTGCCCTCGGTCACTCCAGTGGCTTGGTGGCTCAGCTGCTCTGCTTTCCCCTCCTCCTCATGGGAGGGCCAGGCACACGGTCAGTCCTCAGCAGCTGGACATCAGACCCACGTATAAAGGCAGCCGGCGGAGAGCCCCAGGCGGCAGCTCCAGAAGGGAACACAACAGCAGAGCAGAGGAGAGCGAGGCCGAGATAGCCAGCCCTCCCTGCCGGGCCCCAGGTTCAAAGCCCACCCCTCCTGGCCTGGCCTTCCAAGTTTTTCACCGTGGGAATCTCCAGTTCAGGCCATCTCTGAGGACAAGAGCCTGTGCTTCTCTCGCACCTTATCATGGGAACCTGGCTCTTCTGAGTTTAATTAATTCTCTGATTCTCCCAAATTCTCTACTCCAGAAAAGAGAAAGAGTACCCTGCTCAGAATGCCTTCTGCAGCATTCAAGCTACTTTGATTACAGTGGACCTTAGGCCACATTCATGCTGAGTGCCCCCTGTGCTGTGTGCTACAGTCAAGGCCTTAGGCCTCCTTCCTGCTTCTTGTTGGAACCAGAAGACGGGCTGCCTGGGCCCAGGTCTTCCACCTTTTCTGGGAGCTTTCTTTGGGGAGTCTGTTATCCGCCCCCAGCCCCTGGACCTAATCTGACCTCGTGTAACCTCAGCTCTCGGCCTGTGCTGGGAACAGCTCTTGGCAAAGCCCCCAGCCAGGCTCTGCTTGCCCTTCTGTGCTCCCTCCCATCTGTGCGGGGCAGCCAGGCCCGCGCTGCCACCAGACGAAGGCTGAGTGGGCTGCGAGGCGCCTCCGGTGCTCCGCGCTTCTGAGGGTGCCTCCGGTAGGTGTGTACCTGTGCAGCGTGGGTTTGAAATGCGCGTCTGTGTGGGTGGGCCCGCAATTGGAGAAACTGCCCTATTTTCTACTGATCTGGGGGAAGAAGGCAAACTGGTTGTGGGGCGGATCTTCCCCACGTGTTGGTTGAAGGGCGTGTGCATCCCTGATTCCTCTCCATGCGACAGAAAGTCCCAAGTTTGGAGGGAGGCCAGGAGATGCCCCTTCCAACCGAGGGACTGGGGTGAGGCCCCCCCCCTCAGCCTGGGGCACGGGAGAGTCTCCCTCCCAGACTCCTGAGGATTAAATGAGAGGAGATGCTTGCTTGGCCCACGGTCAGCTCTCAGTAAGTGCAGGCGGGTTTGTAGCTCCTCAGCGTGAGCCCCACCCCTGCCCTCCACGGGCGCTCCCTGGGCCTCCTTCCTCCCACCCCTCCGTGGTAGCATCACTTGGCTGTCCTCGTCCTGACCACGCAGGTGGATTAGCTCTTTAGTCAGCAGCCCTCCTTGGAAAGCGACCTCATCTGCCTCCCGCCCCCTGTTCCCAGATACGTGATGAATAGGTGAAGTGACGGGACAGAAGAGTCCCCCGAGCAAATGCTTAGCTGCAGGGGATCCCACTCGTGCCCCCACTGCCAGGCTCTGAAGTCAGACAGCCCCCTGCAAACCCTGGCTCCACTGCTTACTCTCCCTGCGGCCTTACGCGAGTTCCTCACCTTCTCTGTGCCCGTATCCTCCTCCCTGAAGTGGGTAATAGAAGTGCGTTGTTCACATAGGGTTTTGTGAGTGTTGGTGGAGTCGGACCGCGTGTAGCACAGAGCATGAACTTGACACAGAGTGAGCGCTCAGAAACCACGGCCTGGTGCTACCGCCGCACCCCAGAGCGAGCCAGTCCCATGCTGCGTCTCGGTGGGGTGGTTTCCATCACCCAAGACCAGTTCCTAAACTCCGGGGGCTGATGGTCGGATGCGGGAGGGGGCCGCTGCCTCTGACTTTTCCCACAGCCTCACCTGCCCGTCTCGTTTCACAGCCGAGCTGTTCATGGAGCAGCAGCACCTCAAGGAAGCAGGCTTCTGCATCCAGGAGGCCGCGGGCCTCTTCCCCACATCACACTCGGTGCTCTACATGCGGGGCCGGCTGGCCGAGATGAAGGGCAGCCTGGAGGAGGCCAAGCAGCTGTACAAGGAGGCGCTCACGGTGAACCCCGACGGCGTGCGCATCATGCATAGCCTGGTGAGTCAGCCCCACACCCGCTCCGGAGGCCTCGGGGCCCCCTCCCTACCCCGCAGCCTCCACTGCCTGCAGCGCCTTGCTGCCACTGTTCCCTGCTGCCCTTCCTGCTCTGCTGGGAGAACAGAGACTGTTCTCTGTTCTTGTAGAGACAGGCCGTCCCCCTTCAATCAGAGCCTGCCTAAGGGGATGAGGAGAATTGGTTGATTCTTCGTTGATTCTTTTGCTGTGTTTCTGTCAGGCGATCTAGCCCCAGAGGTTTTCACTGTTACTCATCAGGTCCCTGCCCTGGAGACTCTAGGCAGATACCAAAATGCGTTTTTTCGGGGGTCCCCAGGCCCTCCCTGATCACGGGGCTGCCTTGGCCTTTTGAGAGGAGCTCCATGCCTCCTTGTGGGATTCAGGCGATGTTTTGGGGTGGGCTGTCATGTCAGGCCTGACTCAATCAAGCACACATTGAGAATGGCCTCGGGGTGCTAAGAGGGGCCGGCAACCCCTAATCCTAGGACACGGAGCCCAGGACTTGGGTGCCCAGGGCTCGGTGACTCTCCTGTGGGAAGGTTCAGAGGCTGGGAGCAGGATGCTGGTGCTTTTGTCCTGGCCTTGCCATTCTCTTCCTGGGTGATCACGGGCAAGTCAGCCCCTTCTTGGAACCTCAGTTTTACTCACCTGTGCAATGGGGATTCTCTGGTCCAGGAAACATCTAACAGGTGGTATAGCATACCCTAAGGAAGACTGTTTTTCCTCGCCTTCCTTATCTGCTTTCAGAGAGCAGGTATCAGGATAAATGTCGTGATTGAAAGTGTACAGGCCTGCATATGCAGTGATTTCTGAAGTATAATTTAGGAGCCCACAGCAACACAGTCTTTCCCAGTCTCAGGGTCTGGGTTCCACCTCAGATGTCTCACTTTGAGAGCTCTCTGAGGAGAATGGCCGTGAGGGTGTCACTGATGTCTGCCCCATGGAGAACACAGAAGCATCAGGAGCATGGCTCCAGGTGGCTGAAGGATTATCATTGACAAAAGGGGTCTGCTTTGTTCGTGAGTAGAAGCTACGAGGAGTTAGATGTCAGCTCCGTGTCAGGAAAAACGACTTAACTCTTGGCATAGTCCAAGCACAGACTCATGAATCAACTGGTGAGGATGTTGCCCAGAGAATGTAAATATCACATGTGGGAGGAGCTGGACCAGGTCATCTTTATAAGGTCCTTGCTAACCCTGAGAGTCCTTGAAAACAGACCAGTACAGAGATTCCCATCTCAGCCTGATCTCTTAAAGGATTTCTAGCTCAGGCCCACGTAGCAACAGCTTGGCCTGGTCTAGGTTCCCTCCACATGACGCCATGTTGCCTTCCCGTCGGCTCAGCAAATGTTTGTTTTTTGCAAGGCACATCCTCCTTCCTCCCACAATTCAGACATTAAGCTCCTCTGATAAATGCCTCCCCGGAGGTCACATCCAGAAACTTGATTAGGGATCTGCGAGGGGGGATGTGGGCTCTTGTCGTTAGGCCTGCAGGCAGGCAGACGGCTGCCTTTCCCTGTGCTCGTGGATATGAGCCTGCCGTCTCGGTCTCGAAAACCCGACCAAATCCAATAACAAGTACAATTTTGAAGCAACATGTACCATTTTTCATTTATGCTTATTATTGTTTGTAGCTATTTTCCTAAAACTGAAGCAGTTTGCAAGGGTGGGTTTCCATGGTAACTGAATAAGTTGTCCGGAGTGGCTCCCTACAGATGTTTCTGAAAAGGTCCCTTTTCTCTTCCTGGGGTGCCTTGCTGATTTGGTATAATCGGAGAAGGGACTGCCCACTGTTAAGTTACAAGCAACCAGAGGGGCAGTCGGCTCCAGCGTGGGCAGCCCATCCCCTTTCCACACTCTGTGTTCCTGCCAGCATCCCACACATATGCATAAAGAATAGCAAATTTCAAGCCTGGGGAAGACTTACTAAGCACTGTTTTCCCAAAGACATGCGAACACTTTGGCTCGTTGGACTCCAGTGTTCCCTGAGCTAAGTGTCTTCCCCGTACAGTCCTCAGACTCAGGACATCTGGAATCTAATCCCGGCTCTGGCCCTAATTCACTTGGGTGATTTAGGAAAAGACACACTTAACTTCCATGCTCCTGATGTCTCCTTTTATAAATGAATAACGAGCTTCATCGTTACTAGACCAGTGTCGTTCTAATCAAATGAGGTGACGCATGTGAGAGTGCTTCTGAAAGTCTGCAGTGCTATATCAGAAAAGACAGAACACGCCACCCGCCACACCGTCCAGTCCCTCGCCCGGGACAGACGTCGCTTATCGGTCACAGCATTTTTTTCCCACTGAGCACAGATGGGATCTTGGGATCTTTTTCAGCATGGTGTACTGCATGATGGGAGTCACTCCCCGTCGGTCTAAGTCAGCTTGGCACTTATGTAAGGGATTCACAAATCCCTTAGATTTGATGTGAATCCCTTAGATTCACAAATCTAAAAATAGTAGCGCATAAGAGAGACACAGCAGTCGTCTCAGCGTGAGGCTGCTGCATCCTTGGAGAACTATCCAGAAAAAGGAATATGGAGGGGAACTGGTAACACACCCCCACTGGAGTCGTTGCCAAGGCAGGTTCCCAGGGAGGACATCCTGGCCTTGCTATTGCCACTGTGGCTCTTGGAGGACATCGGCCTCTGCTAGGCACGAGGGGAAGGAGACACAGCCCTCCCCTGAGAGCACGGCCACCCATAGCCTGGTCTGGAAGAGCTCTGGGCTCCTCAGTGAGCCCTCTGATATAGTGGCTGAGTCCCACGCTCCGAGTTCCGGAGAGAGGAGGGCAGAGATGCACTCAGTGAGCTGTGTGGGTGCCCGGTTCTGCCCTGCAGTTCTTGGGCAGGATGGTCCAACACCAGGGGGCCGGCCTTGTGGCCTCTCCCGGGCTTTGTACATGGGACAGGAGATCTGGAGACAGGCTGGAGAAAGCCTCTAGGAGGGGAGAGTTGTTGTTTCCAGGAGCCAGGGTTCAGGCTTCCAAGAACATGAACTTCGGCCCAGAAGCATAGTCTCTGCGCTTCCTGTCCTTCTGCCCTCCCGGCCCTGGATGTGATGGGGACGTTTCCATGGTTCCAGCTCCACCCTGGGCTCAGCTCAGGCTTTTCCACCCAGATCAGGCAGGAAAGAGACACGTCTTTGGCAGTGCTGTGTCAGCAAAGAGTTCCCGCCGCGCGCACAGCAGCGTCCCTGAGGAGTCTGTGCCGTCAAGCCCCGATCCTGCAGGCTGCCACCTCCACCAGGCTCAGGGATGGCCAGGTGGCTTTGGGAGACTGCCAGGTGTGGAAAGAGAAAGACATGCTCTCTGCCAATGGAAATTCCCAGTGAAATCCCAGGAGCAGGTCCCGACAGTCTCTGCCAGCTCTGTCTCAGCCTCCCCTCTAGGTAGCCGGAAACCCCACTCACTCAGCCTGGCTGCTCAGAACTTAATTTACTGGCAGAGAATCTAGTTAAGAAGGGGAAACCTGAACTTTACCTGCCTGTCCCTGAGGAAACCTGAGAAAGGAAGCAGGGTCCTTCCCAAGATCAGCAGAGGAGTTGTCCCTCGGGTGACGCTGTTTTTCAGAGAAGGCTCCATGGGCTTGGCCGAGAGGGGACGTCCAAAGGAGCAGAGATGCTTAGGGAAGGCAAGGAGCCCAGGAGTGACTGATGGAGTCATCAACTCCCTGAGAACCCTCCCAAGAGGGGGCTCCTTGGAGGTAGGTCACCTGACCTTAATGGCAGGAGGGTCCCCAGCCCTGGCCACAGGCTGCCTCACTCTCTCCACCCTCTCCTTTGAGGTAGGTCACCTGACCTTAATGGCAGGAGGGTCCCCAGCCCTGGCCACAGGCTGCCTCACTCTCCACCCTCTCCTTTGAGGTAGGTCACCTGACCTTAATGGCAGGAGGGTCCCCAGCCCTGGCCACACGCTGCCTCACTCTCTACCCTCCACTTGCCTGAGCCGGGACTGTGGATGTTTGGTGCAGACTGTCTCACTGCAGGTGGTAGCTTGAAAGCCTCAGCCAGGAGTGGGCAGGTGTGGCTGCGTCCCTGCCATCTGTGTTTGTGGTGGTTGGCGTCCCGCCCTCCTCTCCCAGGGCCAGATCCTGGGGGGTAGTGGTTTCCTGGCCCCTCTCTGGGCAGGCTTCGTTGCTCTTCACTGGCCTCTGCCCCTGGTCATGCTTTCTTCTTGGGACAGAGCTTTAGCTCCTGCTGCCCCCTCTCCCCAGAACCCTTTCCACGTCGGACACCCCAGCAGTAGGGGGAGACAGCCCTGCATAAGCTTTGGCTCCTGTCATGTAATTCCCAGAGATGTGATTTCTGAAGCAATCCTGGCTGCGTGACCCGGCCTATCCTCTCTCCAGATGCCCCTGGAAAGACAGGAAGACAGTGTTTCTGTCATCTGTTGCCCCCTGATGAGAGCTGGTGATGAATTATTCCCCTGCATTCGTTCCCTCTGGCTCCCAGCATGGTTGTCTTTAAGTGGACTTGGGGCACGGCCATGGCATGCGGCCACCCCCAGTTGGCCCCAGAGCTCCTTGCCTCCCTCTCTCCAGGCTGGGGTGTGCCACTTCACGACTTAAGTCCCGCAGAAGCTCCCTCCCACCATCGCTCTCCCTCCCCAAGGCCGGGCCTGAGTCAGCGAGAACCAGGGCTCTGCCCCACCCAAACCTGAGGTTCTGGGTTGGGCCTTTTGCAGGTGCTCCAGGAATCTAACCTGGAAGGCTCTGCTCTCTAAGGTCAAAGAGGTGAACTCCACCCACCCTCCCCTGACTGGTCCTGTCCCCAGTCCTGGAGGGTAGGACCAGACGGGAGAGGTCTGAGACACGCAGTCAGCCCTGCCGGCCTTCAGGTTAGGGGGGCACTTGGAGATTACTTCCTCTTGCTGGTTCAGTTTCTCTTCTATCAAATGGGGATAATAATTCAGGCCCTTGTGACCTGAAGGGGTAGTTTTAGGGGACGAGCCGAGAGCTGTGAAAAGATAAGTCAACACCGGGTATTTTTGCCACCATTCACGTGGAAGACCAGGTGGCCTGAGTTTGAGCCCCACCTTTGACAGGGCTGCTTGACCTCACTGCCATGGGACAAGGGTCATTGGCCCAAATCTCCTTGTGCTGTTGGGTGGCCCGTGGTGCCAACAGAGCTGCCTTTGGGGTTGCCTCTGGGGCTGGGGTGGTTTTTAAGCCCCCAGTATCACGTCTGGAGGTTGGAGCACAGCATTCGAGTATGACTGAGCTGGACTTGAGTTCCACTTTGCCTGTACTCACCATTTAACCTTGGCCAAGTTCTTCAACCTCCCAGAACCTCAGTGTCCTCCTCTGTAAAATGGGACTCGTGACGCCAAGCACCTAGGGCTCTTGTTAGGATCAGGTTAAAGAATTCTGTAAGTTAATGGCCCAGTAGACAGGGTTACTTTTACCTTTATTGATTTAATTTATTTTTTATATTGGAGTATGTTTGATTTACAATGTTGTGTTAGTTTCAGGTGTACAGCAAAGTGATTCAGTTATACATATACACATATCCACTCTTTTTCAGATTCTTTTCCCATTTAGGTTATTACAGCATATTGAGTAGATTTCCCTGTGGTTTTTTTAAGTCTGTTTTGTAAATAAATTCATCTGTATCATTTTTTAAGATTGCATGTATAGGTGGTATTGCACGTGTAAGTGGTATCATATGATGTTTGTCTTTCTCTGCCTGACTGACTTTGCTTAGTATGATCATCTCCAGGTCCATCCATGTTGCTGCAAATGGCATTATTTCATTCTTTTTTATGGCTGAGTAAGTAGTCCATTGTATATATGTACCACATCTTCTTTATCCATTTTTCTGTTGGTGGACACTTAGGTCGCTTCCATCTCTTGGCTATTGTAAATAGTGCTGCACTGAACATTGGGGTGCCTGTATCTTTTCAAATTATCGTTTTCTCTAGATATATGCCCAGGAGTGGGATTGCTGGAGCATATGGTAGTTCTATTTTTAGTTTTTTAAGGAACCTCCATACTGTTCTCCACAGTGGCTGTATGAATTTACATTCCCACCAGCAGTGCAGGAGAGTTCCCTTTTCCCCACACCCTCTCCAGCATTTATTGTTTGTAGATCTTTTGATGATGGCCTTCTGACCGGTGTGAGGTGATACCTCATTGTAGTTTTGATTTGCATTTCTCTAATGATTAGCGATGTTGAGATCTTTTCAGGTGCTTCTTGGCCATCTGTGTGTCTTCTCTGGAGAAATGTCCGTTTAGATCTTCCGCCCATTTCTTGATTGGGTGGTTTTTTGCAGTTGAGCTGCATGAGCTGTTTGTATATTCTGGAGATTAATCCCCGTCGGTCGCATCATTTGCAAATGTTTTCTCCCATTCTGTGAAGTTGTCTTTTCATTTTGCTCATGGTTTCCTTTGCTGTGCAAAAGCGTTTACTTTTTCATTTCAAAGTGTGGCTCCCAGGCCAGGTTCAGATGCTCTTGGTTTGCAGAGGGAAGGGGATGCCCAGAGCCGAGCCCCAGACACTCATTGTAGCGAAGCCTCTCATCCTCTGAGTCCACCCAGCGACTCTGACCAAGGCACAGAGGCCTGGGACATCAGCCCCAGCTGCCCTGCGGGTGGGACAAGACTGTGCACAGTGCAAGGCCAGGCTGCCCCTGGCTGAGAGCGAGAGCAGCCGGCCCAGTGAGCTAGAGTCTGCGTTGAGGGACGAGGGGGATTTGAGACCCCCTCTTGCCGTCGCATATGTCAGGTGAGACTCTGCAGCTAAAGGGGCGTGCTGGGCCCTGAGGCTGCTGGAGAGGAAGAGCAGGGAAGGCCAGGCTCGGGGAGGCCCTACGCTCGGGCCCATAGTCTTGTTAGGCTGGTTCGGCCGCTGCTTCCTGACTTGAAGGAGGAAAGGTGTTCTGAGCAGCTGAGAAGTGAAACTCAGCACCCGGCCTTCTGGAGGTTCTCTGACGCTGGATGAGGCCGGCAGTAAGGTCTCTGGTTCCAGGGCCCCATGCCTCCGCATGCAGGACAGCCCGCCTGCTCTAGGCTTCTTCCTTGTTGGCTTCCTGAGCCGTGGCAGAGGGCTGAGGGTCCAGGCAGCCTGAGGCAAGGGGAGGACCTGGAAGTCTTGCCTGCGCTCATGAGCGGAGTCTCCCCAGCTCCAGTGGGGCAGGAATACTGCTGCTGTGGGGCAGGAAAGCTCAATAGGAATGTCTTCTTGGCCATGTGACCTCCTAGGTTTTATCGGGAGCTCTCTTCCTGGTCCCTCCGCAGTGCTGCCTGCGCTCTGCATTCCCTGATGGGGCAGTGGAGAAGGGAGGAGGGGTGGAAGGTGCCAGGGCGTGTCCCCTCAGCCTGGGCCTCCTGTGTCCAGCGGCCGCCCCCAGCCCGCCTCATGCCCACGACAGCACAGCCGCAGCACTGCCCCTGAGCCCGCGCCCCGGGCTCGCGGAGGCAGGTCCCCCTGCCTCTGACCCAGGACTTTAGGCAAACCGTAGGCCGGTGTGTGGACTCCTGAAGTCCACAGCAACCCTGATAAGGAAGCGGGCAGGAAGCTTTCTGGCAGTGGCACAGACTCAGCTCAGAGCCACGGTTAAGCACTGTTGGCTTAATTTAACCCCAGAATCAATGGTCGGAAAGACATGTCTGGAGGGTGTAGCAGGGTTCAGGCCTTTCCCCTTGTGCAGAAGGCCAGCACACCCCTTGGGCTCCTGCTTAGATAGGAGCATCTGCCATGGGGTCCCCCTCTCGCTGCCCATCACAGGGTGTTCACTTCTAGAATCCAGAGTCCAGAGGCCTCGCTGCAGCCTCCTGACCTGGCCCCTTGGGCCTGGCCGTGCTCCAGGGTGGGCAGAGCCCCCAGCCAGCCTAGAGCCTGAAACCAACCCGAAAAGGCCCAGCCCCCTGCCTAGAAGCGGGACTGGCAAGACCCCCTCCCCCGCAGGCCGTGCCCGCCCTCTGACCAAGCGGTGCTTGTCCTTGAGCCTGGCTGTGGCCCTCTGCAGACAGACACCACCCCCAGCCGAGGGGCCCGCTGGTGTTCACGACATCTCACCTGTGGAGGCCCTAGGAGGAAGGGACAGGCGTGAGTTCTGGTATGTGAAGAGCACAGCCACCTCTGCTGCCCCAGAAGCCCCCTAGCTAGGCTGGGCTCTGAGTGAGTCTGCGGGCGCTCTGGGCCGAGGCCTCTTCCTGTGAGAGAGCCAAGGGGAGCTCTGGGTGGGAGCTCATCAGGCCTCGGGTGGGTCTAGGAGTCATACCCTTCCCACAACAAGGAGGTAGGACGAGCCTGTGGGCCTGGAGCTGCCCCAGCTCCAGGAGGGATGTGGTGATGTGTGGGCTACGTTCTCAGCCGGGACAGATTCCTCATTCCCAGTGTGGTTGGACAGGTAGGGGCTGACACACCTGGGAGGATCCCGGAGTGCACGGCGAGAGCTGTGAGCTCGGCTGGAATGTGGGCCTCCCTGAAGGGTGTGTCAGCCCCCCTCCCCTCCCCTCCCCACCCCTGGGGTGGGTGAAGGGAGGGAGCCCTGGGGCAGACTCAGAGGTGGTCCCGCCATGGGCTCCTTCCTGCAGCCTCATGGTCCCCAAGCAGGGGGCTCCAGGGACCCGGAGACTCCAGCAGCCTCCAGCTGATTCCCGGCTTCCCAGCTGGAAAGGCTGTTATAGAATCCCAGGAATGTGCCTTGAGCTCAGAAAGAAAATTCCCAAAATAACTTCTATAAATACTTGAGGGGAG